>NC_137136.1:37354583-37592083 GCF_949319135.1 Squalius cephalus
ACAAGTTGCTTTTGATACAACAGTAAGAAACTTCCTTCATAATACCATTCAAAGCCATCAACGCACACACGTTATACTTATATGTATAATCTTATTTAGATAGCCATGGAAAATAATGTGTTTGGAGTTTAATGGTCTTCTGAGATGTGATGTATTTTAAGGCTCTCTTCTTTGTAAAACTGCTTTAAACATGTACTGTACAAACACAAATACATTATATATATTAATATATAATTATATAATGTTCACACAGGCATCAGAGATCACAATAGGCATACATATACATAATATATCATTTAAAAAAAGAATGATCAAACCATCACTTATCAGACATTTTTAAATGAGAATTTTTTGAGGAAAGACCATTTGAATCTGTTTTTCATTCAACGGGGAAATGATACCGGCGGCAACAGTTCAAAATCAGAGGCGAGAAGATCCTCTTATCATTCATAATATTATTTGTCTTATTTAACGCTCTCTCTTCATAGACACTTTCTATGCTTGGTTACGCAGTCCCTGACAATGTACTTTCCATTGTTATCACTTTTCTTACTGATTTCTTCTGTGCCTACAGTTCCAGACCAACAAACAATCCAGAATATCACAACACTTTCGATGAAAGCACTATCAGACATCAGAAGCTTTCTGTTGTGGACATTACAGGAAAGTTATTTCTTTAAGAAATTAATTCTCTGTTGTGGCTTCAAACTATTAGTGTGTGATCGGTCGGTTAGTTAAAGTTAATTTAGATGTTACCATTTTTTTATTCATCATTTCATGCCCAATTTCGTTAAAGTTAAAGTGTACATGCTAATTTTAAGCAGCAGCATGTGCTTGTTATAGTGATTACACTAACGGGCACGGGTCTCCTGTTAGATGGGAAAGTGCGACGCCTGTTTGGTTGCCTTTACATTTGGCAATATTTCGTATTCTGAATATCTCTGAATGTAGCGGCAATGTTCATAATAACACTAAAAGACCAGTTGTTGCCCCCCCCCCCCCAAAAAAAAATGGCAAAACAACCAAACCTGTGTCGCACTTTACCATACATCGGGACCAACATCATTCACTACTCCATGCCCATTTCCACACTAGTTAAACTGGGAATGCAAATGAGCAGATCAAGCGGACACAAGCAACTTCAAAGGTCACTGTTGTTCCACATAGAACTAAATAATATTGTGATTGTTATTGTTTTGTTTGATGATGTATGGTGACCTTGAGTGTCAAAGAAAGGCGCCTATAAATAAAATGCATAATAATAATAATAATAATAATAATAATAATAATAATAATAATAAAATGCCGTCCATACAAACCCAGACACTAATGCACTTACAAACCTTCTATGTCAAGGCCAAAGATCACTATTATGAGTAGACTGTTTTATTGAAAATCTTTAGTTGGTTCAACTAAATTGCCAGTGTTAAAGGGGGGGTATAATGCCCTTTTCACAAGATGTAAAATAAGTCTCTGATGTCCCCAGAGTGTGTGTGTGTGAAGTTTCAGCTCTAAATACCCCACAGATATTTTATATAGCATGTTAAAATTGTCACTTTTTGAGAGTGAGCAAAAACACACCGTTGTGTGTCTGTCCCTTTAAATGCAAATGAGCTGCTGCTCCCGGCACAGGGGGCGGAGCTACAACAGTTTGTGTCCTTTTACCTCACACACACATGCACTGAAAATGTAAAAAATGTTTAGCCTTTTATGTTCAAACCGGAATTAGAATGATGGAGAGACTCTCATGGAGAGATTCTGTCTTGATAATCTACAAATCGTGTTCTGGGGGCGGGGTTTATGTAAATTCTAGGGTTGGTGATGTCACTAACCAGCCGTTTGTTGTAGTCCTTAAAAAGTGATTTCTTTAAAAGCAAATATCTTCCTTTGCTTTGAACTTTGAGCGTTGCAAAATAAAATAAAATTTCATATTAATGTAATGCAAAGTTTGATACTAGTAAGTTTCTGAAACTCACCCACAGATGTGGCACTTGTACTCTCTCATGCCCAGGTGTCTCTTGACGTGGTTGCGTGCGTCTCCGAGCTGAGCGGTGGCAAAGTTACAGATCTTGCACATGAACGGTTTGGATCCTGTAGAGGAAGATAAAAGACACTGAAATTTCTTCACCATATTCACAAAAAATAGATTTAAACTCACATTAAACCAATATTCTGTCACAGTGTGACACTTGACATGTTGACGTGGCCACTTGAGTGACAGGTGGATAGCCGCTGCCGTTTGTCTGTTGTCTGTTAGCGTCACGTCACCTCAGCTAATTTGCCCCTTTGCCCATTTTCGTTTTTTCGGGAGTGATGCGCTGCCAAGATGGTGACAACAGGCTCCGCCCACTTTGGGCGTCAAAAAAACGCTCTTCAAGGGGGACGTCACGGACCCTACGCCCACTGTTTTATACAGTCTATGGTCAGCATCAGGTGTGCTGCACATGCCCGGAAAACTGAAGCCAAAACATTTCGATTCATAAACCCCCGCCTTCATGTCATCGAATAGGACGTGAGCCAAACTAGAAAATCCAATGACACCTTAAATACATTTTTCCCAAAGGTGGTTTCTGTCATTTGAGGTAATTCTTATCAGGCTGATGTATGTTCTATTGTTCGGTTTTAGTTAGTTGTGTGATGCTCTAAAGACGGGTCATGATTGACAGCTGTGTCGGCGAATGAGTCTGCGGGAGCAGGAGGGTGGGCGGGACCTTAATGACGCCTCACGAGACTCACGCTCCAAGATGCAAGATGCAAACGGACATTTTTGGGATATTTCGATATTTTTTCTTTTACTTCGTTTTTCTACATCTTTTTTGTAGTCTATGGTTAGCACTAGACCACAGCCCACCTTATCTGCTTTAGCTGCGAGTAAGTACGGCCGAAGAGCTTAAAAACCAGGCAGGTCCAGGGTTCAGACAGATACTGTAATCATATTCCAGGACTTTCAAGGACTTTTCATGCATTACTTTTTTGTTTTTTTCAAGGACTACAATCAGAGATCTCATTTCTCAAACAGTATCTTTTTTTATTATCTTTTAAAATGAAAAAAGGTAAATAGATAAATAAAAATAAACTAATAAAACAAAATGGTGCAAATAAAGTGCAGCCCATGCAATGACTGCGGTAAAAGAAATCGCTTTCCTCTTTCAAACTGGTTTCCTCCCCATGAATATATGATTGACCTGAAGAATAAAAGTTGTATCATATACTTGGATATTTACTTGGACTAATTGTTGTTTTGGAGTGTGAGATCTAAGGCGGACATGTTTGAGAGCGATTCACCGGAGCGAGTAAGGAGAGACTGACTGGCGTTCTCCAGCTTGTACGAACCCTGTAGGTAATTAAATGTAAATGTAATCTGTTGCAAGTAAATGTTTTGATCAGACGGAGGGAGACGTACCTGTGTGAGTGCGGATGTGGGCCAGGAAGGCCATGGAGTTGCTACTCTTGCACACTTTCCCGCAGTACTTGCAGACGCTGCCCTGGTTCTCCTGCCGCTCCCGGTTGATCTGCTCCGTGTCCTCCACCACATACTTGTTGACCTCCCTGAGCAGCTCCTCGTGCTTCTCCTTGATGTGCAGGAACAGGTCCTGCTCGGTGTGGCAGGGCTCGCTGCAGCGCACACACCTGAAGCTGGCGCCCCCGTCGGGCAGGTCCTCCACGCTGCCGTGCTCGTTGCGCAGGTGAGCCGCGCTGCTCAGGTGCTGCTGCAGGTTACTCTCGCTGTAGAACGACTTCCCACACAGCAGGCAGTGGAAGTGCTTCTCCTTGGACGGATGCTTCATGGAGATGTGGACGTTCAGGCCGCTCAAGCCATCGGCTAGAAACCCACAGTCCTCGCAGCGGATGCGGGGAGTTGGTTTGGCCGGCTTCGTCTCGGGTTTGTTCGGCTTCTTCATGGAAGCGCCTGTCGTTTGTTCTCCGTCATGTGGGATCTTGTGATCTGCTAGGGATTTTAAAGGAAAGATGCAAGCGTCAAACTGAGCTCCTCTAAGGTGTTTCTCACCGTCATCTCCCAAGTCTGCAGTTTCATCCTCATAATACATGTTTTCCTCATCCATATCCTCCAGCGTTGAGTCTTTCTCCATCGTCGTTGACTGGATCTCGTTTGATTTTGTTGGATCAGTTGGGGATTCTTCTGTTGGATCAGTTGAGGATTCTTCCCTTGGATCAGTTGGGGATTCTTCCGTTGGATCAGTTGGGGATTCTTCTGTTGGATCAGTTGAGGATTCTTCCCTTGGATTAGTTGGGGATTCTTCCGTTGGATCAGTTGGGGATTCTTCCGTTGGATCAGTTGGGGATTCTTCCATTGGATTAGTTGGGGATTCTTCCGTTGGATCAGTTGAGGATTCTTCCAATTGATTAGTTGCGGATTCTTCCAATTGATTAGTTGCGGATTCTTCCGTTGGATCAGTTGGGGATTCTTCCGTTGGATCAGTTGGGGATTCTTCCGTTGGATTAGTTGGGGATTCTTCCAATGGATTAGTTGGGGATTCTTCCCTTGGATCAGTTGGGGATTCTTCCGTTGGATCAGTTGGGGATTCTTCCGTTGGATTAGTTGGGGATTCTTCCAATGGATTAGTTGGGGATTCTTCCCTTGGATCAGTTGGGGATTCTTCCGTTGGATTAGTTGGGGATTCTTCCATTGGATCAGTTGGGGATTCTTCCGTTGGATTAGTTGGGGATTCTTCCATTGGATCAGTTGGGGATTCTTCAATTGGATCAGTTGGGGATTCTTCCTTGACTTTGGCCATATTCTTCACAGCAGATTGTTTTTCTCCATCCTGATCCTCAGACGTCTCTATCGAAGGCTCTGCATCTTCAGTCGTGTCCCGGACCTCCTCCAATCCACCGACAGTCTCTGGCTTGGAGCTTCGCTTCGGTCTCTTCAGGTAACTCTCTCGCTTCTGCTTGTGTTTCTCAGTGGCCATGTGCCTGAACATCTCTCTGCGGGTCACGGTGTAGTAGCTGCACGCCAGACACACGAACTCGAAGTCTTTGGTGTGCTTGCGTCGCACGTGGAGAGCGAGAGACGCCGCGGAGTGAGCGGGGAAGCCACACTGATCGCAGACGTTACCCAGATCAGGCTTGCTTCTCTTGCGTGGCACACTGGCCTGATCTGCGTCATCGTCCTCAATCGTCGTCTCGATCTCTGCTACTGTGTGTGCTGGCTCTGTTGCCTTAGCTGGAGCCGGCTGCTCGGAGTCCAGCAGAACTACCCCGCTGTCGTCACCCCCGGCGGCTTGCATCTTGTTGAGGTGCTTCTTGGTCTCGCAGTGGCGGTCCATGTCTCCTTTGGTAACGCAGTAGTAGCTGCAGAGCTTGCAGACGAAGCTGTAGAGCCGGCTGTGCCTGCGGCGGATGTGGACGCTGAGGTTGGTGGCGTTGGACGCGACGAGTCCACAGTGTCTACAGACGGTCTCGCAGGACGTCTTCGGTCTACCACGCTTGCGTTTGTGAGGAGAGCCTTTCCTCGGCTGTTCCTCCTCCTGATCCTCCTCCTGATCTTCAGGCTCTCTTTGATCGGACAGGATCACCAGGATCTTCTCCACACAGTCTTCGAACAGAGCGCTGGTGTGGTTCTGGTCGGCCAGCTGCAGGTGGGCCTCCTCGCACAGGTGGCTCTGCATGGCCTCAGTGGTGCTGGTGTAGTAATGGCAGAGCCGGCAGTGGAAGCGGTGCTCCGGCGGGTGAACCGTCTTAATGTGCTGCGCTAACATGACGGAGCTGTTGGCAGTGAAGTCGCATCGGCCGCACTGATGCTGTGACCGGCCTCCAGTCCGAGATTCCCGAGTCTGTGACTGTGACTGGCCTTCAGTCTTCTCTGGCTCTAATGAATCCCGATTCTCCAACATCTTCCGTTTGTGCTTCTCAGGATCACACTTGCTGTTATGTTGCCTTTTAATATGCTTATGTGGACTGTGTGCGTCTGTGAATTCCTCTACACAAGTATTAGGCTTTGAATGTCCATCAATTCCACCATTTTTATTGCTTTTGACTTTAGTGTCCGAATCCAAACTGCAGCCAGCTTGTGTATCCTGGCCATCTGTACAGCTCTGGTCCGTGTCTTCCTCATCCTTCCCTGATCTACATGAGATGGGCTCAACTATCTCCAGCAGGATCTGAGTGGGACTGGCTCTTCCTTCAGCCATGCGTGTGTGTTCGCTCTCGGTCTGTGTGTCTTCTTCTGACGGAGATGCAGAAGCATCACTTTCTCGTAACTGGGGTGTGTTTTGCGAAGAACTCGACCCTGTGTCGTTCTGAACGCCTCCTTTATGAGAGTGCTTCCTCGTCGAGTGAATTTTCAGGGCAGTTTGAGTTTTTGCAACAAAGCTGCAAAGTGAACAAACCAAAGCCTCGGTTGTTTGTGGAGAGCCATGTTCTTCAGACTGGTCCTCACGCTCACTTTCCTCTACAACATGCCCTGAGTCATCAGACGCTTTATGTGCTGATGGAACATCTCCTGAGCCAGTATCACTGGGCTTTTCCTTAGATTGGCCCTTGTCCTTCAAAACCTCCTTTCCAGACCTTAACTTGCGTTTGGGATTGTCCATGTTGGTGTCGGTTCACATGCAATAATCACTAGGCTTCATGTGAGGGGTCCATGGACCTTTCTGTGAAAACAGTGCTGTGAAAATTATTAATATGCATGTAAATAAAATAATGATAATAGGCTAATCCTTGTAAATTATTACACTGACTAGGCTATATTAATATTGTATTTGTACAAGTTGAAATATATACAGGGGTACAGGTGTAACAATACTAATTTATAAAGGCCGATACAAGTTGTCTTAATCTTATGCCGGGCTCACGCTACACAATATCAGCCTGATTTTTGCACGATCCGTTTGGCGAAGTGTGTCGTGGTGATTCGTGAACGCCAATGAGCGTTAAGAAGCAAGAATCAATCGTTTCATGCTGGAATGAATCTGAAATTATGTTTGTTCTGCAACTTGTTCTGTTACCTGCAATGTGTTTCTTTGTTTTTATTTATTACTAAAACTTTTAAGCTGACTATTATTAAACCTCTTATTAAAAAACACAACTTGATCGTTTTTTTCTCCATTCTGTCCCTGATGGAGTTTTGGTTGCTTGCCACTGTCGCCTTTAGCTTTTGGCTTGCTTGGTTAATATTCAACATTTAATATTCAACAATATTATTGATCTCCTGCATTGACACCATTATATGAGAACTGAACTGAGCTGGACGATGACATCACGGTTTTCTCCACGGTTTTCTATATATATAAATGAACTAAATTAATAACTGTTTAACAACAAAAATGAACCATCAATGAAGTTACTTAAGCTGGACTGTGACACTATTTTCTTCTAGATCTGCTGTACAACAGAAACAATCTTTGTTGCATTATTTTCCTGTTATCCCTGTAAAGCTGCTTTGAAACACTCTGTGTTGTAAAAAGCGCTGTATAAATAAAGGTGACTTGAATTGAATACTAACTTTTCATTAAATTTTTTTAATGGAATGCTTACTTAACTAAACAATATTTGAAATATTGAAATATCAGAAGGTACTTTTGGTATTTAATCAAAATAATATCATAAAAATTTATATAATAAATAATTAGGCTAGGTGTGTAAGGAAGGATACCTTCATGTCACGATTCGATACTGAACTCACGATAAGATATTATTGTGATACTCTAAGATATATTATTAAAGGTTAACAAAAAATGTACTTTTGATTAAAATGCTAAATTTAGTAACCTATTACACTGTGTGTGTAAATGAATACTCTTGGACTTGGTGCTGAAACCCAATGCAGGACAATAGAGACACCAGAATAACAATATTCATGATTCTAAAGTTGAAAATACAGAATTATTTTTGATGAATATGTTTGCACTCTTTCACTGATTAGATATATTTATAATAATGTAGGCCACTTTTACTGGTAACATCAGTAATATGGCATTATCAGGACCCACTAATATTCCCCCATTGCATTATTATACATTATATTCAACATTATATATGTAGTTTAATGTAGTTCTGACACTAAATCTAAAAAAAATTCTCACTGTAAATTTCAATTTGGGTAAATTATACACAATACAGTCACCATCCACGATACATATTGATGCATTTTTGTATGACGATATATTGTGACACCCCTATAAATAATTAGCCTACACAACACATAAATGAGCAGCTCATATTACCCAGTTGAACTCTGTTGATCTTGTAAATTAAATGACTGTAAAACACAATCACTGAACTGAAGCTGCTTGAACACTGCTTTAATCTTCATCATCTGAGTTCATACAGGCACACGCTGCAAATACACCGTTAGATACACATTATAAACATATAAAGCAGAAAGACTTTAAAGTGTAAACTCTTTTTTCATATTGTGTGTTCAGTAAGTTATTCGAATCCAGTCTCCTTAATATAGCTTCTCTTATAATAAGCTATAAACCTCTTCATACATAAGCACTCCAAATAATGAAATATTGATAATACAACAGAAACTTGTTGTAAAACTGCATTTAATATCATTTACTATGCTATACGACTAGCGCGTGCGCGCAATAGTGTCGCTATTAAGAGTTTCACATGTACGTGTTCTTCTAAGCTAAAACAAAAGTTTGCTCCGTGAAAACGGTGGAAAAGCGTTAATCAGTAATATTAAACTTTAATTCGTTCTTTTGGCTATGTTTATATTTGCTCTCAGACATGAAACTGTTTCATTTTTACTTCCTGTTTCCGTGACTGTCGCTGACTGGCGTCAGTTTCGTCCAGTCAGAAGGCCAGTTTACTGCGCTCGTCCAATGGAAACACGGGAGAGGCGGGTCTTCGCGTGAGCACTGAAAACGACGGCGGCACGGAGGCCCCAAAAGCGCATCAAATGCGACGTACAAATCCTTCACATTACACGCTACTAAGCGACGGGAACCGAGTTAACATCCATATATCATGCTTCTAAATATCAGACATGGGTTCGCGTTGTCAATAAAAGTTCTGTTTGAATGTCATTACCTGAAATGTCGCTCGTATTCTCTCACTTCGCGCGTTCTGCTCTTGGTCACAAACGGCGCACCGTAGTCTGCTAGCTGTTACGTCACAGAGGCTCGAGCGCAGCCAGATCTTCTGACTGAAGGAGGAGATGGGAACCTCAGAGCGGGTTATTCTGATCACGTGCGCCAATCGCTGAGCCCGAAATCTCCTCCTCATTCACCGCAGAGACACGAAGCTTTTCCAGACATGATTCACTGTTTGAAACACAACAGGCTGGCGACATCTGCTGGTCACTTTGGTGTATAACTGCAGCGGAAACTCAACACAAACACACCTTTACATTTGTTGCAGATGTTTTCAGTGTAGGCTGATCTTTTAAATGTAATCTAGAACCTGTAAAATGTGTGTTCTTGTATTAATGTGTAGCGCATGTTTTGTGTGTTATTAGACTGGGCTTGGGAGACTTGATCAATCAGAAGTTAAATATCATTCTCATTTTTGTTATACACAATAATAAACTTACATTACAAAAACTGACCCGAGATCTGGTAAATAATAAACTTACATTACAAAAACTGACCCGAGATCTGGTAAATAATAAACTTACAATACAAAAACTGAGTCGAGATCTGGTAAATAATAACATTTCAAAAACTGACCCGAGATAAGGTGAATAATAACGCAACAGTGTGACGTAGCGCAGGCGCGGCCCCGAGGGCTGGAATCACGTGACTTTGCGAGTTTAGGCTCGTTTGACATTCATGCAGTGAGATGAGAAGTGAGGATTAACTGTGCAGCAACAATAACTGTGGTCAATAAAACAAAGTGCATTTCAGTTATGGTTAATGTGATAATCTGTGACAATAAATAATGATTAATGAGACAGTAACACATCATTTAAAAGTCTGAACATTTCTGTTAATTCCTCATCTATCTCGTGGCCATAAAGCGCTGCTACGGGTTTGACTGACAGACTGGCATTCTGACACTTCTTGCTTGCTCACTATTAGTCACTATTCACTCTTTTATGTAATTATTCTGCTTACTGTAAAAATAAAACACTAGTTTATGTCAGTTATAACTGTGACCCGTCTGTTTACAGAAGAGATGTAGAGGGACATATGGCTCTCTCAGTGACTGATAGTGTGGCCATTCAATTAAAAAACACATTTAAAAATATTGAATTGATGCCGTTTGTCACGTATAATACAAGTAATGGTGATGCGGCACAAGTTCACCAGCTCAAGTTTCATTGGACAGTGTGAAGTGGATTGTAATGATTTTCATTTTTACACACTCACTCACTCACACACACACACACACACAAACACACACACACACACACACACACACACAAACACACACACACACACACACACACACACACATAGACAACAGCATTTCAAAACAGAGCTATTGGGATTTTTCAATGGCGTTCAGTTTGTCTTTTTTTACATAACACAAAAATAAACTAAATCGTAAATTAAAAATAATAATAATAAAATGAATAAATTAAAATAATAACAACAGTAACAACAATACATTTTACAGTGTGTGGGAGGATAACTGTATATCCACTGATCAGCTCTACACTGAAGGCTGTTAACTGTAAGCTCTTGTGGGAGAAAAGCCACTTCTTCATTCTTAATGCCAGTCATTCATGGCATGAACAGCTCATCAAAATTAATTTCTGATTAATGTAAAGTATTAATTTCTTTCATAGTTTGTGACGACTTGTGTGCAGCGGTGAAGCGCTCGGCGAAACCATCCTCCGCAGGGCTGAAGAGAGCAGTGTGAGAGCCTGAGGAGTCGAGGACGGCCTTAATCTCTCAGCATATGAGCAGCGCGAGGGCTTTCAGTGCTTTCAGTCTCATGTCTCTTCCACACGTCCACTTGGGATATTACGACACTCAAAGATAACGACACATTTCATCCTCTGTTGGAACAAAAGTCACGGTAAACCCGGCCCTGACGCAAGCGGTTCTTACTTCTAGACCAGCATGTATTGGTGCTGATTAAGAGCCACTTCTCCTGGTTCAGAGCTGGTGCTTTGGGTGCAAACCACAGAACTGGTTTGAAACTAGACTCTGGCTCTGAACCAGCACTCAAACTGCCTCGGTGGAGAAGGGGTAATAGTGACGCTGCACAGCTCTCTGAACACGGCAGGAGCACTTCAGCCCTCGTCCAGGAGGCGCAGGAGTCTGGCTTGAGAAACCTGTAGGACCGTCATGGTGTGAAGGCCTGAGCAGCCGAAGCTGAAGTCCTGCAGGGCTTGGATGAGGAGCGACCTTGGCCTTCCCTCCTGTAGCTGCGCGGCCACGGCTTCGTCCACGGGACACATTTACTCGTAGCCCTTTTGCTCAGCGCATCAATAGTGGCGAGCTTGTAGTGCGTAAGCGAGTCGAGTAGAGGCCCGAGCCACGACCTGGTGAGTTTGGGTGCTTCTCTATTCTTATTTTTGCATCCTCGTTTCCTTTCCTCGCGTCTCGTCTCAGTAGTCTCAGACCCCCTGTAGGAAGCGAGGGAAGAAAATGAGGACGGAGGAATCGAATGAAAGCTTTTTTATACATTGGAATACTTGATCACTCGAGCGTCAATTCACAGCATCATCAGCAGCGCTCAAAGGATCTGCCCTTATGTTGTTGAAGTTTGGTTTTTTAAGAAATTCACAATAAATAATAATAAAGCAAGATACCCTGTTGAAATATATGAGATGTGTGGTTTATTTAAACTGCAAAGTTAAAGTATAAATTCAAATGATTGTGGCCGATGTGAAGAGGGAGGAGAATTTACACGTGCGTCACGTTTAGTCGATATAACTCTTCCACACAAAATACACCCATGTCTATGTCTAACCCGTGCATCCTCGCTCATCACTCCTCATGAAGCTCCTCACTCCTCAATCCTCGCCTCCTCACGGGGCAGTTAGAGAACTGAGATGTCCTTCAAGATGGCTGAGCTCGACTGGACTCCGGGTCATAGGATGGAGGAGCGAGGAGACGAGGAGGATATTGAGAAGAACCCATAGTCGTGATGTTCTGGGAAGAACGGCGCTGCTCTCTGAGGAGGGAACCAGTTGTTCAGGCGGCTGCATGTGGGCTCCTCAGGGATAGACCACTCAAACCCCAACGCGGATTAACTCGCCATCATCCCAGGCTGAGCTCACTCCAGCGGCACATACGGCTGCGACATTTGAAAACAACGGCGTGTGGAAATTTGCTCTTTTAGAGATCGCCGGAAAGATCAGTCAGTCTTGATCCGCTGCGAGGCTCTTCAACGAAACCAGTCGTCAGAAGCATTTCTTCTGTCTCAGAGTCCATGAAGATTATCTTCGTCGCTTGTGAGACAACAGATCTTCGCAGGCCCACTGTCTGGCGAAACTGGTAAGTATATAAAGTATGTAAATGTTTCCAATATCCCATATATACACAATTCATTCTCGCTGTTATAAAGAGATCGTTCCCTTCCGATACACGTCCAATGATGGCAGTATCATCAGAGAACTTCTGCAGGTGACCACTGTTTGTATTGTATCTGAAGTCTGATGTGTAAAGGGTGAAAAGAAAAGGAGCGAGCACTGAGCCCTGTGGGACCCCGTGCTGCAAACACACACATCACACACACAGCGCTGGAGCCTCACACACTGTGGTCTGTCAGTGAGAGAGTTGATGGCAGTCGACTCCGGCTCCTAATAGCTGATCCCTGAGCAGTGACGGCTCTACTGAAGAAAAATAAAATTCTGTATGGTGAATTTTTAAGGTCAGACAGGTAGTGTGTTGAGGTCAATTTGTAGAGAAAGACTACACGCCTGCTCATATATATATTAAAATGCTCATACATAGACTAAACACGTAATACACATGTGCATGCTGTCGGTGTTTTCACATATTTGCGCTGAAATAAAACATTTTTAACTGGGAACTCGCACTGGATGATGCTTTGGAGAACGCCTCGGGCGTGACAGGTGTCTGAAATCACTATCAAAGCAAACTTCTTGTCAATGGGCGGCATCGACACATACCCATGCTCTCCGATCCCCTCAACATCAGTGAAACTAGCCCGCTGATGTTGGTGAATACGGGCAGAGTATGGGTTCTTCCACGCCCTCTCAATCTCTGTGTGAAGATCAGGAAGGAACGGAAGGCTGGTGCTCTCGTGAACACACGTGCGTGTCTCTCTCTCTCTCTCTCTCTCTCTCTCTCTCTCTCTCTCTCTCTCTCTCTCTCTCTCGTCACACATAGGAAGTGAAAGTAAGTTCTCCTGTCGTGCAAAATACGATACGATAAAAACAGAGCATCAAAGTGTTTATCAACCATTATAAAGGAATTTACGTGTAGTTTTATGATGTTAAAGCTGGAGGATTTGAGATCCTGTATCTTGTAAAAGTTTGATCAAGGTGAGTGTTCATTAGGGTTGCCAACTTCAGAAAAGAAAAATGCGGGACAATCGTGGTTCTTTACACGAAAATAAGGGACACTCAAAATATTTGTAGCTACTGTCACACAGTATATGTCATTTCAGGTTCGTATAACATTTTCTCAGATATAAACACATTTGTTTTGCTTAACCTTTTTATGTACAATTTAATTCTAAAACGAATTTTAAGGTCACACAAAAAAGTCACATTAGGCCTACACACAAAACCATAGTTCAAAATAATAGCATTTATCTGAAATAGAAAGCTTTTGTAACATTATACACTATTTTAAAGAAATTAAAGAAAGTAATACTAGCATACTTTTCCCTCAGGAAGATTTCATGTTTTCTTGCGTCGTAGGCTGGATGTTGGACTCATGAACAATAATCACGTTGTTTGAATTCACCAAAACTGATTTGCCGAAATCAAAACCCGGCCGGACAGTGAAAGGGTTTTCCGGAACCTCCGGAACAAACCGGGAGCGACCAGACAGCAGATGATTCTGTTCTCAAATCAAACAATAATTTGTCCCAAAAGAATATTTAAATCTCAATTTAGAGTTTGTTATTCGTATGGTCTGATGCGCATGAGTGTGGGCTGTGATTGGATGATGTGGTGTCGTGATCATTCTCAAGTGTCGTGTTGCTGTTGTATCAGTCAGTGGTTAGATCAGCGTAGCAGTCCATTTAATCGGGACAAGGGATGTCCCGTACGGGACAAATAAATTAGACCCAAAATATGTGACGTCCCGGGACAGTTTTCGGGACAGTTGGCAACCCTAGTGTTCATGTGTGACTCTCTCATATTAATATGAATCTAAACATACATAGGCCATTTCACACAAACAACAAACACGTTTTTTTTTACCGGATCAGTGTGTGTCGATGTGTGTCGTGGTTTGTTTCGTGGTTTGTTCACCAGAACATGATCAATCAGTGTTTCTCTGTGTCAGTTATTTTTCAGAAAATTCTAAATCTAACGGTCGACTTGTGTGTGAAAAGGCCCAATGAGCTTGAGTTAACGCAGTCACGTGATCCTTTTCTCCCACACTCCACATATGTTCAGCTAAATTATGAAGGTTTAAACAACCTTCATAATTACCTATAATCATTTAATTTAGTGTCTGGATGTTTCTTCATTCAGAGTCAGTGGATGAGATCAAGCTCATCAGATTCTCCTGTAAAATACTGGCAGCTGGTTACCAGCCACATACTGTATTTTTACAGCACTAGTACAGTAAACAGCATTTACAGTACTCCACTGTAATTACCAAATACATTATATACCACATACTTTTACAATATTAAACTGTTGTCTACAGCAATAAATTGTAATTTTACAGGGAAAACTGCTTTTATTATTACATAATTAAAATATTATACTTTAAAGTTTCATAAGAGTAGTCACACTAGGAAAAAGAAAACAAAAATTTCTGGGTTTTAAAACATTTATTCTGGTTAAAAGCAAAGATCAGAAAATTGCCTTCTGTGAACATGTTTTTTAAAACATAAAATGCAATTTTAACACTTAACAACAAACAGGTAACACTTAGCAGGGATAGTTCACCCAAAAATGTAAATTAGCCCATGATTTACTCACCCTCAAGTCATCCTAGGTGTACATGACATTCTTCCTTCAGACGAATACAGTCAGAGTTATATTAAAAAATGTCCTGGCTCTTCCAAGCTTTATAATGGCAGTGAATTTCTGTTTCTGTTTTGAAGCCCATTAAAGTGCAAACGAAATCCCATTGAAAGTCTGCAAGTTTTCGCCGAAGTGAGGAAACCTGTAGGCTTACAGTGGTGTTCTTTTTTTACACAACTTGGCCTTTTTCAAAGTTTTCTTTGAAGTTATTTGTCCTTTCTTTGTTTTTTGTCCTCGTTCAGGATTGATGTCAAGAAAGCGTCTAAAAGGCAGAAAAGAAAGAAAAAAAAAACAATGAAATATTATGGACTGAGTGTATATATTTTGACAGAGATACAGCACAAAAGATGTGTAAATAGAAACCAGATATCGGTTTTAACGACTAGTTTGTTTGGATAAAACTGAACAACATGAAGAAAAAAAAATGTAATGTTGGATGTTGTGATCAATAACTGATATTTTTTCTGCCCTGGTTAAAATACGTCAACTCAATGTGTCTGTTTACATGCGCACTGTCATAATAAATACAACTAACTAAACTTTTGGAAGTGGGGTTGCCAGATTTAAAGTTTTATTCTACAACTTTTGTCTACTCATCACCCAGCTCATTAACAATATCATCCCCTCATCAGGTCCATCAGAGTATCAGGGGAAAGGCAGTCATAGACTCTCAGTTTATATAGAGCACACATTGCCAGAATCCAGCCCAAACCTTTGACCAGTAAATAAAATACAAAATGAACGTTATAAACACTATTAATAACATATAGGCTATACTATGCGTATTTCACTTCCCCATACTGTAGCCTGTCAAATCCTTAAATTAATGGTATTCAGAAAATGACAAGAATGAAAAATAAGTTGCTATGTATAATAAAAATATTCATAGTCGCCTATAAAAATAGCCTATTGTGCACAACGATCTCAACATTTAGCCTATTTTAAACGCCAAGCCTAAACGAATTTATTAGAATTTAAACTTTACCGACGTTGGTTTCGCGCATCTCTCGTTCGGTCCAAAGTTTCCATATTTGCAATGTAACATTTGGATGCAAACTAATAATGTAAAGAAGGCTTTAAACTTCACTCGAGTCCCAATATACACGTATAGGCTAATCAGCATCTTCACAGCAAGGGGAATGAGTTTGGAATAACAGCAACTAGCCTAGGACTGTGCGGCACAGCCTTTATATTGTACAACAGACCAATTAAATTAAGCAGAACAACTTTTCATATGTTTGGTTGACTGTGTTTTATTTTAATAATGAACAGGCTGCGATGTCAAGTTAGCAATGCCAGAAGTGAACTGATCATAGCCTAGATGTTGTGTGAGCGAGTGATGCGCCGGCACCATCACTTGGATTTGTTGCTCAGCAGGGGAAATAACTGAATATTCTGTCGTTTAATACTCTATTATTCGAAACAGTAACATTTATATTTTTATTTTTATTTGTGTACATTCAAAATGACTACAAAATGTCATGCCTTTGAAAAATAAAGAAAACAACATGATGCGCTGCTTTAGCGCATCTCAGTCTCCTTGAACATCTTTCTGGCGCACACCAAAAATGAACCAAAATAGAGTGAATAGCCTTCTGACGTGCCTACTTTTCAAAGTCAACATTTAGATTATTTGAAGTAAAATGCATTATATAGTCACTTAAGAATAAAACACAGCGTGGTTCATGATAAAAAAAACGTGACTTTAAAGTTCGGAAAACAGGAAAATAGCAAACCCCTGGCACTTGAGAACTGCTGGTCTACACAGAAGAAAGCCCTGTCTAGTCTGTTCCCCAGTACAGGTTGTGTCGAGCCATTCGTTAGTCTGGTTGATGGAAAAAAGATGAAATGTAGTTGCAATAAACGCGTTAAAAAAAGTTAAAAAATGACTGAACGAATGATACACGGATTATTGTTTCCTCAAAGTACTTTTTGATGCAGGATGAATTTAATCACAGTAATCTGAAGGATTAACCCTCTGGGGACCAAGCTGTTTTTGGAGTCCTTGAGATGTTCTGACATGCCTTGATATTTGTGCTTTTTTCAGTTATTTATAAACATGTTAATGGCAAAGGTGTAAATTCACTCTATATAGCACAAACAGGGCTACCATAATATGCGAGCAACGTGTATGTAGATGTTTGTATTTTTAAGAGAATAATGTTTATGCGTGGTTATTGGAAAAAAATTAAATGAAAGTTGCTGATTTAAGAACACAAAACACATATTAAATATGTGTCCACAAGACTTTTGACTAATTGATGTTGTCCCTTTGAGTTCTAGCTTCAAAAGTATGTGAAAATCATCCTGCCTAATTATAAAACATAAAACACTACATTGATTTAAACATTGTAAAACAGTTTTTTTGTCAGAAGAGGTTTATGCGTGGGAGTGGTAATGGGTCATCAATATTAATGAGATTCAGACCAGGGGTGTGACATAGACGCTCCTAGAAGTGCTAATGGGCCATCAGGTGAGGCAGCCTGAACAAAGAATGAGGAGATTCAAATGTTTTGTTTTTCAATCTGTTTTATTGTAATTTTGTAAAAACAAAAGTAAAGGCAGGTATCTCACAGTAAATGCTTATGCCCCGTTGATGCGAGCTCTAAGCAAATCAAATGTGACCAAAATAAATAATCAGTCGGCTATAGCGATAAATAAACAAAAGTAAAAGGCAGGTATCTCACAGTAAATGCTTATGCCCCGTTGATGCGGGCTCTAAGCAAATCTAAGCAAATATCCTTCGCAGACCACGCCTGCTATGCTAGCGGGCTAAGGCTAGTAGCGGAAGTTTGGAAAGGTGGATATAAGAGAGTCTTGGGAGTGTGTGTGTCAGCAGAACTCAGCTGTGGTCCAAGTTCCCGGGCAGGCAGGAAGCTCAGAGTCTGTGGAACCATATCAATGTCAGTCTCTGTTTTCCATGACAGAGTGGACTCCTTGTTGCTCGTCTGAATGTTTGTCTTGGCCCTCTTTGCCACATTCCTATAAAAATAATAATATTAATAGGTTAATAAAGGTTGATCAAAGTACTATCAGCATGTCAGGGCAGGGCAATCAGCATGTTGATAAAACAAAAAATATATAAGCTCTTTTATATTAACATTACCAATCAATAATTGTAATATTGTGCATGCATAACACATTTTTTGCAAAGCCACAGTAGTAGGTAAAAAAATAGTAGATAAATATGTACTTACTCTTTTTGATTTCCGTTGCTCCGTGTCCTGCGAGTTGCAGTGGAAGACGAGAGTGAACAAGCTACATTCCTTTTAAAAAAAGTTGAAAACTATTTTTATCATATATTTTACAGAGTACTATTCCAGCACATGCATAACTGATGGACATTTAGCAATGCTGATAAAGCAACACAATATAAGCTCTTTTATATTAACATTACCAATCAATAATTCCACCATTGGCCCTTACCAATCATGGCCTCCTAATAATCCCCTTACATTGAATTGGCTCTATCACTCTCTCTCCTCTCTCCACCTATAGCTGGTGTGTGGTGAGCGCACTGGCGCCGTTGTACTGTGGCTGCCGTCGCATCATCCAAGTGGATGCTACACACTGGTGGTGGTTGAGGAGAGATCCCCTGATATGATTGTAAAGCGCTTTGGGTGTACAGTAGTACATATGAAAGCGCTATATAAATGCCCGATTCTATTCTATTCTATTCTATAATTGTTATATTGTGCATGCATAACAACACATTTGTTGCAAAGCCACACAGGCACATATAGGCTACATTTGTATCATCACTAAGTATATAAACAAAATGTAACTAACATCTGTAAAATAGTAGGTAAATATGTACTTACTCTTTTTGATTTTTGTTGCTGCGTGTCCTCGTTGCAGTGGAAGGCGAGAGTGAACAAGCTACATTCCTTTTAAAAAAAGTTACAAAACATATGTAACATCAACCAATCTCCAAAAATAAATAATAAAGTCATACAGGCTCATATTATTAACACTAAGTATAAACAAAATTGAACTAACATCTGTAAAATAGTGGGTAAATATGTACTTACTCTTTCTGATTTCTGACTGTGTTGCTAAGCGCACTCCGAGTTGCAGGCGGAGGTAGTGATGAAGCTACATTCCTTTTAAAAAAGTTGAAGAATATTATTACATAAATATAACTATAGTAGCATTAGTCTATAATGAATAACTGATGTAAATAATTTTAGACGCGTGCAATAAGCCTATATGCGTGTCAATGGGCCATTACCGGAGAGGCACACCGCAAACATTAGCCTAACACATTTGTGCACTTCATTAACTGGGTATATTTACACATTTCAGCACATTTACACACATTTACAACTGATATTTGCGAGCATGCACCGTTAATGATAATGAGGCAGCATTTATATAGTCAAAATATAATCTAAACACCTACTAGGCCTACTTTCTAAAATAATTTCTAAATTCTATCTTTCATACATAATGATCTAAACATATCATTTAGGCTACACATACAAATACAAATTTCCTAACCAAGGGGTGTAGCATATGTACACAAAAAAACAAAACAAAACATTTTTGACGTTGAAATGGTACGAGATATTAAATTCATGGTATAGATATGCACTTTCATTAGATCGTGTTGAATATAGGTAGATATCAAATGTCAATACTCTGGATGGCAAGTCCACCCAGTATAATATGTAAGCTCATGTTTTGAATAGCTTGTCAACTAATGCAAGTAAGAATAAATACTTACTCATCCGAAATTCTATCCACGGCTGCATCAAGTCACTCTTCAAAATACAAACGGTCGTCATCAGAGTAGTCGCGCTCCTCTTCTGAAAAAAATCTGGACTCTTCATCGCTAGTATCCAGGACGAACTGAAGGGCTTCCGCACCGGTGTACCGTGTCATCTTCCCAACGCGCAGGTGACGAAATGATGAAACTTGAAGCGTTTAATGCATTTGCTTGGGGGCGTTTACCTGTTTTGCATAGATGGCTTAGCACATTATCTTGTGAATAGCGCGCTCCGTGAGTAGGCGTGAACGAATTAAAGTCAATGAGCTCGTAATGAGCTCGACTGGAATCGCTCTCTTTTTATACAGATTACAGAAGCTGATAATATTTGTTTTTTATATAAATGACTTCATTTAAAAGATGCGATCTCAAGCTTTATGCCCGTGGGTCTGTTTGCCTGTTTGACTGAATTTTCGCGGAGTTATAGATCATTTTCGAACGCGTTTCAAATGGGAGTTTACTGACAGAGAGAAGGCAGAAATCGCATCATGTTAAAGTTTCTTTATTTGTCAAAAAGCAAAACACTTTATTTTTATTGTGAGTATACAGAAAAAAAATAGAAACTGAACAGGATCGATTGATGTATAACACGAAAATTAAAGATCAAAATTAACAGAGCATTTTGTGTTTATTTTTCATTGCTAAAAAAAAAAACGAGCAAAACGCGCCGGCGCGTTTTTGGTCCCCAGAGGGTTAAACTGAATCTGTTCTCTGTTCCAGTTCAGTCCAGCAGAAGAGCTCAAACCCAGAGTCCAGCTGTGTGTCTATGAAGAGTAACCGCTCTATGGATCATCCAATATACTTTAAGAGTGGAGACAAACGGCCTGATCTCAGGTATATCATTTCTATAAAAGTAATGCTTATTATATTTGATTTTATTATATTTATATTTTGTTATTAATATACACAAGTTTAACGAGTTACAATCTTGCTAGTTTCAGTCTATTAATAATTGTAGCGCCCCCTAGGCCTATCTCCTAGTACTAAAGGGCGTTCCTGAGTTCTTAAATTAATCCCAGTAAACTGTATATAATATATAGAATTCATGCTGACCTTCTGTTTAAATGTCTGTTTGTGTAACTTACGTGCTTTGAATAACTAATAAACTTTTAAACCACAACCCTGTATACTTACTTGTGTGTAACTGACTTAAACCATATTCACATGAAATATCATTTACATAATCAATCTATTACCCAATGATATCTTACACTAAATAAATACTCCGGACTCAGTTATTAAAATGTTAAATAAAAATAGAGTTTACTGAATAAATAAAATATTAAACTCACCAAAAGAATGAATTCTCACTATAAACAAAAAATAATTGAATAAAATTAAATCACCTCAAACCTCAAGTTTGAATTAGCCTCGAAATATAGTAAGAGCTTAGAAACTTGTAAGCTACATTAGCCTCACTTTAGCTAACATTCAACAGTAGGCTAAAATATAGTATATAACGCATCAACATGAAACATACATGCGGCCCCACGTGCGCACACACACACTCACACGTGATTCACCCACCCCAGTCCTAGCCGGCAAATGAGCTAAAACATAACAGTTAACCGTTGCAGGCCTGGAGCATCGCTTGTGTTCGGCGTGGCCAATAAACAAAATGACCCCTTCACTCCCTTTGGAGCAAGAAAAAAAATTAAAGATACCTTAATCCCAAATGATAGTTCTTCCCTCGAATTACCGCACCGTCACCAGCAGGCAGTCTCTCACACGCGATGACCATGGACTGGAAATGACTCACACGACAGGCATCCTCTCGGCGGCGAGATGTTAGCTTTGGCAAAACGTCAATAACTACAAAGTCTTTGGTTTCCAAGTTCACAATTCAGTCCGATTGTGTGCACAAAACCTAAACAAAGTCCAACTGGCAAATATACAACGTTTGTCACATTCTATTTTACAGTTTAAACACTAAAGCATGGAGCAAGTCGTCCTCAACGCAACTTCTGCTCAGCTATTCAGTCTCTCTCTTCCCGCGGTTTGCGACCTTTAACCTCACATGTAATTCCATGCATGCAAAAGTCATACAATAAAATATATTTTACCACCAAACATCAAAATATTACGTTACATTATACATTTCACTTTACCAATGAAATCCTTTAAACAAAAACTCTTAGAATGAATTTAAACACATACTTGAAACAAATCCCTTTCATTTACCCAAAATGAATAGAATGGAGATGAACTACAATAAATTTGTTTCTTGAGCTTACTTCTAAATTCTAATTTTTGTATATCTTTAAGATAATTTCTTTAGTTCTAACGTATAATTATGAACCTTAATTAATCTAAATTATTTAGCACTTAGATAACTTAAATGCTTTTTAGCACTGTGCTACATAATGAACAGGCTGCGATATCAAGTTAGCAATGCCAGAAGTGAACTGATAATAGCCTAGATGTTGTGTGAGCGAGCAATGTGCCGACTCCATCACTTGGATTTGTTGCTCAGCAGGGGAAATAACAGAATATTCAGTCGTTTAATACTCTGTCATTTGAAACAGTAACATTTATATTTTTATTTGTGTACATTTAAAATGACTACAAAATGTCATGCCTTTGAAATGAATGATTATCATTGTGCTCTTGTGTAAAGCTCTATGTATTGTATTGTTAATACATTCACACACTGTAAAAGCTGTTGGTCTGTTACTCAGTTAATGACACAATTACATCAGTATCAATGTGTCTGATTCTTTACCCTCTTCATTCTGATTTAAGGTCAAACCTTCTATCCAGACCAGTTAAAAACAAAACTGTGTACAAGCCTGTGATTCAACCACAGGAATTTAATGAAAGCATGTGTCCTGGTTTCAGGTAAAATGTAGGATTTTGTTGTTGTTGTTGTTTAATTTTAGGTACTGAAATTCACTTCACAAATCACTCAAAAAACATGATTAATGATTAACACATGTAAGAAACCTAATGATGTTCTGTGTCCCATAAATAGTTTTGTGATTTATGGCTATTTACTTGTCTGACTTGTGTAATAATGTGGTATTTTAAACTTACAGCAATGACTCTAAACCTGCTGAAGTCCTCAACACATTGAGATCAAATCTGAGACAGAAGTTTGAGTGTTTGTATGAGGGAATATCAAAGCAGGGAATCCCAACACTCCTGAATGAGATCTACACAGAGCTCTACATCACAGAGAGTGGAAGTGGAGAGATCAATAATGAGCATGAGGTGAGACAGATTGAGACACAGTCCAGGAGAGCGGAAACAGAGGACACACCGATCAAATGCAGTGACATCTTAAGACCTTTACCTGGACAAGACAAACCCATCAGAACTGTGCTGACAAAGGGAGTCGCTGGCATTGGGAAAACAGTCTCTGTGCAGAAGTTCATCCTGGACTGGGTTGAAGGGAAAGAGAATCAGGACGTCCAGCTCATATTTCCACTCGCTTTCAGAGAGCTCAACTTGATGAAGGACAAAACACTCAGTCTTTCAGATCTTCTTCATGTCTTTTTCCCTGAAACAAAAGAAATGGAGATATCCAGTGATGAGTATAAAGTGTTGTTCATCTTTGATGGTCTGGATGAGTGTTGTCTGTCTCTGGATTTTCAGAGCGATGTGAGGTTGTGTGATGTGACTGAATCAGCCTCAGTGGATGAGCTGCTGACGAACCTCATTGTGGGGAATCTGCTTCCCTCTGCTCTCATCTGGATCACCTCCAGACCAGCAGCAGCGGATCTCGTCCCCTCTGAGTGTGTCCATCGAGTGACAGAGGTACGAGGCTTCAGTGACACACAGAAGCAGGAATACTTCAGGAAGAGAATCAGTGATCAGAGTCTGGCCCACAGGATCATCTCACACCTGAAGTCCTCAAGGAGCCTCTTTATTATGTGCCACATCCCAGTGTTCTGCTGGATCTCAGCCACTGTTCTAGAGGAGATGTTGAGTGAAGCAGAGAGAGGAGAGATTCCCAAGACTCTCACTCAGATGTACACACACTTCCTGCTCATTCAGACCAACATCAGACATAAGACAGACTATGAGAAGAAAGTGAAAGATGAAGACATGATTGTCAAACTGGGGAAACTGGCTTATCGGCAGCTTGTGAAAGGCAACCTGATCTTCTATGAGGAAGACCTGAGTGAGTGTGGCATTGATGAGGCAGAAGCATCAGTTTACTCAGGATTGTGCACTCAGATCTTCTGAGAGGAGTTAGGCTTGTATCAGGGGAAAGTCTTCAGCTTGGTTCATCTGAGCATTCAGGAACATCTAGCAGCTCTATATGTGCATCTCTCCTTTATCAACAATAACATAAATGTGTTTGACCAGATTACCAAACCAACTAATGGAGACAAAGTTCCCCTATCTGATCTCCATCAGAGAGCTGTGGGTGAGGCTTTACACAGTAAAAATGGGCATCTGGACCTTTTCCTTCGTTTCCTTCTGGGTCTGTCACTGGAGTCTAATCAGAGTCTCTTACAAGAACTAAAGACACAGACAGCAAACAGCTCTCACAACAATGAGAGAACAGTTGACTATATTAAAGAAAAGATCAGTGAGAATCCCTCTCCATATAAATACATCAATCTGTTTCACTGTCTGAATGAACTGGGTGATCTTTCTCTAGTGAACGAAGCTAAACCTCATATGAGCTATGGAGGATTACGTGCTGTGAAACTCTCCTCGTCTCAGTGGTCAGCTTTAGTGTTTGTGTTGTTGTCCTCAGAGGAGACACTGCAGGAATTTGACCTGAGGGACTTAACTGGAGACAGAAATGATCGGTAAGTAACACTGAGTGCAATCATTACAGTCTAAAACATTATGAACAAAGAGAAACTCAGAGATCAGAGGTGTTTAAATCACGGGGCACAGATTGATTTCTGGGATATTGTACATAATTTGCGGGTGTTTCTCAAACCGTGGCTGTGTCCTAGTAAGGCTGCATATCTCGACTGCCACGTCATTAAGCGCCTCTGAAGACGTCTCAGTTTGAAGGATGTTTTGAAGACAGACTTCATTTTGTCTTTAATTCAGCTCATTTTGAAGGATGCATCAAGTATATCCTTCGTGTTCTTCAATCTCCCACAATCCTTTGCACACATTCTAATTCATGTAAAAGAACTGATGGAAAACGAGTCGGCACTGAGTTTATTTGAGTTCATTATGAAATGTAAGACACAGATAATGTATTCGGAGATGAAGGCATACATGTTATCTTTTGTTTCTGTGTAAATTAATCACTGAACACTAAACTAACAATAATGTAAGACACTGGGAGACACAGACAGCTGTCATTCACTGTATTGCATTCATAAAAAAGCCAGTTAATATAAAGATATGTAATAGGAAGTATTTTTCCTAAATGAAGTTTTAATAGTATTGTGGCGTGACCGTGGGGCGGGAACATGTGTGACGTAGCCATGCACACTTACTAGAGCGTCTCATTCTAGTGTTTAATGCTGAGGACTCGAGTCTACAAGCCTCAGAAGGACCCGTGTAACTTCATTTACACTTGAGTGCGCGAGCCTTTCAAAGTAAACTCATTTGAGCGTTGTGTGCGCACCGTCTGCGCCATCACTAAAATTGGGCTGAAAGCGGATCCTCCTGATGATGAAACGCCACGCGGACGCCAAGTATACTTGATAAAACAGTTAATGGCCTTGATGCCGTTCCTGGTGGCGTTTAGCTCTTCACAGTGGCGTAGCGGACGGGCACACAGGGCATATTACATTACTGTTGTTATTATTATTAGGCTACTTTTATCATTAATATTACAGTTCATTTGCCCCACAATAATTTCATAGCGCATCACCGCATAACTGACGCGCTGTGAGCATAAAATATTAGATTAGCTTACTTCTCATTTCAAAGACAACTTGTTGAACACAAAACACTTCTTGATTCATGAAAATACAAATTTTTTCACTAGGGGCCACAAGAGAAGTATTAAGAAAATAAATTAGATTAATGTCATCATCATTTTTCTTTAACACCAGTTGCTGGCAAAATGATGGACAATGATTCACATTTTATGTGCATAATTTCCTGTGACAATAAAACTAAGTAAAGTATTGAATAAACAAGTAGGTAAATAAACAAATAACAAGCAAACAAACCTGTGTGCTTAATTTCTACTAATAATTTGCTGATGCAGGTACAATAATACTTTTTTCTTGGTATAATGTATTATTTACTTATGATATGAATTATTATTTTTATTATTATTATTGTTAGCATTAATAATTAACTTATTTATTTTTATTTTCAATTAGTGTCACACAAAACACTGGAGATGAAGTTCTTCAGAAGCTGCTGCCTGTGGTTTCAGCAACTAGATACGCTGAGTAAATAACACTGAGGACAAGCATCACTGTTAAAACATTATAACATTTCTTACTTAAACATTATAAATTAATGGTTTAACAAAAAATATGAGTCACACTTCAGCTTTTAAACCCTCCACCTATCTGACCTGATTTGTGATCTACTTAACCGTTTTTTATGATATTTGTGTGAGATATTTATTTTCAAATATATGAATTTATAATGTATGTATATAAACATTTATATTTAATGTATGTAATGTATTCCATTTTATAGAATGAATGAATAGAATGAGGCATTTATATATCGCTTTCATATCTACTACTGTACACCCAAAGCGCTTTACAGTCATATCAGGGGATCTCCCCTCAACCACCACCAGTGTGCAGCATCCACTTGGATGATGCGACGGCAGCCACAGAACAACGGCGCCAGTGCGCTCACCACACACCAGATATAGGTGGAGAGTGGAGAGAGAGTGATAGAGCCAATTCAGTGGATGGGGATTATTAGGAGGCCATGACTGGCAAGGGCCATTGGAGGGATTGTGGCCAGGACACCAGGGTTACACCCATACTCTTTACGAGAAATGCCATATGATTTGTAATGACCACAGAGAGTCAGGACCTTGGTTTTACGTCTCATCCGAAGGACAGTGCTCTTTGACAGTATAGTGTCCCCGTCACTATACAGGGGTGTTAGGACCCACACAGACCACAGGGTGAGCACCCCCTACTGGCCTCACTTACAACTCTTCCAGCAGAAACCTGTTTTTTTGACACTGACCAGACTCAGCCCTGCTTAGCTTCAGTGGGCAACCAGTCTTGGGCTTCAGGGTGATATGGCTGCTGACCGTTTTATCGACCATTTTATCAGTTTTATATAATCTTTCTCCCTCACATAGAGACATAATCACTTAGAATAACAGTTAAACTTACTGATATACTGAATTAATTGTTTAAAAAAGAGATTATAAATTATATTATAAACACAATTAAGAAAAACAAAGATTTCTGTTTTGATCTGAGAGAGTGGAGAGTGTGTCATTGTTCTCTACTGGTTGAGGGAGTGTGGTGTGACAGATGAAGGCTGTGCTGCTCTGGCTTCAGCTCTGAGATCAAACCCCTCACACCTGAGAACACTGATTCTGTCTGGGAATAATCTAGGAGACTCAGGAATGAAGCTGCTCTCTGCTGGACTGGAGAATCCTCACTGTAAACTGGAGATGCTGTGGTAAGATCATACGTGACTCTCACATGAAACTGTCACTGTGAATTCACAAAGTATAATCAAAATGGAATAATATGCATGGAAATAACTATTATTTCATTAATTACAATCAAAGCTATTAAAACAGCATAATCAAATTCATCAAATTAATTTTACGTCTGTTCATATGATGTAAGAGAATTCATATTTTTAAAGTGTTTGCTCTATTTCTCCTGCCGCTGTGAGTTCATGTGTTTGATCTGTAAATGATTGAACACAACAGTAATGTTATTAAATATTATGACAATTTAAAACAACAGTTTTTAATTTTTTATATATTTTAAAATGTAGTTTATTCCTGTGATCAAAGCTGAATTTCAGCATCATTACTCCAGTCGTCAGTGTCATATGATCCTTCAGAAATCATTCTAATATGATGATTTGATGCTCAAGAAACAATCTAACAATATTATTATCAATGTTGAAAACAGTCGTGTACAATTTTCTTTCAGGATTCTTTGATGAATAGAAGTAGCAAGTAGCAAGAAGGGTGATTTATTTATTTATTTATTTTAACGTCATTTTGTGTGTATTTGACCATTAAAATGCCACGAAGCGGAACACACTGTCAGGCGGCACAAGAAGCCATTGTGTGAGTGCCGATTTGAGTTCTCATGTGTTTTTAAATCATCAAGCTCATTTTGTTCATTTATCCGTGCTTCTTAATCACTCTAAAGTTTCAATAACTTTAAGCAATTCGCTCAAAATGTCTACAGATACATTAAGCTCACACACACACACACACACACACTAGGGCTAGGACGATGAACCAATCTCCTGATTTGATATTATTACAATACTTGGGTGCCGATATAATATGTATTGCGATTTTTAAGAATTGCGATTTGCGATTGTTTCTATCAAAAGCTGATTTACTCTATTTTGATCGCTATCATAGACATCAGTGTTTATATCTGAACTTTAAACTTTTATCTCAGTACTTCTATTTAAGCTGTTCCATAACGACTCTCTCTGGTTCAGCGGCAGCGGCAACACAGATTTAAAATGTTGCGATATGATTTTGTCAAAGGTTTAATAGACAGACGAACTGGAAGAAGATTGTATGTGTGTTTGAATGGAGATCACAGTGTTTTAAAGATGAATCGTGCAGCTCTACTGTCTTATCTCTCTCTCAGCATATGAGCAGCGCGAGGGCTTTCAGTGCTTTCAGTCTCACGTCTCTTCCACACGTCCACTTGAAATGGATATTACGACACTCAAAGATAACGACACATTTCATCCTCTGCTGGAACGAAAGTGGCTAACTTCTGTCAACCTCGTCTATAAGCAAGGACAAAACTAAAGCAATTTAATTTGAATCAATATTGATTCTGGAATAAAATAAAATCTATTTTAAAATCGTGAACCAAAAAATTGCGATAGTTTGGGGAGTCGATTTTTTTCTCCGAGTCCTAACACACACAAGTTCCTTAAAATGTTTACAAATACATTAATCACACACACACACATACACACACACACACATACACACACTCACTCAATAACACACACACGTTGGGTTTCCATGTTTTATGGGGATTATAAATATACAGTTTGTACAGTATAAAAATTGTACAAACTGTATATTGAACCCCCTAATCCTAACTGATGTAATTTAACAACTTTTTTCTAATGAATATTTGTATATATTTCATATTGACAGCATCATGTTATTTATTTTTCAAGTGTCATGTTTATCTCTGGATATAGGCTTAATGTGTGTCATTGTTCTCTATAGGTTGAAGGATTGTGGTGTGACAGATGAAGGTTGTGCTGCTCTGGCTTCAGCTCTGAGATCAAACCCCTCACACCTGAGAACACTGAATCTGTCTGAGAATAAACTAGGAGACTCAGGAGTGAAGCTGCTCTCTGCTGGACTGGCAAATCCTCACTGTAAACTGGAGAAACTGTGGTAAGATCATACGTGACTCTCACATGAAACTGTCACTGTGAATTCATAAAGTATAATCAAAATGGAATAAAATGCAGGGAAATAACTATTATTTCATTAATTACAAGCAAAGCTATTAAAACAACATGATCAAATTCATCAAATTATTTTTACGTCTGTTCATATGATGTATGAAAATGAATATTTTTATAGTGTTTGCTCTATTTCTCCTTCCGCTGTGAGTTCATGTGTTTGATCTGTAAATGGTTGAACACATGAGCTGCTCCTCATTAAGGTGATTCTGCAGTGCTGATACTCACACTGAAAAACACACTTTGACATTGTGATATACATTTAACACCCTTTACTTTAAGCACACTCAATCTCAGCACAGTCAGGATTAACACAGTCCATTCATTTTAATTTTAGGGGGAAACTGGAAACTGTAGAGATTTTTCTCCAGGTTTAAAGTCTACATCATGTCACAGATTATGACCTGGAGAAACACTATAGTACATCAATGACACGTCAGTGTCTGTATTATTAATGAGACTGCGTGTTCTTATCCTATGAGAAAACATTTCTCTTATTCATGACAGCACATGGTGTTTTTCTATGACAGACGCTTCAAACTGTAAAATCAGGCAGTAGTTTAGAGAGGCGTTCATGGGTCGTAAATGTGTGTGTGTCCATGGAGCAAGAGTTGAGTGTGTTGCAGGCTTCCCCCGTGATGCTGTCAGGCCGAGACTCACTGCGGGCATTTGGTTGGCCAGAAACTACCGACACAATCAAACTGTGTGTGTGTGTGTGTGTGTGTGTAACAAGCGTTTTTCTGAGGAGAGCCTGTGCCAATGCGCGCGTCCTGGAACGTCGCGTCCACACTCTAAAAATAGCTCACTTAAGGTTCTAATGAGCAGGTATCGTGCTGTCTGTGAATGTCCTGATGCGCCAGAATCCAGTTCTCTTTCGTGCTTGAACGAACAATAACACACATTTATGCCAAAATGCCCGTTTTGTCGAGTATCCTCACAAGAACAGTCTTAAATGAGTTAAACAAAATCTTAAATGAAAGTCAAGAGAAATTGAGAAAATTAATCCTCTGGAGTCTGAGGGGTTTTCTGGGCCCTGGAGGTGTTCTGACATGCTCTGACATTTGTTTGTTTTTTCAGTTATTTATAAACATGTTAATGGCAAAGGTGTAAATTCACTCTATAAAGCACAAACAGGGCTACCATCATATCTGATCAACATGCTTGTAAATCTTTGTGTTTTTAAGAGAATAATGTTTATGCGTGGTTATTTGAAAAAATAAACATGAAAGTTGCTGAAATAAGACCACAAAACATATAGTAAATATGTGTCCACAAGACTTTTGACTAATGGATGTTGTCGCCTAGAGTTTTTTTTTCAAAATGATGTGAAAATCATCCTGCCTAATCGTTCTCATAAAACAATACATTGATTTAAACCTTGTAAAACAGTTTTTTTGTCAGAAGAGGTTTATGCATGGGAGGGGTAATGGCCCATCAATATTAATGAGATTCAGACCAGGGGTGTGACATACACTCCCCCAGTGGCTAATGGGCCATCAAGTGCCTGAACAAAGAAGAGGAGATTCAAAGGTTTTGTTTTTCAATCTGTTTTATTGTAATTTCTCTATGTGGAGGAACTAAATGTTCTAAATTTGCAGGTATCTCACAGTAAATGCCTATGCCCCGTTGAATTAGTTGCATCACGTGGGCAATCCTTCATGTTGTCCCTGTAAGTCCCACATGCACCAAACTTCATTGCAAACAGGTCTTTGAGGAGCTTTGGGCTTGTGTAGAAATTGTCCTTGTACACATGGTACCCAGAGCCTAAAACTTTACAGTCCAAAAGAGATGTTACAGCATCATGTGACAGTCCATGGCCTGTGGGAAAGTTGTTCTTTCCTGTGTACACAGAAAAGTCATATCAATGTCATATCAACCATATCATTGTCAGTCTCTGTTTTCCATGACAGAGTAGACTGCTTGTTGCTTGTCTGAATGTTTGTCTTGGCCCTCTTTGCAACAGGTGTCTGATGATCACCATCACCTTTATAGCTGTAAAACAAACAAACAACTGTGAGCATGTTTATTACACAAAATATAACAACTGCATTTCAATCATTAAAAGTAACATTGGCCAGATGCAAAGCCATACAGACACATAATGTTTGTATGGACTATGTAAAACCAGAATATGTAAACAGAATTATACTAATATCTGAAAGAAAGGGAATAAGTGTACTTACTTTTCAGTTGTTCTCAAAACTGAACGACACCTGTCGCGTGCCCTCCCAGTGCGAGTTGCAGGTGAGGCTGAGGCTGATGCTACCACATTCCTATAAAAATAATAATATTAATATTAATAAAGGTTGAACAAAGTACTAAGTACACATGAATAACTGATGGACAGTCAGCATGTTGATAAAACAACATCAGGTCTAACATCTGTAAAATAGTGGGTAAATATGTACTTACTCTTTCTGATTTCTGTCTATGTTGCTGCGTGCCCTCTTAGTGCGAGTTGCAGAACCTACATCATTCCTTTCAAAAAAAGTTGAAAACTATTATTAACATATATTTTAGAGTACTATTCCAGCACATGCACAACTGATGGACATTAGCATGCTGATAAGATAACACAAAGAAAAAATATGTAACATTATCAACCAACCTCCAAAAATAAAGTCATACAGGCTCATATTGTAAAAAAAAATTGAACGAACATGGGTAAATATGTAAATACTTACTCAGTAAATACTTTACAAAAACAGTAAATACTTACTCGTTCTGATGTTCGACTGTGTTGCTGCGCGCCCTCCGAGTTGCAGATGAAGGTGATGCAGCTACATTCCTTTTTTTAAAAAAAGTTGAAAACTAGTATTATAACATAAATATTTCAAAGTAGGCTATATTACCATTAGTCTATATGAATAACTGATGCGAATAATTGTAGACACGTGCTGTAGGCATATATTGCGTGTCAGTGGGCCATTACGGAGATAGCACAACGCAAACATTAACACATTTGCAATTCATCAGCTGGGCATATTTACACATTTCAGCACATACACACATTTGCAATAGATATTTGCAAGCACTCTTCGTTGATGATAATGAGGCAGCATAAACACTAGTCAAAATATAATCTAAACATACATAATATTTTCTAAATTAATTTCAAAATTCTAACTTTCATACAGGCCATGATCTAAGATCATGCGCAATCGCGAGACAAATGGAGTGGGCAGACAAGATTTTGACCATTTCATTAGGTTTATTTTTTGTATAAAGCCTTTCTTTAAAGTGAATTTCGTTTTGTATTAATTGTATCTTAATTTTAATCGTTGTTTCATCAACAAATTGCCTGTATTTAATACATAAGAATTAAAAATAGCAGGCAATAGAGCTCCGTGTCGGCATGTGAACTGGAGCTCGTCTCATAAATGAACCCAAACTCATAAGCTTTGCCTAAAATACCAGAGAAATATATAGAAAGCTCGAAATGTGTTATTTTAAACAAAACTATTAAAAACGAAAGAAAACAGACTGCATGAAGCCTCTCTCCTACTTTATACAGCATAGCCTAGACCATTTAAATATAAATTACTCTGAATGACAAGTATGGAAATGGTCCAACCAGTAAAATATGTAGCCTACGTTTATATAAAATAGCTTGTCAACTTATGCAAGTAAATTTAAAAAGACTTACTCATCCGAAATATTATCCACGGCTGGATCAAGTCGCTCTTCAAAATACAAACGTTCGTCGTCAAGAGTCCCGCTCTTCTTTCTGAGGAAAATGTGAACTCTTTATCACTATCCAGGACTAGCTGAAGGGCTTCTTCACCAGTGAACCGTGTCATCTTCCAACGGCGCAGGAAAGTGAATGAATGAAACTTGCTGGTTTTAAGGCATTTCAGGGGGCGTTTACCTTATTTTGCATAGATCACCTCAGCACATTATCTTATGAATAGCGCGCTCTGCGAGTGGGTGTGAACTCATTACAGTTAATTAGATGAGACGGGAGAAACTGTACTTCTCTTTAGTTTCATACAGATTACATTGCAGGAGAATATTTGTTTTGAATGTGAATTGTTTTATTTAAAAGTAGAAATTTAAAGCTTTCTTTAGATGCATGTTTCATGGTTGTGTGATAAGTATTAGCTGAGTTTCAGTTCATTTTCCAGACTTGTTTCAGAAAGATTTTTGCGGAGACAGAGTGAGCTGAAAGCGCACCCTGTTTATTTTATTTATTTAAAAATAAAAACAAGGTTTTGATGTTAATGTGAGTGTACACAAAAAAAAGAAGACCCTCTATAGTTTATAATCATGTATTTATTTTATTTATGACCATACATTTTTAAAGTTTATGTTGCTGCTATGTGAAAAAAATCCAGCAAAACGCGCGGGCGTGTTTGCCGACCTCAGAGGGTTAAATGCTTGAGATCCTGTCTGCAGCGGCAGATCTTAAACTGACAGCAGCCACTAATTCTCTCTGTCAGTAAAGTTAACCAAAGAACAAAGGGAACAGAGCAAATTACTCACTGATCTTGACTAAATAACGTTTGCTTTAATAAGGATTAATCTATATTTAATTTATAATTTATGCAGTGCAGACTATTTGAAAACCTTATTCAATTTCTGTATATTTCGTACCTGTTAGACAGGAAGGGCACAGGTAAATATGACATTTATTATGGGTTTATGTGAGGATTGTTTAAAGTTCACTTAAAATAAAAGTTGTTATATTTTTGAAGCCTAATAAATGTTTAAAATTTTGGGGGAAAAATAATTTTCATCGAGACATCAGTAGCTATATTAATATCAGTGATACTGGCCTTCATTCATAAAAAGATGCTATTAAAAATTATTTAAAATATACTGTCTTTATGTTGTTTTTACATTACAGTGGAAATTGGGTCTCACGTTATTTCAGTTTTATTTACACACAAAACATTAATGGTGAACAAATTTGACTTTAGAAAATTATTCTCAAGTCTTGGCAATCAGCCCCTATTAAACAATAAAAAAGTAAGACATCTTTTTGTTAAACATAGTTTAGTAGCCTACTATTCATTTTGGCAGAATTTATCATTATAATCAACTTAATTATTTCTTGGATTTTTCATCACCATAGTCTCTAAATGTATGTAAATGCAGGAAATGGGATTCAAATCGAAAAAATGTTCCCCAATTTTGTCCCCCCCCCCCACTTCTCAAACCAAAGTTACACCCTTGCATAGATTTGTGATGACAACCGGTTTTTAGGACATTTGTATGAGAAAATTATCACATTTATGCATTTATAGTGAATGTATATAAACATTTATACTGTTAAAGGGAAAATACAGATTGTGTTCAATGATCTGGTAGGAATTTAACTGTCCGCTGTAAAATCTGACAGATGACAGTTGCTCGTCCCTCTCTCTCTCTCCTCTGTCTTGCTCTGCCACATACACTCCCTCTCTTCTTCTAACAGCCGCACACACACATTTACAGAGGGTTTTCATGACTCTTTATTGTTCATTACATTAACCTCTTCTTTTTGTATGCAAACCCATGATATATTTATATGTATATATGTGTGTGTGTATATATATATATATATATATATATATATATATATATATACCTCATAACATCAGTAACTCGACAGCCCTACCTAGAACGGTTTTCCTCAGTGTTTGTAATGTCTGCACAAAGGAGATGTTGGGCAGCTGTGTGAAGATTCGCCTTTGGAGTGAGAAAACTGTTGATTTTTATATTTGAAAAATCTAAGTAACATTAATATTAAACATTTATATTACCCCAGAATGAATTACATTGCTATCCCACCCAAAAACATACAATAATAGCTAACAACGATAAATGCTGACCAATATTAATTATATTACTTTTTACTGAAAATGATATAATTCAATAAAACAAACAAAATGTAACGGATGTCATACGACATAGCTATGCATGAATACACTCTAGATGTGTATATAGTGAACATATCTACATTTTCATTCAAACAATTAATTAAAGCATTAATTAATGAAATAATAATATTTTATTTACTGACAACAATGAGAAATATTAATAAATTAGTAAAAGAATGAAGGTCACCATCACACAATAAACAAATGCATATACAAGTCAACACATGAAACAAAGCTTTATTCAAACTACAATCATGCTACAGGCACTGAACCCCACATCCTTCTGCGGCTTTATTCTGATGAATCAGCTGACCGCCAAAAACCTGGTCCCCACAAAAATAACCTAATTTTCAGTGAAAAGAAGGTCAATGACATGCCCTGTAAAATTTTCAGGGGTAACCTCACAATGCACAAAAACCAACGGTTTGTGCTTAGGTGTGCTTAGGAGGGGGTAACTCAGTACTGGCCCCTAGTGCCACAGGATGGTATAGCCTCAACACACACTAACTATGACTTAATTAATTGCTAAAGCTAAGCTCATTTTAAGGAAACTTAACCAATGAATTGCTAACACAGGCAATTTTTTTTTTATTAAGTGCTGAATAATGATAACATTATATATATTTTCACTTTTCATTGAAAGATCTATTTTATAATGTAGATATTTCCATAATAATCATATAATAATAATTATTATTTAGTTATTAATAATATAATAATTATTATTTATATTACTATTTAGTAATAAATAATAATTTAGTCTTATGTTAAGCATTGTTCTGGGCTGCGTTTCTTATGAGACTTTTGGGAAACACAGCCCTGTTTGAATGCATTGTCGGCAGTGTTTGAACCATAGACTGTAAAAAATAGGTTTGAACGCTCTCTGTAATTGATTGGTTCTGACTTGCAGCATTTGCGTGTGTTCAGATCAGTGTCAGATGAGCAGGATTGTATATTGCACGCATTAAATTTCTTGTAAAACAAACAAAAATCACAGATTAAAAAACACTGTAGTATCGATAGGCCTAGTTTTATTTGAGTATCGATACTCGACGTCAGTATCGATACGCCCATCCCACTCTACACGACGACACGAGGAGAGAAAGGATTATCAGCACTCGAAGGCCATTTCGGAGTCAGCAGGCAAAACTGGTTTAAATAAAAAAGGTAAGTTATGCCTATGTGACTTAAAGATTTATTCCAGTGTACGGAGCCAATTTAATATGATTTAAGTGCAACATGAAAACGGTTAAAAGTGTCACAGGTCGGGATGGGCCAAGCCAGACTGCGCCCACCCCTGAACCAGGACCACCTCGAGGAGCGTGTCAGAGGAAAGAGTCGGAGACAGAGAATAAAATCAACAAGTTTTATTTTGAAGTAAAAGCAAATTGGAAATCCTAATCTAAAATCTTCTTCCTTGTTGCCCTCAGGGATCGGAGGTGAACGGTGCAGCAGCCAGGGTCTCTCCCGCCCTCTTCCTCAGTGCGGACCCTGCAGCGGATGGGCGGCGAACAGGCGGGCAGGTCAGGTAGGTTTTTCACAGGTGGGGATGCGGTTAGCAAGTGAGCGGTCCGATAAGTCTCTTCTGGTAAGTAGGTACCTCCAACCTTCCTCCCTTCTTTCACAGATGCGAAGTTTTGGGGCGAGTGGATATCAGTCAGGTACGTATACGGCAGGTGCACGGCCTTAAGGTGGAGATGCAGTTGGCAAGTGAGCGGTCCGGTAAATTTCCTCTGGTAAGTAAATAATTCCAACCTTCCTTCCTTCTTTCACAGGTGCGGGATTTGGGGCAGATGGGTATCAGTCAGGTACGTATACGGCAGGTACACGATCTTATGGTGGGGTGACTGGGGAGTCTTCCTTGGGTAAGTATTCCAACTTTCCTTCCTTCACAGGTACGGGATCTGGAGCAGATGGATATCAGTCAGGTACGTATACGGCAGGTACACGGTCTTATGGTGGGGTGGCTAGGGGAGTCTTCCTTGGGTAAGGTGTGATCAGGCTCTTCTACTTCCTTTACAACACCAGAGCAGGGCCTCCAGCAGGTTCACGGCGAGCCGGTAAGTAACTAGGTAGGGGGGCACACTGAATGGCGGCTCCACACGGCACACTGTTCCCACGCTCGCTTGCAGCGGGGGCGGACACTTCTCCAGTGCAAGGGGGTTACAAAGGGGTAACGGACTCCACGTCGACTGCTGACAGGGCTGCTTCTGACACCGACAGAGTGGAATTCCAGACAGAGTGTGCCAGCCTCGCGTTCGTGACAGAGGGACAGCCACTTCTCCCAGCACAGATGACTATAAGGATGCAGCAGACTCGAAGTCGACAGGCTGCACGGGGCTCCTACTGAGACAGACAGAATGGATGCTGCAGACAGGTTTACAGTTCACATACGCTGAAAGGAACGAACACTTCTCACAATACAGATGAGTTGCAGGAATACAGCAGACTCGAAGTCGACGGGCTGAACGGGGCTTCTTCTGACATAGACAGAGTAGATATTTCAGACAGAGCGTGCCAGCCTTACGTTCGTGACAGAGGGACAATCACTTCTCCCAGCACAGGTGGGCTACAAGGATACAGCAGACTCGAAGTCGACAGGCTGCACAGAGCTTCTACTGAAACAGACAGAATGGATGCTTCAAACAAAGTAACAGTTCACATGCGTGGAAAGAAGCGAACACTCCTCACAATACAGCCGAGTTGCAGGAATACAGCAGGCTCGAAGTCGACAGGCTGCACAGGGCTTCTACTGAAACAGACAGAATGGATGCTTCAAACAAAGTATACAGTTCACATGCGTAGAAAGAAGCGAACACTTCTCACAATACAGCTGGGTTGCAGAACTACAGCAGACTCGAAGTCGACGGGCTGAACGGGGCTTCTACTGAGACAGACAGAATGGATATTTCAGACAGAGCGTGCCAGCCTTACATTCGTGACGGAGGAACAGTCACTTCTCCCAACACAGATGGGCTACAAGGATACAGCAGACTCGAAATCGACAGGCTGCTCGAGGCTTTTACTGAGACAGACAGTGAACAACTCCTCTCCTATTAGTGCAAACAGAGGGGTTAATTCAAATCCCAGTTGATAATTCTTCAACATCCAAACAGTTAGAACAGATCAATGTCACAGAACTCTCACTATTAACAGTAGACCAGCATAGCACAGGGAGAGTGCACGGCAAAGGGAATGTATCTTCCACACACACGGCAATTCCACTTCAAGCATATAATGTGGGGGAAACGTCAATCTTAGGCACTGCAAACTCACTTCACAAAGTGCAATTTAAAGCCAGCACTCACCCTTGGGTTTTGTGCGAGGGGGGGGGGGGGGCGTGATCATCAATACTGCTGAGGATGCTTTGGGATATTTTTCTTCACATACACAGGCAGAGTTTACATCACCATTTTTAATGGAGGGAGAGATAAAAGACTGGTAATGAGTCAATGCAATCCACTCAGTGATATTTATGATCGGGATCCCAACACTCCCAGCCACATCCAATTCAGTGTCAAATACATGCAATTACGAGACTCAGTTCTCAGTTACTTAGCTCTTCTCCAATGCAAACGGGGTATTTCACTCTCCCTCTGTTGTCCTCAAGTCTCCCATCAAGCCCACACTCTCCTCTTCGTTCACCGGTACTCCAATAACTGCAACCGCCCAATAAAAACGACTTCTCACGGGGGAGAAAGACCAACACCAACAGCCTCTCTCTCTTCCTTTTTATACTCTCTCAAACGCTGGCAGAGCCTCACCCAAACTCTCAGAATAAATTCCTCACACCTGTTGTCAATCTGTCATTTGAGGTTGTCATGGCAACAGACGCACACACAGGCCTGGGGGCGGTGTTACACTCAAAAGTGTCCCAGCGGAAACACTACTTTAGGGGAAATAAGTTCCGCATACTATTTGTCACACCGTGACAAAAGCATGAAACTTTTTTTTTACCAGGTAAAAGCTCACATTTGAACTTGAGTCAGTGCTAAAGTTTATGTACCTTAGTGCTCATCAAAATAAACGTCACGTTTCTTACAAATAACATCAGTAATTCTGTTTTAAAAATGATAAAAAGCAACAGAGTTAACCTAGCATACTGCATGTTTTACTCTTCCCTAACTAACATTAAGCCAATTGACTAATTAACTCTTTTTAGCAGCAGCAGGCACCTGCCTGGTTAAAAGTTGTTTTTATCTTATTTTGAGTAGATTGACGTTAAACCTTTTTACTAAATTTATTCAGTAACCAGCCGTTTTAGCTGTGTTTCAGAATTGTTCTCTATTCATATACAAATTGACTGAAACTCAAAACACCTGGGCGTTCACGTGCATGCACGTGCCGAGCATGCACGTACCTATGGCAAGCCATTTTAACTTTTATTCATTTCCAGGATACTAATTCTTGATATCAATAGTTCAATTTTTACTTGTTAAAATTATATTTTTTGATATTAGTTATGATATTAGTTATTGATATAAGGAATTAGATTTCTACTATAATAATGGGAATTTTTGATATCAGAAATTACATTTCCACTAGTAACAATGCTAATTCTTGATATCCACAATTCAATTTTCACTAGTTAAAATGCAATTTAACAATTTAATTTCAAATAGTAAAAACTATAATTCTTGATATCAATCAGAAGAGTTTTATTTGACAGATTATAGCTCACCTAGTACTTTTTACCTCTTAAAATTACACTCCAGTGATCAAGATTTGGTTGTCTAATGTTAAGATAACATAAATAATTTTAAGTGTAAGATTTATGGGGCTATTGGTCTAAAACTGCACTGTTTTTTATTGTAGGATTTCCAATGGCCACACGAAGAAGGAAACCACCAACAAAGGATGCCATAGAACATGCTGTGAAGGCCCTTGACAAGACAGCAGAGTTAGAAGTGCAATACATTAACTCTTTTAAAGGTATGTGCCTTTGTTATGAATTGTTTTGAATAAATTGCTGTTCTAGCAGAACCCCTTGCCTATACCCTGGGGTTTAGTTTGGAAAATAAATGGAAATTATAGAAATGGCAGTGTATTTCATTCTCCCATCCTCACGACTATTGATAATTGTCTTTGAATTGGAGTGATAAAGGCATGACATTAGTTCTGGTCTGGTGGGCGTAACTGGATACAGATGCACAAACCAAAGCTAAAAAATGATTACTCACCTTTGTTTATTGTAGTTATTATAACCTTTTATCAATGATGTTTACTGTAGTTATTATAACCTTTTATCAATGATGTCATTTCATGTAAGTACTAATGTGATGAGAAAAAATAGCTCCTGTATATGCAGCTTATAGGGATAGTAAAAAATAATATTTTACTGTATTTAGACTATTGACCAGCACACAATATATGCAATGCAATATTAATCATGAATAAAAAATGGTATTGAGCAGTATTGAAACTTTGAACTTTCACTGTATATTGCAGAGCAGTGCAAGTGAAATTTTGGATTTGGGTCGAATTCAAAACTAGAATTATGAAGCTGGGCATGTGTTTGTGTGTGTGTCTTGCACTCTACAAAAATATATGACACCCCCCATCCCCCGGTAGACTACTTAAAAAAATATTTCAAGGTTGGCAGGTCTGTATACTGTAAGTGTAAAGGCTGCAACAGTGTAATGGTATCTGTGTGTGTGCACTAGGTCGAGGGGTGTTTGCCAAGGCCCGTTTCAGAAAAGGAGACTTTGTGATGGAGTACAGAGGAGAATTAATCAATTCTGAAGAATCTCAGAGGAGGAGGAGGACATATCACAATAGATGTGGTGTTTTCATGTTTGACTTCTACTGGCAAGAAAAAACATGGTGGTAAGGCTTAGATGGAATTTTTCCTATCAATTGAGTTCATGTCGCAAACAAATGTGTGATAAAAATTGTCTTGTTTTTTGCAACTTTAGCCATCATTTAGCAGCTTGTGTTGTGTATCTGAAGTTTTCTTTTTGAGGACTGATGAAAAATTGCAATCAAATGTAATTTTATTAAGCCTAATCTGTACTTTTTTGGTTTGTCACCTTTCCAAAGTGTTGATGCAGCTAGAGAAGATGTAAGCCTTGGGCGTCTGGTTAATGATGACCACAAGCATCCAAACTGCAAAATGAAGAGGGTCATAACAGAGGGCAAACCACACCTCTGCCTATTTGCTTTGAAGGACATTAATGAAGGAGAAGAAATAACATATGACTATGGTGGAACTGATTGGCCTTGGAGGAAACAGGTTTGTAAAAAATGTGTTGCTGTTCCGGTAAAAACTGATTGTGAATATTGGCTTTGTTGTAAAAACGTCAGAATAATATATTTATTTTACCCAGATTTAAACCAATACTGGTATTTCTGCCTCAGATTAGTTTTGCGTAGTTCAGGATAACTTGTAAACAATGTTTAAAAGATTGAATCATCAAATCATCATCTAAAAGACCAAATCAATTTAAAACATGTCATAGATATACATTGGGTCTCATTCATGAAACACGAGCAGAACGAATTTTTGTGTAAATCGTGTGTAAAGTGATTCTGGCGTAATTTTTGGATTCATTAAAATGTTCGTATTTTCCAAATGTTGGTTGGTACGAAAGAAATGTACACCTGCTCCCAGCCACGCGTAAATAGTGCGTTTAACATCCGAACGTTTAGCTCATTAAAGTCCGCGTGAACCGGAAGTTGCAAATAACTGTTGTGACTGAAATGGCGTTCCTTTTCTGATGACGTAGGCTTGACGGCTTGGGTTGAAAAACGCTTAACCACTCCCCTCAAACCGTTAGTCTGCTATGAGCGAGAGATGGAGAGGAGGAGCGCTGACACTAAAACCCTGCCCTTTGTTCAATATTCTGTTTCACTTGGAAATATGTCACAACACTTCCGGTTCACGCAGACTTTAATAAGGCTGCATTTTAATTTACCTTAATCGGGTACATATTTACACAGCATTTTGAAAAAATATTATATATAGTAATTACATATGGTTTTTCTTTTTACTTTTATTACGAGAGCCAGTAATAGCATCTGCAAACGGAACACAAGTCCGCAAATCTTTTTTATTTTTTTTATTTTTTTATTTTTTATATAGGCTATAGAAGAGGGTCCAATTAGGCTATCTCCACTTGTTAATTTTTTCATGGAAGTCAATTTTAGATTTGTATACATTAATGTAAATCCTAAGTCCGATATAAGTCTGCATGTCTCCTGACTCTCACATGTTTTTTATGTTGTGTTTGCACTGAAGTAATGCTACTGCTGACCATCTACTCAATAACAACGTTTAACTCATTCTTCAGGAGGACAGACAATCGGATGCCACTGAGTCTGAGGCTGACATCTTCAGAACAACCGAGCAGACTCCTCAGAGGTCGTCCAGCTTCAAGACACAGGTACTAGTTTCTCTCTTTTACGGTCTTTCACTGGTTCAGACTTAAGGTTTTAACCTTCTACTGTTTAGTTTTGAGGTGTCCTCTTCCTAATTGTTAATTTGTTCATGGAAGTCAATTTTAGATTTGTATACATTAATGTAAATCCTAAGTCCGATATAAGCTGCTAAGCACATTCTGGTTTTTGTGATTTCATGGGGACCAGTCAGTAGGACCAGTGTTTAGTGGTGACCTCTCCCTGTGATACACACACCTGTCAGGTCTCTTGTCATTGTGGGGTCCACGCTAACTAAAAATTATTGTAGACACTGGACCACATTAATGACTCTTTTCTGTCTATAAGTCTAAACATATCCATTCTACAACATGTGTCATTGAACTTGAGATCCGTTTGCTTTCTCCAAGTCATACTAGCTGTTGGCTACAGGTGAATTCAGTCCTGCCACACTTCACTGTTACTACTTCCACAACTGTAATGGTTACAGCTGTCTTATAGCAGGCAACATACATAAATCACAGCCAACTTGAACCCATCAAAAGTAACTTGGATTTAGCCTCAGATACAGGAAACATGTAAACATTGCCAACACATGCATGTCTCCTGTCTCTCACATGTGTTTATGTTGTGTTTGCACAGAAGTAATGCTACTGCTGACCATCTACTCAATAATAATGTTTAACTCATTCTTCAGGAGGACAAACAATCGGATGCCACTGAGTCTTTTGAGGCTGACATCTTCAGAACAACCGAGCAGACTCCTCAGAGGTCGTCCAGCTTCAAGACACAGGTACTAGTTTCTCTCTTTTACGGTCTTTCACTGGTTCAGACTTTAGTAATACCATTCCAACAAAAACTCTTCAAAGCTGTCGCTGTTAATATCCCAGAGCTAGCCAAATAAACATCACTAGCAAGTTCTTGTCCTAGTTGTATGACGCAAGCTCAAAGGGACATAATTAAATCACTTATGCTATTACATTCTATTTGGCCAAAGATATGCCCATTTGCACAGTAGAAAGAGAAGGCTTCAGGAAGCTTCTGAATGCACTGGACAAACGATATGAAATCCCATCATGCACTTACTTTTCACAGGTAGCTGTCCTGCAGTTATATTTTTGTCTTTTTTGAACATCTTCTGTGCTTTTGTCAGTGGTCCCGTTTAAACGTCTGTTAAAAGCATGCTGTCATTTCACCAGCTACAGCTACGTATTTAATAGATATAACAACAGAAGAATGATAAATGCCCAGGAAGTTCTGCCAGTGTCATGAGTGAAGGAGAATTGGATGAGAGAGATATTACGGCAGGCATGGGTGCGTGTGTGTGTGAAAGAGAAAAAGAGAGAGCGCTCGTTTTATTTATTCTCATAGCAAGGCAAACTAAGTGATTATTACCAAAACTTTATGGCAAGGCTAGCAGACCCAAGTGCAGGATTAAGAACGGGATTAGTTACAAAAGAGCAATATTTATTGCAGGGTTAAAAATATCTAATATTGTTTGGGTGAAGAGCGAGGCAGAGTGAAAATAGATGCATGCCGAACCGGGTTGGTTGCTGCTGTTCAGAGCAGGGGTAACCGTAGCTGAGAGTCCAGAGTGAGAGTCTGATCCAGTAGATCCAGAGCAGAATCCGGGAATAGTTTAGCTGGGCGGGGGTCCAGGCAGAGAGCAGACGGGATCCTTAACACTTAACTAAACAATGCGTTATTATGCATAATTCACTTTTAACTTTTATTATAGCAAGTAAATGCTCTTCCTCTACAATCGGCCTAATATAATTATTTAAATGTGTTCATTATATTGTTGAAGCCTACAGTTTAGCCTATTGATTAATGTTAAAATGTAGGCTATATGACTGTTTTGATCTGAAATGAAATTAAGCAATTAACACAGCTGAGGACTTCATTTTGTTTTCCCTTTGATGCAAACTGGAGCGTTACGTTCACTGCTGTGAGTGGAGGTCAGGCGCGCGGAAAAAAAACCGTCCAATATTTGAATCTCAATTTGAAAATCGAATGTTTACCCAACAATGAAATATTCAGGTTCAGTCCTAGTCATTTCCACTTCTAAAAGTACAGTATTGTCCTTGCTATATAATATATTTAAACCATTTTTATGCCACATGTCTGTTTTATTGAAAAATATGAAGATTAAGTGTGGGTTTCCAATGTTTTTGAAATACCATTTGATGTACATAGGTATACATTTATGTATGTGTGTTGTCATTCATATCTTATGTCTTTCTTTGATGTTCTATAGTGCTCACACGATCCAGAACCCTTACCTTCAATGAACAAAGTTGGAATGAATCCTTCCCTGGTGGACTACACAGATTCTAATGAATCTCAGAGTCCAAGCACAAATCATGACCAGTTTAATTCAAGCTGCCAGGTATTGTTTTTTTTTAGCATTTGCATGTATTTGTACAGGAATGGGTACCGAAATATAGTATCAATAAGCTCAGATATAATTGGTTCTGCTTTCAGTACCTATTTTTCCCTTGTCCTTGGGTTTAAATGTTAATTACATATCTTTTCAACACTCTAGACATGGTGTCCGACTTCTGAGTTCGAACTAAGCCTCACCCACCAGGACAGAGATTATATTCCAAGGCTGAGGAGGACCAAAAGCATACAGGTAAGCAACTCACAATGTAGAAGATGGATGTACATACTTAACATACTTAGCATCTTGTATGTAACAGAAAAGTAATGTTTAATCAGTGTGCTGACTTTGACTTCACTTTTTCTTTTCTGAAGATGAACGGAAAGGTTGAGTTTGCTTCAGATGAGCTTTTTGACCTCACCTCAGGCAGCAGTGGAGAGGAATATATTCCTAAGAGTAGTGAGGATTCAACATCTGAAGGTACAGACACAAGCGAAGTCATTCAACCAGTCAATCAGAAAGAGAGCATGCTTAGATTTCCAATCCTAGGGAAGCATGCTGACATCCGAGAACTGAACGATGTGTCTTCAAAGCAAATCCTTAACAGAGGACGCTCACCTTCAAGAAGAGGGGGCAACTCTGGTATGAGACGTAAAAGGCGATGTTCAAGCAGTTCAAGACGTGCATCCTACCCTACAACACAAGCAAGTAGTGATCACTCAACAAAACGGAGTGGAAGGGGAGACCCTGAATCTGTATTACAGAATACAACACCTGATCTGGAGAAAGATCTTCATGACAGTGCCTCTTCCCTCCATACAGAAGAAGTAGCTGATGGTTCACTTGCCATACCTGCTGTCTGTAAAAAGGAGAATGGGTCAAGAATGTACAACAAAAAGCAATACTGTTTGTACTGTAGGGAGGGATTCGTAAAAATGGCAAGGCATTTGGAGCGTGCTCATAAAGATAAACCAGAGGTTGCACAGGCTCTGACGAACGCATATGGAATATTTGAGAAACAGGGGCAACTTTGCACACAATGTGGATGTATTAAATGCTGGTGTTGGAAATCTTGTTCCTCGCAAGCAACCAAGGAAGGATTGTCAAGCACAGAATTTCCTGCATTGTATACATTGTCATGGTTTCTTCACAAAGAACGTTCTTTGGCGGCACATGATGACCTGCAAGTTCAAGCCGAGTGTTCCACAAAAACCTGGCAAAACTCGTGTCCAGGCCCTCTGCGCATTTGCTGTACCTCCACCACCTGGTGTCAAGATGGAATTTTGGAAGCTGAGCTTTTTTCTGGGCCCTGGAGGTGTTCTGACATGCTCTGACATTTCTGGTTATTTCTGTTACTTGTGACATTTTCATGGCTAAAGTCTAATTACACTGTATTCAGCACAAACTCTGCTACAATAATATATCAGCAGCATGTATGTAAAAGTTCGTAGTTTTGAGATAATGACATTTATGCGTGGTTTGTGAAAATACAAAAAAAAAATTCTCACTGAAATAAGGCCATGAAACCCATACTGATTATTTCTTCACAATACTTTTGAAAATTGTATGACGTAGCCTAGAATATTTGCTCTAAAACTATGTGAAAATCACCCTGACTGCTCATTCAGATAAGACAATATATTGATTTAAAAATTTTGCGACGTGTTTTGTGTTAGAAAGCTTTATGCGGGAGCTCATTAATATGTAAGCTTTTCTCACCTGAGAAAGACAAAGAACCTCCCCTAACGGCCCTATTAGGAGCTATCAGGCCCCTATCATTCTGAGCAACCTTGCACAATACTGTAAATGAGGAGATTTAAAAAAGAATGGCTTTTAAATTGTTTGGATTTATTTTAGAGGTGGGCATAGATTAATTTTTTTAATCTAGATTAATCTAGATTAATTTTGAAATTAATCTAGATTAATCTAGATTAAAATGGCTCATTTGAATTCTGCCGAAGGCATTCAGAGTATGTGTGCTACCCAAATAATGACTATAAAAGTAAGTCTTTGAGAACGGGTTTCTCAAGCCAGGTGGCGCATTAGACCAGGTGCTCATCTCCTGTTTCCAAAATGCATCACAAACTGCTTGAGAAAGCTGTTCTACTCATAGACTGTAAAAGTTTACTACTGTACTGTTACCGTCCGTAGGCAACATTAGGTAGGCCTATGTTATTATCAACTACTATAGGCTATCAATTAGGGATGGGCGATATGGCCTAAAATCCATATTGTGATATACATTGCAGCCTCTTGCGATAACGATATTATAATAAAACCATTTCAGAACAGGTTACACAGACCCTGCTAAACAACTGCTAAATGTATTTATTTTTTTTGAAAGGGTGTATGTAGTTTTGAGAACATATATTGTGCAAAACTGTAAGTATACAACATAATTTTGCAGATAAATAAAATTTAAGTACACTAGCTGCAGAGACTTAAGTAGGTCTAATGTTTATTATGGCTTGGAGCTTATGAAACCCCAAATTTAAAAATTAGAATAGCCTATTGTCTAACTGATGTCTTTTCAGTTAAAAAGAAACACAACAACGATTCTTAAAATCGGGCGCTTTTAATAAAAAGAGATTATGTGCTACACCACTCACTAAGATATATTGGGAATAATACGCGCGCGCTGGTATTCAGTGATATGTTTCGTTTTGAATTTGAGGTGGTAGAACGGATTACGGTCGTGTGTTAACTTACCGAACTGTTACACCACACAGTCTACGTCGGACGGCTTAAATACAAACCAAGTCCAAATAATGGATGTTGCACGGATCTTTTACACCAGCTTTCACTTTCAGCCGTGTTTACATAAGATGACGACGAATATGATGCGTTGCAGCCGGGTGTTCCTCGCGGCCGCGGGTAGATTGCGTCATCATAGCTTGTGTAGCTTGAGCCAGCTCCCAACCCAACTTGGAGAATAGATTAATGGCGATATTTTTTTTATCGCGCGATAAGAGTCTCGCGTTAACGCAGCGCGTTAACGCCGATAACGGCCCACCACTAATTTATTTACAACACAACATAATCCAAAGATACACAACAAATGCCAAAAAAGCACTTCAAAGACAGACCTTTGTGCCATTCCTAAAAACATTGTACATACCTTTAATTTCCAAGATTTTCACTTTACCGTGTTCACGTACAGAGACTCATGTGAATGTTGAAGTCCTCAGTGGCATCTGGACCCTGAAAAAAAAAAAAGTGAACATACTGATATCAAGAGAAAATAAATATTAGATTTTTCTGGTTAAAATTGCTTTTTAAAATTCCTTTTTAAAATTCACAGAATACACACACACACACACACACACACACAAATGTTTCCAACATAATATAATGAACACCAGGTTTGTTGTGCCTTGTAGGCATAAGGTATATGCGCAGTGCCGGATAAAATAATAATAACAATAAATAACCTATAGCAGTATAAATCTTTCAAAAGATTTCAGTAACAACTAAGCTTGAGAAAAATATATTGATTATCATGTTACTTCAAATGTTTCCATCCGTTATGATGATATGAAATGAGATAATAATAAAAACATTAAGCCGTTTGGTGCGTTTTGCTTTCATCCAAAATATGATACAGTACATTCAAACGCGATCGCGCTGCAAAATATGATACATTCAAACGCGATCGCTATCAAAAATATGATACATTCAAACGCGATCGCGCTCAAATATAAAACATTATGGTTACCATATACATATCTACGTTTGAGCAGATATCCACAAACACAGTAACAGTAAACACGGGTCTAAATATTATAATATTCCCCATATATCTAGCAACAGTTCAACTGCAACGTGACATTTATGCAACAATAGCAAACTAATATGTAAGAATTTCTTACCTTACCTTTCTTGTCTTCAAATCGCGTTCTTCTTCTTCTGAGGTAGCCTAAATCCAATGTAAGCTCAGGCACGTCTTTCAAACTCGACGAAAAGTGAAGTGTTTTGTTGTTGAGGTAATGAGAGTCCGCGTTCCATGTGGAGATTTGCATGTGAATCTCTTTTGCGCGAGTGGGCGTGGCCGAATTAAAAATAATTAGGAAGCGTTTGAGAAGCTGGACATCTTGTTGGTTTTATACAAATTACTTAAACAGAGAATATTTGTTTTCGTTTTGAATCCGATCATTTAAAAGTACACACTTAAATGTTTATAAAGGTATATGGCTCATAAATGTGTGACAAGTATTCGCTGAGTTTTGTTTCAGTTTATAGACGTGCTCAAGAAAAAAAAATTCACCGTGACGGAGAGGCAGAACGCACACCCTGTTTATTTTATTTATTTTACAAAAGCACAATGTTTTGGTTTGATTGTAAGTGGACACATACAAAAGGAGAAATATCACAGATTCTTTTTTTATATTTCTTTTTTCTGTATGACTATAAATGACTGAGTAATTTAACCCCCTGAGGTCGGCAATCACGCCGGCGTGATCTACTCGTTTTTTTTTTTTTATCAGTGCAAAATACTCTGTTAATTTTGATTTTACATACTTGTGTTGTACATCATTCAAAGCTGTTAAATCTCGTCTTTTATTTGTGTACACTCATAATAAAAACAAAATGTTGTGTTTTCCGTAAAACAAAGAAAATAAACATGATGCGCGTTCTGCCGTCTCTCTCAATGTGAAACTCATTCTGAAACGTGACAGAAAATGACCTGTAACTCAGCGAATGTTTGTCACACAGACTTGAAACGCATGTCTATACAACGCTTGGAATCTCTATTTTTAAAGTATGTAAATAATATAAAAAACAAATATTCTATTTTTAAGTAATCCATACGAAAGCAGCGGCATGTACAGTTTCTCAAACGCGTCCTCATTAAATTTAATTTGAACACGCCTACGAGCGCACGAGCGATTGACATGCAAATGATCCATGCGGAGAAACGCAGACCTGTAAAACGCCCTCATCACCTCAAAACAAAGAAGCAGAGACTTCGTAACTTACTCCTTACTGTGTTTGAAAGACGCGCCAGAGCTTACATTGGATTTAGGCTACCTCAGAAGAAGAAGAACGCGATTTGTAGACAAGAAAGATTTAAGGTAAGAAATTTTTACATATTAGTTTGTTATTGTTGCATAAATGTCACATTGCAGTTGAACTGTTGCTAGATATATGGGGAATATTATAATATTTAGACCCGTGTTTACTGTTAAGCCTACTGTGTTTGTGGATATCTGGTCAAACGTAGATATGTATGGTAACCATAATGTTTTATATTTGAGCGCGATCGCGTTTGAATGTATCAGATTTTGCAGCGCGATCGCGTTTGAATGTATCATTTGAACATTTGAAAAGCAAAACGCACCAAACGGCTTCATGTTTTTACTATTATCTCATTTCATATCATCATAACGAATGGAAACATTTGAAGTAACATGATAATCAATATATTTTTCTCTAGCTTGGTTGTTACTGAAATATTTTGGAAGATTTATACTGCTATCTATTGTTATTATTATTTTACCCAGCACTGCGCATAGCTTATGCCTACAAGGCACAACAAACCTTGTGTTCATTATATTATATATTGTTGGAAACATTTGTGTGTGTGTGTGTGTGTGTGTGTGTGTGTGTGTGTGTATTTTGTGAACTTTAAAAAGCAATTTTAACCAGAAAAATCTAATATTTATTTCCAAAATCGTGCAGGCCTTTCTCTTGATATCAGTATGTTCATTTTTTTCAGGGCCCAGATGCCACTGAGTCCTGCCGACTTCAACATTCACATGAGTCTCTGGAACATGAACATGGTAAAGTGAAAATCAAACACCTTGGAAATTAAAGGTATGTAGCCTACAATGTTTTTAGGAATGGCACAAAGGTCTGTCTTTGAAGTGTTTTTTCTGGCATTTGTTGTGTATCTTTGGGTTATGTTGTGTTGTAAATAAATCCAAACAATTTAAAAGCCATTCTTTTTTAAATCTCCTCATTTACAGTATTGTGCAAGGTTGCTCAGAATGACAGGGCTATTAGGAGCTATATTAGGATAGCTCCTAATAGGGCCGTTGGGGAGGTTCTTTGTCTTTCTCAGGTGAGAAAAGCTTACATATTAATGAGCTGCCGCATAAGGCTTTCTAACACAAAACACGTCGTAAAATTTTTAAATCAATATATTGTCTTCTCTGAATGAGCAGTCAGGGTGATTTTCACATTGTTTTGGAGCAAATATTCTAGGCTACGTGATACAATTTTCAAAAGTCTTGTGAAGAAATAATCAGTATGGGTTTCATGGCCTTATTTCAGTGAGAATTTATTTTTGTATTTTCACAAACCACGCATAAATGTCATTATCTCAAAACTACAAACTTTTACATACATGCTGTTGATATATTATTGTAGCAGAGTTTGTGCTGAATACAGTGTAATCAGACTTTATCCATGAAAATGTCACAAGTAACAGAAATAACCAGAAATGTCAGAGCATGTCAGAACACCTCCAGGGCCCAGAAAACAGCTCAGACCTCAGAGGGTTAAGTTTATAGTGCTACAATGTGGAGAAAATCCAGCAAAACGCGCCCGCGCGTTTGTCGACCTCAGAGGGTTAAAGATCACATCAAACCTGCCAATTTTATGCAAGTTGTGGAATCAGTAAAACACCTAGCAGGCTATGACAGCAAAACCCATGCATACAGGTGCCCAAGTCTAGCTCTCAAAATTGGACACAACTTGACAAAGATTTCAATGCTTCTTGAAAGCCGCGCAAACGTACAGAACGACTACAGTGCTGCAAAAGATGCTCGTACTTTCCGCAGAGTGTATGAAACCAGATGGAATGAACTGATATCAGCCGCATCACTGAGAACACTTCAGGAGTCTAAGTGGAATACTCCTCTGTTGTTTCCATTCACAAAAGATGTCCAGACTCTCCATTCATATTTGGATGTGCAACAACAAGATCTTCACAGTAAACTGTCTACAGAGGCATCCCCCCAGACGTGGGCAAAACTGGCAAAGGTCATTTTGGCACAAGTAATTTTGATCAATCGACGAAGAGCTGGGGAGGTGTCAAAAATGACCCTTTCTGCATATGTATGTCAAAATCCATCAGACCCACATGAAGATGTGAATGAAGCCCTCTCAGATCTAGAGAAGAAACTCTGTCAGCATTTCAGCAGGATTGAGATAAGAGGAAAAAGGGGAAGAAAAGTTCCTGTGCTTTTGACCCCAGTGATGAAGCAAGGACTGGATCTGCTTGTCGGCACACGGCAGGAATGTGAGGTTCCTCGGGAGAACGTATACCTATTTGCAAGACCATCTGCTTTGACCTGTTACCGTGGGTCTGATTGCCTTCGACACTTTGCCAAGGTCTGTGGTGCAAAAAGTCCTAAAAGTCTAACTTCTACAAAACTACGCAAACAAACAGGAACACTGTCTCAAGTTCTCAACCTCAGTAATACAGAGCTGGATCAGTTAGCGGATTTTCTTGGCCATGACGTTAGAGTGCACCGGCAGTTCTATAGACTTCCTGAAGGCACCCTCCAACTTGCAAAAATTAGCAAAGTCCTCATGGCTCTGGATCAGGGACGCCTGGCAGAATTCAAGGGCAAGACACTGGATGACATTAACATTGATCCCGAAGGTACTTATTATTAGGACTGTCAATTAATTAAAATATTTATTGTCCATAGTTAACTCGCGATTATTCGCAGATTAATAGTGCATTTTTTTTATCTGTTCTAAATGTACCTTAAAGGGATATTTTTCAACATGACATGTTTTATGTTTCTGCATGTCAAGTTGCTAGCAGCTGGTTTTAGAACAAAGATGTGACCTGTTTCAACAGCAATTCAGCTTGTCAAAAGAGTCACAAAGTTATCTTGCACACAAACTCTGTTTCTGATTCTATACAAAAAGCCACGGTCAGAACAGATGCATGAAGAGTCGTTGCTATGGAAACGATACACTGTCTGGTACTGTTGCAGCGGTGTAGGTTTTAGAAAGTTGCAGACTGGTACGTTGCCGGGAGTTGCAAGTCACAAATCTTTGGTGTGAACTGGCCCATTTCTGCTCAAGGAGTTTTGTTTCTGCTCGCCATACACAGCGGTACTGCTGCACCTCTTCGACGGTCATAATTACTGAACGCACATGCATTAATCATGTGTGGGGCTGCAGCTAAAATAATTGTAGTAATCGAGTATTCTGAATGTAGCGGGACCTTGGCCCTTCACACTTGGGGCAAATATAGAAACACTGCCTCTAGCGTCACATGACTACGCCACCCTATTTAATAGGGAAATATAGATGTTACTACTAAGAATTGGTAAAGGATACACAGGAACGTAATTAGCAAGAAAGGGCTAGAGACGTGGATACCAATAATACAAAAGTTTTTATTTAAATACAATCATTTTTAAAATATATAAAAGCTGAGAATCATCAACAAACACATGCAGGAGAGACCATAATCCAAAGGAGGCCGAGGCTTGATGGCAGACACACGCCCAAGGCTTCAATATCACTCTCAACACCCCGTGTACAAGTAACAGCACACACACTGCAATAAAGTCAAGAAATAATCACACAGCACTCTGTGACGAGCTCTCTACCACCACACACGGGCCTACTAGTGGTCTGCCCCAAAGCCTCAGCTCCTGTAACAAGAGTGTAAAATTATTTATGGTCTCAATATACAACACCCTCACTCAAACATGCACAAATAATAAACATTTAAATCAACAAACAAGAAAATACTACAAAAAAATGAAAATATGAAAGTCAAAGTTTGGTGCTGGCATTGGGTATTACTCTCGCTGACCTTCTACCAGCACCTCTTGAAGGAACTCACAAATCAAAATAAATACAACACTGCAAAACACTCAAAATAAACAAATCAGATCACTCAATACACACAAACAATTATAAATGAAAATACTGCAAAATTTGAATGTATAGTGTGGAAGACACTCATCGTTTGGAATGGTTAATACTGGAGAACGGGCGTCACGTTAGGCTGCGCAGTGCGCACGCACATACACACGTGTGTTGGAGGGAGAGTTTGTTATAAGGATCGTGGGATAACTTATATATAAAGCAGCAGCGTCAAGTCAGCGTTGCCCACCAGGCATCACAGAACATCTATTCGTCCTAAGAATAAAAACATCAGCAACTTACAATATATAAAATAATGAGCGCTGTACAAAGTGGGCGTTTCACATACCTTTCATTCACAAACTCGGTGTATAGAGGACACGGGACACAACATCCCTCCGAAGCATGGGAATGCCAGAGAGGCCGGCGAAGAAGAGCAGCCGCCACTTAAGGCTCACACAGCGAACGATCCCCGCAGCTATAAATCACATCGTCATTACCACCAGTTGCATAACGTTACCTGTGTATTGACTAATCAGCCAACGCACACACATAAGGCTACCTCAAAGTATCATGAGACACGGGACTGCAATAGAGGCATGTAACAGGAGAGCCGGAGCCGCCAACGGCCGCGAACAATCCTGAAGTAGTGAATAAAACAGTTTACACACAATCCCACATCAGTGTTCACCACCTGGTTCAAACAGTGCCTACCTGAAAGCGGAAGCACTAGGAGAAAGAGGGGCGGTCCCACGGGCAATGACGCGACACCAAACCGGCAAACACACACACACAAGAGTGACTACAGGTCCTCTCTTTTATACGGTACCACCAAGTTTGTGATTGGACTCGCACTACCCCACGCACATTAATTTAATTACAGTGGGCTATATACGTCCCACTACAATCAGATTATTAAATCGATTTGTCGAGTAATCGTACAATACTTTTGCTTGGCAGCAACACAAACTCACCGCCCAACCAGGCGGAGAACAATAACAATAAACGTACATGTATATAAAAAAATTGTGCCTTTAAAATAAATTTCCGTTAATTCATTATCACGTTAACTTTGAAAGCCCTACTTATTTAATTTTTCTTCACAGATTTCAACATGAACACTTAATGTCTCATACATTTTTTTCTTTGGCGTAATTGGGAGCGTCAGGATTGAATGAATTACATTGTGCTTTCACTAACGACTGTTAATCGATCCTGTAATTCTTTTCTCTCCTACCTCCCCTCCCCCCAACCCTCCACAGAAAATGTGCTCTTGGACAGCGAACATGAGTCGGAGTCAGGTACGTATTTTACATATGATCCTAAATCTGACCATGTTTATGTGTTAATGGATAACCACAAATGTCAATTTACTATATGGATGTCCCAAACCAGGCTTTTTTTCTCTTAAATATTATCTGCTAATGTCTAGTCCAATCTGATACTTTTACCTAAATATTGATTAAATATGTATCTGAAACAATGGGAAATAACAGCTATAGATACTGACTCTGACACACCTTTTTTTCTAGCTACTTGATCCAAATACTTAAAGGGATAGTTCACTTTGAAATTAAATTTTGGTATGTTTTAGCTTACCTCAAGGGCATCCAAGATGTAGGTGTCTTTGTTTCCGCAGTAGTTTAAATTTTTATATTTTTAGGTCAAACCGTTCTTGTCTGTCAGTCCTATAATGCAGGTCTGTGGTCACTGTCTCAAAGAGCATGCACAGTGTCCAAATTAAAACAATTCCCCATCGTCCAAATTAAACAATTCCCCATCGTAAGTACACATTGATGGCCTAAGACACGAAACGAGCAGTTTGTGTGAGAAAACGAACAGTATTTATACCGTTTTTACCTCTTATACACAGCCACGTCCAAGTGATCTGAGGGTGCGCGCGCATCCTGGTGTGTGACGTACACGCAGACTGGTGCATAGATATATACACTAGATGTCGCCTTGTCTACGGCAGTTCATTGGAACGAATGTCTTTAAGGCGGCATCTAGTGTATATAGGCTATCTATGCACCAGTCTGCGCACACGTCACACACCAGGATGTCTTCCCTCAGATCACTTGGACGTGGCTGTGTATAAGAGGTCAAAACGATATAAATACTGTTCGTTTTCTCACACAAACCGCTCGTTTCGTGTTATATTTCGTGTTTCCTGCATTATATGACTGACAGACAAGAACGGTTTGACCTAAAAATATCAAAATTGAAACTACTGCGGAAACAAAGACACCTACATCTTGGATGCCCTTGAGGTAAGCTAAAACATACCAAAATTTAATTTCAAAGTGAACTATCCCTTTAAGGTCCTTGTTCAAAAATCTTAATTTGAAAAACTGTAATTACTGATGTAATATGAATGAATAACTTGGAGAATGTCATTCACCCAAATTGTGAATTTTTCACATACATTTTTTCCCTTTTGCATCACTAGCAGACTGTAGTGGACAAAACAGAGTTCAGTCAACAAACACAGTACAGTTATGAAAGTGTCAGAGTTTGAAATCTCCTTTAAAAAATGCCCAGATTGGCCTTGATACCGTTTATATATTTAGGATCCGCTTGGGCCATCTCTAATATACTGTTGTATGACTAATACGTTTAATTTACTGTTGTATGACTAATACGTCTTAATTGTTATTTTCTGCATTTTGTGTTTTTCTGGTTTTCAGAGAGTCAGGTTACAACTACTCAGAGGGAAGATAATGACACAGCAGTGCCAGATGTCTTTCATATCAAACTTTGTTACTGTATTGTCTTTAACCCTCTGGGGTCTAAGGTGTTTTTGGGGTCCTTGAGATGTTCTGACATGCCCTGACATTTTTGCTTTTTTCAGTTGCTTATAAACATATTAATGGCAAAGGTGTAAATTCACTCTATATAGCACAAACAGGGCTACCATCATATGTGAGCACCATGCATGTACATGTTTGTATTTTTGAGAGAATAATGTTTATGCATGGTTATTGAAAAAACTAAAAACTAAAGTTTCTGAAATAAGGCCATAAAACACATTCTAAATATGTGTCAATAAGACTTCATCGCCTAGAGTTTTTTCTTCAAAATGATGTGAAAATTATCCTGCCTAATCATTCACATAACACAATGCATTGATTTAAATTTTGCAAAACACTTTCTGTCTGGAAAGGCAATATGCGGAGTGGGCGTCAACGATCATGCATATTTAGTGGTTCGCACCTGGAGACAATGGGGCCCACATACTTAATGAGCCATTCATTCAGGTGTGTCACAAGAAAGAATGCAAGAGCAACAGTTGGAAGCATCTCGTGTTTTTTTTATTTTTCCACAAATTGTGCTTGCAAATTGGCCTATAATATCAAAAGGAAAACATGTCTAGTAATTGTGCAGTTAATTCTCATACTGTATTTTCAGTTTTGGAATATTTATCCTCTCCCCAAATTTGTCACTAATAAAACACAATAAAAAATTATTTTAAAGAAAAGGCTTATATTTACCTTTTTTTAGTTTGTTTACATCTACTGTACCTTGTTTTGTTTTTTTTATTAAAAAGGTTACAATTACAACAACAATTCAAGTGTAATCTTTCTTTGTAAAAACTAAAGTATACATTTTATCATACATATTTCAAAGTTAAGGATTCATTACTTGAATATAGCCTAGGCTACATTGGAATAAACACTATAACATATTATTTGATTATTTTTGACAAAACATACTATATTTAACATATGAGCAAAAATTGGCAAACAAAAGCTTATTTGAGGTGGCAGATATTTTACAGTAAAAATGTATAATCTATCCAAAACTAATCAATGAAATGTTGTCCTTCATATGTCTGTAACATAGTAACTTTCGTTTTTATTATAAGAAATATAAATGTTAATTTGCAGTTTAATACGTTGCTTATACAAATACATTTTATTTCAACATATTTCACTCGATTTTTACTCAGTAGCCTATAGCAATACAGTTTGCTAAAAGCGAAACATTCACAGACAGAAACGATTCAAATTTAAACCGTCTTTTGCCTGTTGTGGTAAACAGCGGCATCTCTGCCGTTCATTCATTCATTCATGCACAGATACGCGCCGCACTTGAGAATGAAAAAAAAACTTACTACATTATTCCATAGCCTCGGATCTTTTGCTCCTCGTACTTCTGAGGTAAATTTTCCATTATAGTATTATTCCTCACAGCGCTGCGAGACTGTGTAAACAAGTACAATGATCTGATGTGTTTTCTCGAGCTGATGTGGGCGTTCACAGTTTGCGTGGATTGCCTCAGACATTTGCGTTTGAATAGCGCGCGCTCTCCGTGGGCGGAGTCACATTACATCTGAATGAGCTCTAATTAGCTCGACTGGAATCGCTCTCTTTTAATGCAGATTTCACAAGATGAGAATATTTGTTTTTTATATAAATTACTTCATTTAAAAGAAGAGAATTCAAGCTTCATGCCTGTGTGCCTGTATGTCTGTTTGACTGAGTATTCGCTGAGTTATGGTTCATTTTCGGACGCGTTTCAGAATGGACTACACTGACAGAGTGAAGGCAGAACTCGCGTCATGTTTATTTTTCTTTATTTGGCGAAAAGCACAACACTTTGTTTTTATTGTGAGTATACACAAAAATAATACACACTTAACAGGATCGATTGATGTATAACACAAGCATATAAGATAAAAAGTAATATTTTATTTTATTTATTTGTTTTCACTGATAAGGAAAAAAACGAGCCTATCACGCCGGCGCGATAGCCGACCTCAGGGGGTTAAAGATTGACATCTGTAGATTTTGACTCTCACACCTTATTTTGTTCTAGCTACTTGATCCAAATACTTAAGGTCCTTGTTCAAAAATCTTAATTTGATAAACTGTAATTACTGATATAATATTAATGATTAACTTGGAGAATGTCATTACTGAAATATACATGTTCAGCTACAATGAAGACATCTCACACCTTGTTGGAACTACAGAAACACTCAGATGGTACAGTTGTCTTAGAGTGGAGCTTCCTCACAGAGTGTCACTCACTGGTGTGCCCATATTGTGAATGTGAATTTTTCACATACATTTTTTCACTTTCATATGCAGACAAATGTTGTACTGTACAGCGTGGCTGTTGTAAAGAAGAACAGTGTTGCATCACTAGCAGACTGTAGTGGACAAAACAGAGTTCAGTCAACAAACACAGTACAGTTATGAAAGTGTCAGAGTTTGAAATCTCCTTTAAAAAATGCCCAGATTGGCCTTGATAGCGATTATATATTTAGGATCTGCTTGGGCAATCTTTTAATTTACTGTTGTATGACTAATACGTCTTAATTGTTATTTTCTGCATTTTGTGTTTTTCTGGTTTTCAGAGAGTCAGGTTACAACTACTCAGAGGGAAGAGAATGACACAGCAGTGCCAGATGTCAGTCATAGCAAGTCCCAAAAGAGGGATAAAGGTTAACTTTTTAGATATCTCAAAATTATTTACATTTTGATCAATATGCCCTTTGTCTGTTTCATATCATACTTTGTTACTGTACCTTAAAGATTGACTGCTAAAACTGTAATGTTTATGTGCCACATTCTTTTTGTTATAACCAACCTGTACAGGTCGTCAGCCTTTCAAGAGAAAGATGTGGGAGAAAGAGGAGATCCTTGCTGTCGAGAAGCACATGATGTCCTTCATCACTTCATGCCGTGTTCCGGGAAAAAGTGACTGTGATAAGTGTCTTGAACTGGAGAAAGTAGCACTTAAAAACAGAAATTGGCTGGCCATTAAGTTCTACATTAAGAATCGAATCACAGCTCTCAAGAACAAAGTTTAAAATGTTTCTGTTGGCACTTGTTATGCTTGTTATGTCACGTTTAAATTATAACGTGTTGCTCATTTAAGACGTTGTTGAATGTTGGAATTAGATAGGTGGTACCCAGCACTAAGAAACCTTAAAGGTTTAGTTCACCCAAAAATGAAAACTCTGTCAGTAATTACTCTCCCTCATGTTGTTCCAAGCCCGTAAGACCTTCGTTCATCTTCAGAACACAAATTAAGGTATTTTTGATTAAATCTGAGAGCTGGATCACTCCTCCATATGCTTCTAAGGGATTGGAACTTGCCAGCCCAGAAAAGTTATTAAAGAGATCGTTAATGTAGTCCAAGTGACTACAGTGGCTCAACCTTAAGTTTATAAAGCGACGAGAATATTTTTTGTGTGCAAAAAAGCCCAGACTTTATTCCACTATTCATTTCCATCTCTCTGGGCCTCGAGTGAGTTCACGTAGTATAACATTGTAGCGCTTCTGTGTTGCACGTCACACACATCACACACATGACCAGTGTCGGCCAATAGTGAGCCTACGTGTGACGTATAACACAGATGCGCTGCGCTTAAACACTACGTGAAGTCACTCAAGGCCCAGAGAGAAGGAAATGAATAGTGGAATAAAGTCGTTATTTTTGTTTGTTTTTGCGCACAAAAAGTATTCTCGTCGCTTGATAAACTTAAGATTGAGCCACTGTAGTCACTTGGACTATATTAACGATCTCTTTAATAACTTTTCTGGGCCAGCAAGTTTCATTCCCTTAGAAGCATATGGAGGAGTGAGACAGCTCTCAGATTTGATCAAAAATATCTTAATTTGTTCTGAAGATGAACGAAGGTCTTACGGGGTTGGAACAACATGAGGGAGAGTAATTACTGACAGAATTTACATTTTTGGGTGAACTAAACCTTTAAGCTGTTGCTTGTAAAAAGAGCCTGTGAGTGTTTAATGGAGTTAAGATGACTCAATATTCCAGCAGTTGAAATTAAAATTTTGCAGTCAGTCTATTGTTGTTACTATTCGTTGTTACTATTTGTTGGGATTTGTGTCCTGTAAAATACTGACCTTAATTGTGACCTTTGTGTTACAAGGCTTCATATTGCACTATTGCTAATCACAAACAAGCTCAGACATCCTGAAGAAAGGGATTTATTTTCTGACAAAGGGAGTATGGAAACAGTTTACTTCTGTTGCACTTAGCAACTACACAACAGCATGTTGACTAATAATATAATAATACTCCACCGGCCAACCTTTTCAACCTTACCAGTATATAATATAATTAGGTTGTACAATTACATAACACCAATTTTGCCAGAAATTATGCTCCAGCAAATATCTTGGCACATGACAGTTGTAATTGGCTCTCAAAGTAAGTTTAACCTGAATGTGTGTCAAGTGGTACCCAGAAGACTGAAAAACCAGATAGTGTGTACATGTGGACCCCATTAATAACTAAATACCTGACAAGTCCCCAGGAATCGGTTCCTAGTCAGGTCACGGAACTCTACTTGGTCTGAATCATCATTTGATGTGACATCTGTGTTTATGACCACTCCAGTATGCTTCCTGATTTTTTTTTGCTGCTGTACAACCTTCAGAAAGGGTGGTTCCCAGAATGCATGATCCTGTCAGGTGGCCACACAATGCCACAAAGACAAGGATGTGTGTGTGTGTGTGTGCATGTGTGTGAATTTTGTCTGATGAGATCATCAGATAATGAGTCTTAAATTCAGCTTCAGTTTCTGTAGGTCTCTGAACTTTAAACTGTGTTTAATATGAGTTTAATTCTGCTCATACTGTTGTGACTGATTGTGAAAATAATATTAATGTTATTTTCAGCTTTTCCCATTTAACTGTCTCTATAGGCATCTTTACACAGCCGAGTTAAGGCTGCTCTAAAGCGGCTCTGTGTCTGCTCAAAGTTCTGTGTAAAGACACAATGCCGCATAAAAGCAGACTTAAAATATGACGGGTCTGACCCACCTCAGCCCCTAGTATCAAAGATGACTCTGATATTGTTTTGGTTCAGTGTAAATGAACGCGATCTTGTGCCACTCTAAACTACGTCATTGTCATGACAACCAAATGCGCGGCGCGAGTATCAAGAAGCAGAAGACTAAATATATCGGCCTATCTCCATATTGTCTTAGCCAAATTAAAAAATGTCAACCAACAAGGGACAATAAAGTAAAAGTGTCCTGTACTCACATCGTGAAGCAAACCACCAAAATAACAGAGTCGTCGACGTGTGTAATCAATTGGCTTTCACCGTTTGTAATCTTCCTTTGAAGAGACTGGCAGATCAACGCGCCGCTACATTTCTCTCAGATACACTAACTTAAATGCTTATTCGCCGTCACTGTGTTATATTATATTCCAAAAATCATCTTCTTGAGCAGTGGCGGACTGGGACAATAATTCAGGCCAGGAATTTGACTCCACTGCCAGGCCACCTCTGCTGCTGCAGTCACCACCACCCTATTCATGTAATCTACTGGACTGATAAACTTGTAGGCTAACCCTATTAATGTAACAGGTAGACTACCAGATGCAATATAAATGAATAAAAAAATAACCCTTAAAAACTCACTAGGAATACACCATTTATACTACCAAACCAATGACAAATAGAAAATTGGCTTTTTAAAAGAGATAATAAGAGACACATTCACATGTTGAAATATTTACATTTTATGTATTTTCAGTGCTCAACTCTAGTATATCAAATGTATCAGAAACACAAACACAAATAAACTTAACAAAACCTATGACAGCGTAAGTAAAAGATAACAATGTTTACTCAATTATGGCATTATGTGGAACAGACCAGTAAGAGTAAACAGTAAGTAATTAGCACTACTAGTACACCAGTAGGCGACGCAGTAGCTCACTGCTCTCTGCCGTCTTGTCAATTATGTCATCTTTATCAAGTTCCATAAGAATCTCCTTCTCAGTTGCCATCAAAAGGAATGCTTCAAGGTTATCTTGACTCAGGGAGGTTCTCAGACGGCTCTTCACTAACTTCAGGGTGGAGAAGGTCCTCTCACAGGCAACTTGAGTAATAGATAGTGTGAGGAAGAACTTGTAGCCCAAACCAATGATGTGATAAGCATCAGTAAGCAGATTGTACTGAGACAGGAGGAGATAGCAGCATATTGGACAGTTTTTGCATGTGGAACAACTTCTGCTTACAAACTCCACACTTTCATCAGGAACCTCAGAGCCTTCCCCTGCTTCATCATTAGAGGCAGCACCCCTAATGTTGTAGTTCTCCATTAGTGATTGTTTCAATCTTTCCCAGTGCTGTGCAAGGCTGATCAGTTCAGCCTGCAATGTCTCAAGACTGGCACGTTCATCAAATTGCAGTAGGCATTTGCTGAGCTCCTTCATGGCTGTCCCTGGAAGGCCTTTTTCTCTGATTTCAGGGAAGTTCCTAGGATCCATGCAGGAGACATCTGAACACAGCACTGCATTTTCTGCATAACGGCTATGAAAGCTTTCAATAACAGTGTCCAAGATCACATTGTGGATGTTGATTTTGTAGTCAGTGTCTGCATTAGCAATAGGCTCATCTTGTGCCAGCTCACCTGGTTGCCTCTTGTGTTTTCTAATTCTCTTCTCTGGGAGAGAAGTCTGAACTTCAGCCTCACTGTCCTCAAGCTTCTCCAGAATGCTATTGGCCCATTCAACAAAGTCATCTGCTGCCCTCATTACACCCTGAAAGTCCCGGGCACACTTTCTCAAGCTCTCCTCTGTTCCTGTCACCAAGTGCTGTGCTGAAGCAATATCCATGCCACTTGTTTATAAATATTTAGAGAGAGGGGTTGTCTGCTCAAAAATCCTGAGGAAAATCTCAGCTGTCAGTATGGTTTCATACTTTAGGAGAGCAGCCTTGTACCCTTGGGCCTTGTTTCGGATGACAGGTTTCATGGTCACATCCTTTTCAATTTTTTCCATAGTGATGACCAGATCTGTGTAAAGTGCATTGTCAGGCTTTGCAAACCTTCCAAATACTTTCCTCAAGGCCTCATCTTTGGCCCACCAGCGCGTTTCACCAATTACACCAAGCCGTCTGTGTCTCTTGTCCTCACTGTTTTCCTCCCATAGCTTCATGCGCTTGTAGGAATCACGAATGAACACTGCAATGTCATTCAGTAGTGAGAAAAGGGACTCACTTGCCACAACAACCCCTGTAGTGTCAGCTAGAACAAGGTTGAGGACATGTGAGTAACACCATATGTGTACTTGGTTAGGTGATGCTCCTGTGAGCAATGCAGAGAAACCTTTGTATTGTCCCTGCATGTTTGCAGCTCTGTCTGTTGCATTACCAATGCACTTTTTGATGTCTATGTCCATCTTCTCTAGGGTCTGTTTCACAAGCTCCACAAAGTACTGTCCAGTTGATGACTAAGTCAATGACTGCAATGAGTTTCTCGTGGACAACATCAGTAACATATCGCAGAACTACTGCACACTGGTCTTTGGATGTTAAATCCTGTGTTGTGTCAATTTGTATTGAGAACATCCCTGCCTTTCTCACTTCAACAGCAATTGTCTGTTGAATCATATTTCTTATTAATTCAACTACTTTATTTACTGTTGTTTTGGACATCAAAGTTACCATGGACCCTCTTCCTTTAGTTCTCACCTGCTTCTTTTTCTTCTCAATACAATCACTAACATGTTCCTGTAGGCAGACATCATACTTGCTCAGCAAAAGTATGAGCTCAAGAAAGTTACCATGATTGATAGCCGTGTTTTCAAGGTCATTTGTAGCTTCATGACTGTGCCCTCTGTAGCTTAGCCCACATTTACCAATAACTTTCACTACATCAATCACACGTTCCAAGACCTGCCTCCTCTTTCTAACCTGGTCTCGATGGACGGTCATTTGCTTATCAGTCAGAAGGGTATGGATATCTGCTTTGTTGACTCTAAGAAAAAAGGCTTCAGCACTTTCTCTATGGATACTGCTTCTCTCATGTTCCTGTACTCTCTGATGGGCATGTTTCCAGGCCTGCATACCTCCTTTGACAAATGCACTGTCACTGCCTAAAGGTTTTGCAAATGCAAGACATACTGAGCAGAATAGGGAGTGATTACTTTCATTGTATGTCAGCCATTTTCTGTTTGTGACATTTTTTGAATGGAATACATCAGGAATGGCTCTTTCAGATGTTTGGATTGGGTGATACTTAAAAAAAAAATCTAAATCCTTAGACTGTGGACGGGCAAAATAATCAAAAGGCATATCAAGGCTTTCACTGTCTCCTTCATCTTTCCCTGAATCCTTCTCTCTCTCACTCTGCACATCTAGTTGCTCTGCAATATGAAATAAGCGTGTTCAATATTCTGTATTTATAATTGTGCAGCCATCAGTTGTATGTCCCCAAAATCACAGTCCTACTACTGATCTTATAAATCATAAAAAGCACATGTTGTTTAAAAAGTATAGCCTGCTGCCTGCATGTTTAGTTTTGCTTATCTTAAACTTTACCTGAAGGTTCCTGCTCTGACTCAAACGCTGAACTGTCCACCACCTCTAGCTCAACAGCAGGAGCATTTGCAGCACTAGTGCTACTGCTGCTTCCTTCGTCACCTTTTCAAAATAAATAAACAAACAAACATTGTAGGCTACATATTGTAAAATAACTAACACTGTATTCTTTTCCATACCATCTACTTGATGTATTTATTATTTAAACAATTTGACCCACTAACACTATTCTGTCTACTTTTTATTCATTTTTATTTATTATATAAAAAATATGCTACATGTAAACGAAACAAGACTTGACACAGCACAGCAGCACTGACATATTGTTGCTCGTTTGTTGGTTTAATTTTATCTATTGTGATTATCTAAGTGATTTGGATGAAAGCGTTCATCTGCCAAATTATTATAAATATAATGTAAATGTAATCTTGACCGACCTGTTCTCTTACTGGCGAACATGGCTGGGATTTTGCAGCAGCTTGCTGCGTCTGTGGCCAGGGCTTTTTTCCTTTTTATACGCTCCCTCTCTGCTCCTCCTTTGCGTTTACGCTCCATTTTTTGAACGATTTAGTCAGATATACCCTGTCTCTGGATATAGCAGCCAGATATTAGGCAGTGCGTCGCTGACGTTGGGTGGGAGTGTCATTTTCACTCCGCCATTGCCTGATTCGTCGATTGAGAGATCCGTCAATTAATTCGTAGTTGCACACCAGCCTATCACATGCCAGGCTGATCGTCTGCACAGCGGCAGCCGGCAGGCTAGAACGACCGTCAGGCCACCGGGAAATGTCCCGGTGCTCCCGATGGCCAGTCCGCCTGTGTTCTTGAGGATGATATTTCACCCACACACGACCTGCCTGAAACGCTAACGATAGCAGAATTGTTCTTTCTGGCTCTTTGAAAAAAAGAAAAGAATATAAACCTGCGGTGATCGACCCGGTGTAATAATTCATAATATATTTGTAGCGTTTGTTCCATCTGGAACAATTTTATCAGGAAATTGATCAGTTTTTCAGTTGTTTATCAGTACCACAGAATTATGACAAACATCAGAGCGTGAGATCGTTATATCACACAAAGGAAATCGAAAATTCTGTATTTTTATTTATCTCGAGCTTTATTTCTTTGTTTACGATTTAATTACTTTTAAATTCATTTTATAACACTTTGTTAAAACTGTAGTTTTAAAATGGTAATGTTCAAAGTATTATTTCCCGTGATTTTAATTCCCTTGTAAATGCATTTATGTTCTCCGCGTCAGAAGAGCAATAAACACTCTGTGTAAATGCACATTTTGTGATTTTATGCCGCTTCAGATTTGGTTTCTGTGTAAAGACGCCTTATGTGTGTGATAATCTGAGATTTGGGTTGTTATTAACTGATATTAAATGTGTAGTGAGTGTAATGATCATTTCTGCTGGTTCTGTATCAGCTGTCCGTTGTGTGAAAGTGACCTTTCATGTGCTTTTGATTTTGTAAAGTGACTTTGAGCATCAGATAGAAGCTATATGATCATGTTTGAGAATGAATTAATATAGATTATCTAGTTCGTTTTCTTATGAAAAGATGTGACAGATGTAATATCTCATACTGCATATGTGACTGTTTGTGTGTTTTATTTAAGGTTATAGATGACAGTGTGATCTTCTGATAATCCTCTGATGGTGAATAAGGATCCACTACAGAGACTCACAGTCAACAGAATCAACAGAGACTGAAGATACAGTGACTTCACTGTTATAAATTAAGACTTCATTTAGATTTCTTGGACCAGGAAACAAGTTGTTTTATGCGAAACCAGAGACCTTCATCTACCGATCAAGTATAACAATAGTAACATTGAATCATCTTGGAGAGTTTGATCTTGTTGACTGTCGTAACCGAACACAACAAGCTGCCTGATGCTGAATGGAGAATGACTGACAGCCGCAGCGGAGGGAAGAGTTAACGTGAATTTAACGACTTAAATATTCATCTCTACGTCACATTATACTATAGAATGGCTTCAGAACACTTTATAATATAGTGCACAAAAACGTTATGGTGCTTTATAATGTTTTTGTGCCTTTTGTGGGGCTTAACAATAACACAAAATAGTATATTCTGTACGCACAATATCGGATTTGGATCGGTCTCGTCTGACCAATACCTGATCCGGCCAAGAATGGCAGTATCAGAGCCGATACCGATACTAAGTGTCAGATCGGTGCATCCCTAATATCATCTATCAACGAAGTATGAGAAGGAACATCAGAAAACAAATAACTGTACGTCTGAAAAATATGAGTCACCTTCATTTTGGCTCCTTTTGTCATTAAGATTGCTGTGACTACCATCTTTTTATTATTTAGCTCATACATGAATACACATTCTGAGTCAGTAAAGCTGTAAAGCAGCTCTTGAAGAAAATAGGGTCTGTGCAGAGGACAGGTCTGGTTCTTGTGTCTCTGCTGAGGATCAGTGCCGATGCCTGTCGTGTCGATGAGGCCTTCATAGGAGAGAGTCTAGCTAACACTGTCTCTGCTGACTACATCATGTGTTGTGGTCGTGTCTAGGCGCAGGTCCAACATCTGGGACCCATTCTTCGTACGGCGCTAACTCAGTTAGCTGGATTTGATTGTTGGCGATTTGGCATGATCTTGGATTGTTTGGTTCTTCGACGCTCATCCTGGACTTGCTGTCATAGCAACATGTGCGCAAACTTAAACCTGCGCGGGAGCAGCTTATTTCATGTTAACAGGATTAGACTGCGGCTTCATAAGCGGAGCTGATACGGGAAGTCCAGCGCAGCGCGATAGTGCACTTTCTGAGATATATATTTTTTCTCGTGACTCGTGAGATTGTCGTTTACATTATTAATTTGTTGGAAACGCACATTTATTTTCGACTTGTCGGAGTCGGGCTTTAACTACAGCACAAACTGTTTGCATTGCCCTAAGATTATTTGCGAGTGGCTCTTTCCTTTACACTATTGGAGATGCGGAGAACTTGATGGAAAGTGCTGTCTGTCGTGTCATTCGTAGTTTACCTGGCGCTTTTAGGTTTAAAAAACAGTTTTAGGTTTTTTGTGGCATTTCCAAGCCACTTAAGACCCAATGTTGTAAAGCAGTTTTTTTTTAAAACAGTTTTTTTTTTTTAGGCTATCATAATTTTTTATGAAGATCATGCAATCATGACCATGCCGATTATAGTATGTCACTCAGGCTTCACTAGCGTGACTGGTACCATAGACTATAGGCTACCATAGACTGCCATCAAGGCCTTAATGAAGGGGATTATGTGAACAGAAAGGGGGTTCACAATGTAAATGTGCAGCCCAGTTACTATTGTGATTCTTAATATTCCAGATTAGTAATATTATATCAAATAAAAAAAGGCAGTTGAAAGCAAAATGGCCAGGATCTGTACATGACTTAAGCATTTTCAGAGATTCACATTTATGCACATTATTTGAAAGTGGTAAGGAAAGTTCCACAATTAAATATCAAGCTCACTGTATTACATACACTTATGCTGATCCTAACAGAACTGCATTTTTTCATAGGTGATAATGACATGTTCCTGCCTGCAGACAGGTGTTTTATGACCCCATTCCCTGACCCAAACCAGTTACAATGCAGCTCTAGCCTGGACAAGGGCACACAATGAAATGAACTTTGGCTAACTAAAGGGAAGATTTCAGTGTCTGAAAAGTCTGAGGGTTGCACACCTGACAGGGCCTGTGACATTGTTGCATGTGCCATATTACACAACATTGCCAAAAAAAAAAAAAAACACTTTTCATTAAATGTTTAATAAAAGACAAATATGCTTAGTTCCTTGAGTTTTATTTCAATTGTTCTTTGTAAAGAAAAGCCAGTGGTCAAGTGCCTGCAACAACAGATATTAGACATATGCCTCATGCAACAAATAAAAAGGAAAAGTTGTCTATACATTGCCCACCTGTAGGCCTATGTCTCCTCTGTCTGTGCAGACTCTTCTGTAGGCCTTTCTGTAGATGTGGAATCCTGCAACTTATATTGCAGCCATAAAGCATACAAGTATAAATGAAGTAAAGTTATTTATGCACTTGCAGGTAGGCTAGTTCCTCCATATGACAGTTATCTGAGAGGGTTTATTCACTGTCCAGTGCAATGGAAACAAATGGACATTACAAAGTCTTATACTTTCTTTCCTTTGGAAAGTTAGAAAATGTCCACTTACTGCACATATTTCAGCCACCACTTTCTTGGGAACAGATACAAGTGTGTATTATGTAAAAGTGCACAAAAGAGGAAAACACAATGTCATCACAATGAACTACACTCGGGAAAAATGTGGTCAATAACTCATGGCAAAATATTTTTACATTAACATAAGTTTATCAGTTTTCACTTTCACAAGTCAAAGCAATTCATCATTACTCAAGATTTAACAGTTGTAACGAATAAGACCAAATCAGACACACATTTGGTACATGTACCATAAAAACTTTCAAACTTCTCTGGGATCTGCGTCCCATCCCCCACACAGGACAAGACGGTCCTAGTTACCCGGACAACGATCAGATAAGGAGTTTTATGACTTTTAGCAATGCGGACAGAGCCTCTGCTACAAAACCCACAGAACACATTAGAACAGGCTCTCCTGCATTCATTTATTGATGAACTGACTAACATGAAATGAACATGCATTCCAGAACATTTTGTGAATGAGTTACATTGGTAAAGGATTGTCTTGTGTTGTTTCTTATAATACTGCTATCTGTTGATACTATATATCTATTATGGGACCCACTGCCCATGTAACCCCACGTATACCATGTTTGGTTTCTATAAATTGGTAATTTGAAGATCGAAATGATTGTGTACATGATATGACGATAGCTGTACAACATATTAGAATTACAAGAATCTATCTTAGTTTCACCTTCAGAAACCAACCCAGTGTGCCATTGCAAATGAGCACGCTTAGTACAAAGGCTTGTAAATCCTGGTGACAGAGGAAACTCCCGCCAGAAATTCTACCCTTCTCATTGGGTGAACCAGCCTGCATAGGGCTATCCTTTGTCAAGCTTTAAAAAGGCCTTTTCACTAGATCAGCCCACTTTTTTGTGTTTTGTGCTGCTGGCCTCCACTGTACTCCTCACGGTGGCCCCCACTGGGGCCCAGGGCCCTGGATCCAACAGGCCTAAGCAATGCCTGCCATGCTTTCATGCTCCAAAAAGGGAGACTGCAAAACTGCAAACCTACCATCACCGCGCCGTCCAACGATCAACTCCTTGCCTTCTCGGCACTTCAGGAGGCCGCACCGTCCAGCGTGCACTCAGCAGGCCAGGACAGCAGGCTTCGACTCACCACAGCCATGTGCTCGAAGCCACCATGTAAGCTCCGACCCACAACAGCGTCGGAACCACACAATGGCAACTTGCACCATGACTTTTGACCCTCACAGACCCACCAACGGACTCATTTTTCAACCACTTCAAGAATTGTCCACGATTGCAACTGACCATGCAAGTATTTAATGAGGTGCTCTGAAAATGATCAGCTGATGGTTCTTTTCATACTGAAATAGATCTTGCTCCATAGTTCTATTTCCTGCTTCTGGTTCCATAACACTCACCACTTTACCTATGCATGTATGTATGGATGAATGTATGTATGTTTGTTTGTTTCTTTAGTTTAGTTATGTTTGTGATTTAGTTTTTTTAGTGTGATTTAGACAATTATGCATCTGGTTTCTGATTCTCTGCTTGCATACAAAGTCCCTTTTACAATCTTGATCTTGTTACATGCTCTAAGCACTGTACATGCTAAGGAATAATTATCTTCCAGTGACCATGAAAGATACACTTTTCTTAGAATAAATGAATAATCAAATAGTTCGTTGGAACTGATTAATTGATTGTAATATTAATTGGCTTACCTCAAAGTTAATCTAATTAACTGACCCAAATATTAATAAATAATCATAATTTGTAATTATGGTTTATTATTAATATTTCCCCTTTGAGCTAATATCGTTACACAGTTGAAACGACTATACGGCCTTAATTTAATGCAGCAAAAATTATTTTACAGTGTAGGCTACTAAGATCTTTTCTATTTTTTTTCTCAGCCTTTTTCTTGGTTGCTTTTATAAACAGACAACCATTTATTTAACAGTGCCTTTTATAAAAGAGACTATAATATAACTAAAAATTACCATTATGTAGAATATTTTTGTACTTCAATTTTATTTGTTCCCATGTTCTAGTGTGGTGACTCTGACATTACAATGAACAAAGTAATTATGCAATAATATATAGGCTAATAAGTGATAAAAACATCTAACATGGCCACTTCTAACGGATTTAAATTGTCTGCTACTTTTTGCCAGCCTTCTCTCCTGGCTTTTGCAGACTTTGAGGTGTTCCCTGGCATTTTGATTAAACATTAAAATTCTGAATAAACTTCGACTATTAGTTCTTGCTCTGCTGAGGAGAAAAACTGAGCCCGCTCTTTGGCCACGCTGAGCAGCCAATAGCAGCGTTGCTGATCAATGTTTCTACTATCGATACATATCCCCTTTTAAACCAGCGCATGAACGCGCAATTATCTCAGATAACTCAATCCAGCTATACTAATCATATCCGGCAAGTGTGTTCGAAGAACCTAATTAGACAGGGCCCGGTTTCCCAAAGCGTTCTTATCTCTAAGTAGTTCTTAACCTATTCCTTAACCTCTCTCTTAACCTTATGGGACGGTTCCCAAAACGTTCGTACGCTAAGTATATCTTTTGTAAGTCACACTTTCGTAAGGTTGGTCTGGACCACTCTTAGCTTTACCTTATCACTGTTGCAGGTCTATATGAATATAATTCTGAAGTTTTAATACACCCAGACAGTATTAAATTAGGCTAATTCAAGTGTTTTCATGCAAAGAATAAAATTGTCATTACACTGATTGTTGTTAGATTTTTAATTATATTATTATACAATATTATTAATTTAATTAAAACGCTCTTTTAAAGGCCAGTGAAAGCATAGGCTACTGTCAGTTAAGTCCTATTCGGACGCTAATATTGTTTCTCATGGGCTCGTCCGGTATTTTAAACATTTACAGGGGCAAGTCGGTGATTTTAGTGCCGTCCGAATCCATAATATCAGTGTTTTTCTCACCCAACCCGCGTAAAAATCCCTGGCCAAATTAGTACCTTCTGTTTTTTGACAAACAGGTCGTGTGGTAATTTAATTGCCGTCTGAATCCACATCTCTGAGTTTACAAGAGATTCAAAATTCACGGTTTAAATCCTTTTTGATCACTGCCGAGCACCATACGCAAGATGTAAACTTTTATTACTGAAATGCTGGAAAGTATTTACAAGAACAATATTTAATCGCAGCTCCACCTCAGCGAACAAAAATGGGAAAGAGAAGAAGGCACGTAAATTTTTGAAAAGGTTATTGTGGCAGCAATATATGTTACAATTTTAAAATATGTAGGCTAGGCTATTATAGGCTATTATAGTTTGGATTATTTTTTATAATATCCAATAATCATAATAAATTGCAATTTCAACTATTTCTGAAGTGCTTCATTTATAAAGATCACCGCTTTCTCACATAAACAGCCCCTGCACGAGAGAATAATTGATTGTCGAGCCATCGATATCAAACAATTCAGCACCATCGCCACGGACAGCGCCGGGTAACGTCGCACGTAAGAAGGTATATCTTAAGCAACTTCCTAAGGTATGGTTCGGGGAACACACTTAGGAACATAAACACCTTTGGTAAGATATATCTTTCGAGCTCTCTTAGCGCGCTAAGAGTGAACGTTATCAGGAAACCGGGCCCAGATCATGATTAGCACGATGATATCATCTTGGATGTGTAATTTGATCTGGGATGTTTTAAGCAACGTACGAAGAACGGGCCCCTGATCTATGGCTTATATCTCCCTCTTGTCTGCAATTTGTGTCAGAATCATCATAGCTATGCCCCATTTTCTGATCATAAATTAATTTCAATCCATTTAGCAGGAACAAAACAACAAAAATGGTAATATACGTGGTTATTTAAAACTAAATAATAATGTATTAAAAGATAATGAGTTTTGTGATTTAGTCAAAAAAACAGCAAAAAGCATATTTGATAATAATGAAGTGAATCACATACAAAAATGGGAATTTTTCAAGTTTAAAGTGAGAGAAATAGCAATTAAACGAAGTAATTTAAAAAATATATAATATAGCCAAAGAAATAAGTATTATGGATAAATTAAATGTTTTAATGACTAAGGATAATCTTTCAGAGGAAGAAGAAACAATAATGAAAAAATTAAAAGAGGAAATAGATCATATGTATATTGAAATGGCTAAAGGGGCATTTGTAAGGTCTCGAGCAAAATGGCTGGAACAAGGGGAAAGAAATGCGAGTTATTTCTTTGCTTTACAGAAACAAAATCGTAAGAGAAATAATTGAACTACTCTTAAAATTGATAATAACATCACCTCTAATTCTTTAGACATTTCAAGATCTGTTGGTACATTTTATAGCAATATATATGTCTAATATTCAATTAAATGATTGTGATAGATTTGTTGAATCAGTTAAAGCATTTACACCAACTATATCTGAACAATTGGGTTGTGAACGTCCCATTACTAAAGTGGAAATCTCAGAGGCTGTTAGCTCAATGGAAAAAAGGCAAATCGCCGGGTAATGATGGGCTTTCAGTCGAATTTTATTTGCATTTTTGGGAAATTATTGAAAATCCTCTATTTGATTTATTTAAATAATGCACTTTAAAAAAGGAAATGTCCACGAGAATGAAGCAAGGTTTAATATGTCTTCTCCCTAAGCCTGATAAAGATCATTTAATGATAGACAATTGGAGACCTATTACACTCTTAAATATTGACTACACAATTGTATCATTAATTTTTGCTAAACGGCTAGAAAGAGGTCTTCATGAGATAATCAGTGAAACACAAACAGGTTTATGTCTAACCGTCACATTAGCTCAATATAAGACTTGTTTTCGACCTGCTGGACTATTCTGATTACATCAATACTGATGCACTGATGCTATTTCTTGACTTTTATAAAGCATTTGATATGGTAGAACATTATTTTTTACTTAAAGCACTTCAGATTTTTGATTTCGGACAAAATGTTATATCTACAGTTGAAATGCTTTTTCGTGTTGTGCTGTGTTTAGCTTGTTTTCATTGGACTTGGTCTCCCTGTCATCAGCCAAGTGTCGTCTTCAGTCATTATCAGTTCATCCGTATCACCTGTGTCTAGTTCATCATCATCTGTTCCACCTGTGTTTCTGTCATCAGTGTTCATCAGTGTTAGTGTTTCAGTTCCTTCAGTTCAGTCAGTCTTTGTCTGTTCTTAGTCTTGTTTAGTGTGTGTGTACAGCCTGTCTGTGCCTGTTTGGAAATATATAAAGTAAAAGTTTGTATTGTAGCCTTTTGCCTGTTCGCTTCTTCAACCTTCACCACACCGTGACAATTACAAGATTGCTGCTAAAACTATCCCAGTTTGATCAACAAGCTCTTCTGGCCTGGAAGCGATGTCATTCTCACAACTTTTCTCCACACAAGTCCATCTTATGGAATAATGAATGCATCACTAAAGGGAACAAGTCACTCTATTTGCAGAAATGGATCGATAGAGATATTATCTTTATAAAAGACCTTTTTGATTGTAATAACCAATTACTTAACTATAAATCCTTTCTCAGAGAGAAGGCATTCCCAATAACGTTCAAAGAATATAACTCAGTTTTCAAATCTAGACCTCATGGCATATTAGAACTAATGAAAAGTTATAAAAAACTAAATGAAGTTCCTGGTTTTAATTTTACTCTTTATATAAACGGTATGGATATTATGAGCAGCAATTGTACTAATATGCATATCAGAAAATGCTTTCTAAATGTAAAGAAAATAACAACTCGTGGGAAATTTTTCTGGAATTCTCATTTGACTGAGATTAACCCTCTGGGGTCTGAGCTGTTTTCTGGGCCCTGGAGGTGTTCTGACATGCTCTGACATTTATGCTTATTTCTGTTACTTGTGACATTGTCATGGCTAAAGTCTGATTACACTGTATTCAGCACAAACTCTGCTACAATAATATATCAGCAGCATGTGTGTAAAAGTTTGTAGTTTTGAGATAATGACATTTATGCGTGGTTTGTGAAAATACAAAAAAAAATTCTCACTGAAATAAGGCCATGAAACCCAAACTGATTATTTCTTCACAAGACTTTTGAAAATTATATCACGTAGCCTAGAATATTTGCTCCAAAACTATGTGAAAATCACCCTCATTCTGATAAGACAATATATTGATTTAAAATTTGTACGACGTGTTTTGTGTGAGAAGCTTTTCACACCTGAGAAAGACAAAGACCCTTCCTAATTGCCCTATTAGGAGCTATCAGGCCCTTATCATTCTGAGCAACCTTGCACAAAGAATGAGGAGATTTAAAAAAGAATGGCTTTTTGATTGTTTGGATTTATATACAACACAACATAATCCAAAGATACAAAACAAATGACAAAAAAGCACTTATTGAAAACAATGATCCAAAGACAGAGACCTTTGTGCCATTCCTAAAAACATTGTACATACCTTTCATTTCCAAGGTGTTTGATTTCCACTTTACCATGTTCATGTACAGAGACTCATGTGAATGTTGAAGTCAGCAGGACTCAGTGGCATCTGGGCCCTGAAAGAAAAAAAAAAGTGAACATACTGATATCAAGAGAAAGGCCTGCACGATTTTGGGAATACATTTTAGATTTTTCTGGTTAAAATTGCTTTTTAAAATTCACAGAATACACACACACACACACACAAATGTTTCCAACAATATATAATATAATGAACACCAGGTTTGTTGTGCCTTGTAGGCATAGACTATGCGCAGTGCTGCATAAAATAATAATAACAATAACCTATAGCAGCCTATAAATCTTCCAAAAGATTTCAGTAACAACTAAGCTAGAGAAAAATATATTGATTATCATATGTTACTTCAAATGTTTCCATTCGTTATGATGATATGAAATGAGATAATAGTAAAAACATGAAGCCGTTTGGTGCGTTTTGCTTTTCAAATGCGATCGCGTTTCAAAATATGATACATTCAAACGCGATCGCGATCCAAAATATGAAACATTACGGTTACCATATACATATCTACGTTTGAGCAGATATCCACAAACACAGTAACAGTAAACACGGGTCTAAATATTATAATATTCACCATATATCTAGCAACAGTTCAACTGCAATGTGAAATTTATGCAACAATAAGAATTTCTTACCTTACATCTTTCTTGTCTTCAAATCGCGTTCTTCTTCTTCTGAGGTAAATCCAATGTAAGCTCACGGCACGTGTCTTCCAAACTCAACGAAAAGCAGAGACTTGTGAAGTTTTTTCGTGCTTTGTTTTTGAGGTAACGAGCGCGTTCGTGTTCCATGTGGAGATTTGCATGTGAATCTCTTTTGCGCGCGTGGGCGTGGTGAAATAAAAAATAATGAGGAAGCGTTTGAGAAGCTGGACATCTTGTTGGTTTTATACAAATTACTTAAACAGAGAATATTTGTTTTCAATTTGAATCCGATCATTTAAAAGTACACACTTAAATGTTTATAAAGGTATATGGCTCATAAATGTGTGACAAGTATTCGCTGAGTTTGGTTTCAGTTTATAGACGTGCTCAAGAAAAAAAAGTTCACCGCGACGGGGAGGCAGAAAGCACACCCTGTTTATTTTCTTTATTTGACAAAAGCACAATGTTTTGATTTGATTGTAAGTGGACACATACAAAAGTAGAAATATCACAGATTCTTTTTTTATATTTCTTTTTTCTGTATGACCATAAATGATGGAGTAATTTAAGTTTATTGTGCTACAATGTGACGAAAATCCAGCAAAACGCGCGGGCGCGTTTGTCGACCCCAGAGGGTTAATTGGCAGGGGGCGTGGCTTGTTTCTTTTAGATTTTGTATCACAAACAAAGTTAGGGAATTACATTTGAAAATATTGCATAATATATATCCCACAAACTTGTTTATCTCAAAATTCACGCCTGTTGATAATTTTTGTAGTTTTTGTAAGTCAGAACAAGAATCGTTAACTCATCTCTTTTATGGTTGTTCATTTTGTATTATATTCTGGAAAAGTGTTGAAAATTATGTGGCATCCAAAACAAAACATACAATAACAATTTAAGGGAAACAGATTGTAAAGATAGAAATGTATGTAATATTGTAAATCTCTTTATTTTACTAGGTAAGTTCCATATTCATAAAGCAAAATTTTCCAAGTCAAAACTATGTTTTAAATTATTCCAAATTGAAACTGACATATATTTCGAGTCTCTTAAATTGGTAAAAAATAAGAAAGCTATGTTAATAACTGATATATACTCAAAACTTTTAAATAAAAAAGGGGGGAAAATCCTTTTATCCTTATAATTAATGAAGTTTGTAAGTCTGTTTTTTATTTTATTTTTATTATTATTATTATTATTATTATTTATTTATTTATTTATTTTATTAATCTCATTCCTGTTATTTGTATTTTGCTACTTGTAATTATTTGATGTATAATTTTTGTTTATGGACTGTGATGACTGAATGTTTGTAAAGTGATTTCTAAAAATAAAAAAATAAAATAAATTTAAAGCTGCAAGCAGCATTTATCGGGGTTCAAGCATTTAAGGCCTTTAAGCAGATAAGGCAATTTACTAATGAAATATGTGGTTTTTAAAGCTTTTTAACAGTTATAGTGCCACCTATGGTCTGATCTCCATAAAATGTTGCGTGCTTGTTCAGAATGTTATGTCACATATGCTCAGCAATTTAAATGAAGTTCTGAGTTTTCGTTAAGGATTTGTAGGCTTTTGAGTGTTTTTTGCCACACCCATTTAAAAAATTATCCTGTTATAGCTACCCAAAGGGTAAAGTTCAACTTTTCTGACAATTATTGATCTAGAGAGTCCAGAGAATTGTACTTCACTAGTTTGGTTCCGATCGGGCGAAAAACCAGGGACTAGTTCGCAAAAGTAGATTGTGGACAAAATTTGACATAGCAGAAAATTGGAGATACACATTTTGTCCGCCTTGAGCCAGGGGTCACTGTGGTGTAAGACACTTGAGTCTAGGACAAACGGTCTAAGAGTTATGAGCGATTTTGTACTTTTGGTTGCTGTAGTGCCACCTATGGGCCAATCGGGGTCATACTCTGATAGGTTGTCCCCAAATTGAGGCCTCCCATCTGGCCAGGTTTCAAGTCTCTAGTCCTTACGGTTTGGCCTGCACGATCAGTTTTACAAATCCTTACAATTACAAAAGGGTTTCAGTATTTCATGCTTGAACCCCTAATAAACATCTTCTGACTGAAGGAGTAGATGGGAACCTCAAAGCGGTTTATTCGGATCACATGCGCTAATCGCTGTGGTCGGAATCTCCACCTCATTCACCGCAGAGACACGAAGCTTTTCCAAAAATGATTCACTGTTTGGAAACACAACAGGCTGGCGACATCTGCTGGTCACACTGGTGTATAACTGCAGCGGAAACTCAACACAAACACACCTTTACATTTGTTGCAAATGTTTTCAGTGTAGGCTGATCTTTTAAATGTAATCTAGAACCTGTAAAATGTGTGTTCTTGTATTAATGTGTAGTGCATGTTTTGTGTGTTATTAGACTGGGCTTGGGAGACTTGATCAATCAGAAGTTAAATATCATTCTCATTTTTGTGTTATACACAATAATAATCTTGCACTACAAAAACTGACCCGAGATCAGGTAAATATTAACGCCATTTGGCGGTGAACCGTTAGGATTGTGAAATGTTTGGCAACAGTGTGACGTAGCGCAGGCGCGCAGCCCCGAGGGCTGGAATCACGTGACTTTGCGAGTTTAGGCTCGTTTGAGATTCATGCAGTGAGATGAGAAGTGAGGATTAACTGTGCAGCAACAATAACTGTGGTCAATAAAACAAAGTGCATTTCAATTATGATTAATGTGATAATTATGATTAATGAGACAGTAACAAATCATTTAAAAGTCTGAACATTTCTGTTAATTTCTCATCTATCTCGTCGCCATAAAGCGTTGTTACGGGTTTGACTGACAGACTGGCATTCTGACACTTCTTGCTCGCTCACTATTAGTCACTATTCACTCTTGTTATGTAATTATTCTGCTTACTGTAAAAAAACACTAGTTTATGTCAGTAGTTCCATAACTGTGACCCGTCTGTTTACAGAAGAGATGTAGAGGGACATATGGCTCTCTCAGTGACTGATAGTGTGTCCATTCAATTAAAAAAACACATTTAAAAATATTGAATTGATGCCGTTTGTCACGTATAATACAAGTAATGGTGATGTGGCACAAGTTAACCAGCTCAAGTTTCATTGGACAGTGTGAAGTGGATTGCTAATTTCCCAGTGTAATGATTTTCATTTTTTTACACACACACACACACACACACACACACACACACACACACACACACACACACACACACACAAATACACACACACACACACACACACACACATTTGATTTCTTTATTTGAATCCGCCAATCTAATTTCTTACAGAAAGGATTCAGATATTCTCAGAGATAACACAGCTTTGACATTCAAGGGTACATAAAGCATCGCTTCGCTAACCCTAACCCAGCAAGGCTGCCTATCACAGCTGATGTGGAGCAGAGTTTTGCAGCTGTTTAGACTTTCCTTTTAGTAGCCCTGCCAGTCTTAGTCCACTAACAGTCAGTTTGTGGACATGTCCCAGTCTGCCAAATATCAATGCCACTAACTTACATGCACAGCCTAGGTCACTGATCTTTGCAAGGAGGGTAAAAAGGCAGCAAAAAAGGTTGTGTCCATATACAGATCATAAACACAACCTATTTCAAGGACTAGCACCTCCTTTCTATCTGTATCCACGAGCACAACGTCAGGGGTGTTAGGGATGTTACAGAACACATCATCAAAGCTGTTGAACCAGTCTGGTATTACTCGTGAGTGTTTATTCATAGGCATATTTTTTTTTAACTGGCAATGAGATCTACAATACGGTCATGGCGTGCTGTGTACATATTACAGCCCTTTACAATATGAGCAACTGATTCAAGGTGATCAGAGTTAGAATGCATTATACAGTGTGGATAGTGATTTTCAGGGTACCATAATGCTAGGTTGTATCTGGTTGGTAACACCTGTAGTCTGGCCTTGACAGTGAAGCAGAGAATATCCTCCCCTATTGCAGCATTTCTGTACATAGAATGAGAGGTAGAGTGGTCAGCAAAGTCAAGACATGCAAACTTTCCCTGTGTTGTTTGTTTGCTGTTGTGCTCTGTAGTGTGTGTTGTGTCTCATTGTGACAGACTGCGATCTCCACAGTAACAGATGGGTCTGTGACCACTGCGTCAGATACCTCTGGTGCAGTGTGTGAGTTGCTTTGTGTCCACTGTAATTTAACTGCCAGACTATTGCACAGGTCGTTTAGGTCCGACCAGTCTGGGCGAACTCCGAAACCTGCGGCTTGTGTGTCCAGTTTACTGTTGCTTTTCCTCCTGAAGCCTAGGAAGCTGTCTTGGTTGCCTGTGGCCAAAGGGATCTTTCTCTTCCTGAGGTCCAATACGAGGGAAGCTCTGGCTAGCTCTCTTACTGCAGCATTGTCGTTGTTTACCACAGATGACTTGCAAAAATGATCCCCTATACACATCTGTTATGATGTCAACAAAGGGCTGAGGTAGATGGATCTCCTCTAATGCGTTATGCAACAATTTGTGAGATAATGTCCCAAAGGCATCTCCGAAGTCCAGGAATACGGTATAGAGTTTACATGATTCATGTTTGAAATCATCAATTCCAGTTTTCAGGCAAAACACATGTTCGTTCATACCCTGTCTGTCTATATAGGCTTTCTGTTTGGGTGAGAGGATGCCTGCATCCACAAGCCATGGGAGGATTCAGGCAAGCAGGCATTTCATAAACACCTTGTAAACAGTGGGGAGGAGAGCTATGTCTCTCCATGTAGATGGATCACTTGGGATATTGTCCTTCTTTGGAATTCTATGGACAAGGGCCCTCTTCCATGAATCTGGTACTTTCCCATTAATCAAACAGGTGTTAAATATACAGGTGAGTATATGGGTGGACCAGGGTTTTGTGGCTTTCAGGGTCTCATATTTTACCCCATCATATCCACAGGCTTTGTTATTTGGCAGGTGGGACACAACTTTTGTCTACTTTGTCAAGAGTGAGTGGATGGGTAATGGACTAGAGCAGTTGTCTCTATGTTGGTGGACCAAGGGGGCGTGGCCAATGTATGAGACGGGAGTGATTGGCATTTGGCCATGTAATACTTATGCACAATACTGGTGTCATTAATAATAGGTGGAGGGGAAGGAAATGTGCTATTATTGAGAATGATCTCAATAGCTTTGGACCTGCGGTGCTGCCATACTGTAGGTGTGATCGTTTTTCTCTGCTTACTGTCCTTGGCTGTTTGTGGCGTTCCTCAGTTCCCCTTCTGCTGAACGATGGCTGGATGACGTCTCTCACGAAGATCAGCTGTTTCTCAATCCAGGAAGTAATGGAGACTGATGTTAATTCTGCTGGATTTTTATTGCTCAAGGGGAACTTTTTTAGGATGCGTGACACGTATTTCAGGAGTGGCAATTCAAACTCTTTCCCATTAGTATGCCTCATTCGAAATTTTCCGTTTTGGAAGAATACTCAGAAAAGGATGGATGCGACTTTACTCCATTTACTACACACACACACACACACACACACACACACACACACACACACACACACACACACACACACACACTCTCTCCCTCTCTCTCTCTCTCTCTCTCTCTCTCTCTCTCTCGCTCTCTCTCTCTCTCACACACACACACACACACACACACACACACACTCTCACTCTCTTTCTCTCTCTCTCTCTCTCTCTCTCTCTCTCTCTCTCACACACACACACACAGTGGGTTAGTTCAGCTCAGCCTCGACGACAACACCCAGATGAAAGTCCATCATTCCTGAAGCAGCTCGAACACACACACACACACACACACACACACACACACACACACACAGTGTAAAGGTTAGTTCAGCTCAGCCTCGAAGACAACAACCAGATTAAAGTCCATCATTCCTGAATCAGCTCAAACACACACAGAAGATTCTAGAGCAGCTCGTGTGTTTCTCAGGAAAATCACCGGGGCTTATATGAGCTGTGAGGCCCGAGCCACGACCTGGTGAGTTTGAGTGCTTCTCAATTCTTATTTTACAGCAGTGACGGCTGTATTGTTTTTTTTTTTTTTTTTTTTTTTTTTAAATCTGTATTATGAATCTTTAAGGCCAAAAATTTTGAGAAAGCATTTCAATTCAATTTGTTGAGGTAAATTTACATTTACATTTACATTTAGTCATTTAGCAGACGCTTTTGTCCAAAGTGACTTACAAATTAGGACTAAATTAAGCAAGTCATCATGAAGAGGCAAGAAACAACGCAAGAAGTGCTCAAAATACGAAGTTCAGGCATTGTTCAGAGTAGCATAAGCCCGATAAGCGAAGGTTTAAAGGAAAAAGGATTTATTTATTTATTTTTAGGTTAAAGTCTCACGGAAAAGATGGGTTTTCAGCTGTCTTTTGAATGTTGCCACTGATTCTGCATTTTGGATGAGGCTGGGGAGAGCATTCCTCCAGCAGGGAACTGTGAATAAGAATGTTCTGGAAAGTGATTTTGTGGCTCTCTGTGATGGAACTATGAGACGTCGCTCGTTGACCGATCGTAGGCTTCTGGTAGACGTCGCTCGTTGACTGATCGTAGGCTTCTGGTAGACGTCGCTCGTTGACTGATCGTAGGCTTCTGGTAGGGATGTAGACTCGTAGGAGTGAGTGAAAGTAGGAGGGCGCTGAGCCTGTGATAGATCTGTAAGAAGCGTCAATGCCTTGAACTTGATGCGAGCAGCGAGAGGTAGCCAGTGCAGAGAGATGAACAGAGGAGTGACGTGTTGAAGACGAGACGAGCTGCAGCGTTCTGGATCATCTGTAGAGGTTTAGTTGCACATGATGGAAGTCCAGCCAGAAGAGCAGTGCAGTGATCAAGCCTAGAGATGACCAGGGCCTGGACGAGATGTTGTGTTGCATGCTCAGTTAGGAAAGGCCTGATCTTCCTGATGTTGTGCAGTGCAAACCTGCATGATCGGGCTGTCGTTGAAATGTGATCTGTGAAGGTCAGCTGGTCATCAAATGTTACTCCAAGATTTCTGACCGACCTTGATGGGGTGATTGATGATGAATCTAGCTGCAGTGCCGCTGCTAGCCATTTTGGTGCCCTAAGCATAATTCCTTTATGATGCCCCCCACCCCGACCCCGAGAAAAAAAAACGTTTGTTTTTGCCAGTTTAACTTTTTATTACCAAACATATAACTCAATAACACAATAGCAGCATCACAGTATAAAACTTAAGAACACTAAAAAGAGAAAGTAAAATCTTCACAGCTTTGCTGACTTTGTAAACATATGTAGAATAGCCAACACACACTACACATTTGAAAGTGCTAACTTTTCTTCAGTAAACAGAATAGCAAAATTAAAAACAATATCAAAATAATCCAGACATGTTTTTCCCAAATTCAATGTCACTTTGAATAAATTACATTTATTAGACAAAATATTCAAACAAAGAATCTCATACCAGAAAACAAATTATAAAAATTTAAAACTGAAAGCATGGCAGCCAAGGAGTTCTCCCCCTTTATTCCTTATTTATCAACTATTTGATAAATCTAATCTAATCTAATATATACAAGCATAATAGAATGAGGTGCAATAATGCACACAATTAAACAGTATTGTTTGCTTTATATCATTAATAATGACATTTTATATATTTTATATATTTAACAGGAATTGTTAGCCTACCATGTGCACTGCACTGACTGCTAATGTTAACTGTTACTGAGAAAGTATTAACCACCGTCACGTCAAAATAAACCATAAATTACTGCTCAATATCTAAAGAAAGATAGTAAAGAAAGTAACAGCTAGCTGGCGTCAGTTATTTGTAAAATAGGTAATGTTTAACAGTAAAATCGCAATTTAGCTTGCACCGAAGTTACAAGTTATAATAACATAGTTTGCTAACATTAACGTCAGCATGTTCGAGATTAGCAGCAGCAGCACATGCAGCACATTTCCCGTATTTAAGAATGATTAAACATGGACTTACCTGCAAGTGATGCACGGGCATCATCTCGCAGTTTCTTCTTCTTTCTTTTCTCAGATCCTAACTCCTGCTGTCTTTTAGGGGCCATTTCCAAAAAAGTTGCCTACTGTCTGTCTGTCAAACTTCGTCCGCGCGAACGCGAACGCATCCTTCGCAAAGGCGCCTGCGCGAACAACCGGCACGGACCATCCAACGCGGGGGGCGGTACTTTCTAGACTAGAGCAATTAAATTATCTTGTTCCCCCTTTTTTGTTACATATACATGGCTAAAATGTGCCTAATAATATTTCTATAGGCTAATGAAATAATATCGGCATTATAATTTTTTTTTTCATTAGGCTATTTTTGGTGCCCCCTCAGCACTTGGTGCCCTACGCACAGCGAGTGATGCGCGTGGTGGGAGCGGCGGCGCTGTCTAGCTGGATAGTGAGGTCGTGCTGTAGAGACAGATTGGCAGGGAGGACGAGAAGCTCAGTCTTTGCCAGGTTGAGCTGCAGGTGATGCCCCTTCATCCATGCCGAGATGTCCGCCAGACAGCTTGATATCCGTGCAGCTACTGTGGGATCATCTGATTGAAATAAGAGGAACAGCTGTGTGTCATCAGCATAGCAGTGGTAGGAGAAACCATGTGCCTGTATGATGTGTCCCAGTGATGTGGTGTAGACGGAGAAGAGGTGGGGTCCCAGCACTGAACCCTGAGGAACCCCTGTGGTCAGCTGATGAGCTTTGGATACCTCGCCTCTCCATGCGACCCTGAAGGACCTACCTGTGAGATAGGACTCAAACCAGTGGAGGGAAGTTCCTGTGATGCCCAGTGATGAGAGGGTGGACATAAGGATCTGATGATTCACAGTGTCAAAGGCAGCAGATCCAGGAGAATGAGAACTGAGGATTTGGAAGCAGCTTTTGCGATCCGTAGGGCTTCTGTGACCGACAGTAATGCAGTCTCAGTTGAATGCCCTTTCTTGAAGCCGGATTGGTTGACATCCAGCTGGTTGTTCAGAGACAAGAAGGATGTTACTTGGTTAAATTTGTAGAGAAAGACTAGATTCAAATATGCATACCTATAGACAAAAAATTACCTTATTAATGTTGCACATTTGTAGATCGCTTTGAAAAAATCATCTGCTAAATGACTAAATGTAATTATAAACATGATTGGATGATGTCAAACTTATTTCAGACGTGATCAAACAAAGTCCTCTTTATGATTTATTATCAGGAACTCTGCGTTCTGCAGAAAGATAAATGAAAGACAAAACTGAACAAATGAAGTCAAGGATGAACAAATAAAAAGAACGAACGAGTGAAAGACAACAAAAGAATAACAAAACAGAAATAATGGAAAACAAACTGATGAACAAACAAAAGAAGTTAAAGAAAGTATAAATTAACAAACTAAATAGAAGAGAGAGAAAAAAGAAAGTAACAAAGATAAAAACAATCTGAAAAGACGCGGATGCTTTGTTTGCAAAAAAAGAAAAAAAAAACATAACTTACCAACTAAATATTAATCTCCAACACGAGTTCAACAACGTGTCGTGGTGCTCTCGTGAACACGCGTCTCTATCACAATGTCTGGGTAATGTCCCCTGGGTAGCCACTAGAGGTCCTCTTCCCCCACAGGTGTCAGTCACTATTGGACTACAATCCCCATCACCCTTGTCGGACTCATTATTCATTATCACACTGAGCTGTTCCCACTCACCTTGTTAGTGTCTGTCTATTTATACCCTGTCTGTTTAATCACTTGTTCTGGAATCCTTGTATTTTGTCACCCGCTTCCCAGAGTCTGTCTTGGCTTGGTTAAGTGTTTATTTCTTGTTTTTGGACTGCTTACATGGATCTTGACCTTTTGCCTGTTCCTGGATTTATGATTACGGATTACCCAATAAAACTGCACTTGGACTATCACCCTTTTGTGTACGTGTCGTGACAATCTCTCTCTCTCTCTCTCTCTCTCTCTCTCTCTCCATTTTAAGCAGAAAAATATACGAAATACGACACGAAAAAAACAGAGCAAGTGTTTATGAACGTTTAAGAAGGAATTTACGTGTAGTTTTATGATGTTAAAGCTGGAGGATTTGAGATCCTGTATCTTGTAAAAGTTTGATCAAGGTGAGTGTTCATGTGTGACTTTCTTATATTAATATGAATCTCTGGAGGACATTTTACGTGATTCATATTAAACCCTAAAAAAAAGGGTTTCTTTCACTTCAATGTTTCCTTTGTGTTACTTGATGTTTGTGATTCTTAGGCCAATTCACACAAACGCCAACAAACACGTCTTTTTTTTTTATCGGATCAGTGTGTGTCGATGTGTGTCGGGGTTTGTTTTCTTTTTCACCCGAACATGTTCAATCAGTGTTTCTCGGTGTCAGTTATTTTTCAGAAAATTCTAAATCTAACGGCCGACTTGTGTGTGTGAAAAGGCCAATGGGCTTGAGTTAAAGGGTTAGTTCACCCAAAAATGAAAATTATGTCATTAACGTTCCAAGCCCGTAAGACCTCCGTTCATCTTCGGAACACAGTTTAAGATATTTTAGATTTAGTCCGTGAGCTTTCTGTCCCTCCATTGAAAATGTATGTACGGTATACTGTCCATGTCCATAAAGGCAATAAAGACATCATCAAAGTAGTCCATGTGACATTGTATTCTCTTCCGGGTCTGTTGTCAATCCGCGTTCACGACTCCGCAGTGACGCTGCTGACGTAAGACGCTGAAACTGCAAAAAAGCACTGACGAAAAAAATGCTGTTTCGAAATCCTTAGACATGTTTGCGAAGATTGTTTTGTTTACAGCGTGCGTCTCCCTCAGACTGTAAATGAAGCTCGGGTGCACCAGATAACGCGTCAGCAGCGTCTTATGTCAGCAGCGTCACTGCGGAGTCGTGAACGCGGATTGACAAGAGACACGGAAGAGAATACAATGCTGAATAAAGTAATAGTTTTTGTTATTTTTGGACCAAAATGTATTTTCGATGCTTCAAAAAATTCTAACTAACCCACTGATGTCACATGGACTACTTTGATGATGTCTTTATTGCCTTTATGGACATGGACAGTATACCGTACATACATTTTCAATGGAGGGACAGAAAGCTCTCGGACTAAATCTAAAATATCTTAAACTGTGTTCCGAAGATGAACGGATGTCTTACGGGCTTGGAACGAAATGAGGGTGAATCATTAATGACATAATTTTCATTTTTGGGTGAACTAACCCTTTAATGCAGTCACATGATCCTTTTCTCCCACACTCCAGATATGTTCAGCTAAATTATGAAGGTTGTTTAATTTAATCACTTAATTTAGTGTCTGGATGTTTCTTCATTCAGAGTCAGTGGAGGAGATCAGATTCTCCTGCAGCTTCATCATGGCTGATTCACAAGGATCCAGAGATGGAGATTGTTCTCCAGGATGCAGGTACTTTCAACATTACATCACAGAAAAAGTTGTAAAATGTTACATTACCCCCTCCCCCCTACACGAACACACACACACACACACACACACACAGATCAAAGAAAGCTTACAGAAAAAAGATGATTTTGTTGCCTTTTTTTGTTTTGAAACTAACATGAAATATTAATTAAAAAGATAACTGTTTCCTCAAAGTACTTTTTGATGCAGGATGAATGTAATCACAGTAATCTAAAGGATTAAACTGAATCTGTTCTCTGTTCCAGTCCAGTCCAGCAGAAGAGCTCAAACCCAGAGTCCAGCTGTGTGTCTATGAAGAGTAACTTCTCTATGAATCAGCCAATAACGTTTAAGAGTGGAGACAAACGGCCTCATCTCAGGTATATCATTTCTATAAAAGATGTTCTTATAGTATGACACTTTTGAATTAGAATCATCATTTTTCTCAGTCAGTCAGTCAGTCAGTCAGTCTAATACTAGCAATGACATCAAGTAAATGTAAGATGAGATTTTTTCCACCTTTATATAATGGAGTAGGTGTAAAACTGAGTGGATTTTTTAACTGCTGGTTCAGGGCCTGTTTTTATCAAGCTTCTGAAAGTGTCATTTTAGTCTTAAAGGGTTTGTTCACCCAAAAATGAAAATTCTGTCATTAATTACTCACCCTCATGTCATGTTCCAAACCCGTAAGACTTTTGTTCATCTTCAGAACACAAATGAAGATATTTTTGATGAAACCTGAGAGCTTTCTGTCCCTCCACTGACTGCAACGTCATTGCAACTATCAAGGCCCAGAAAGGTGGTAAAGACATAGTTAAAATAGTTCATGTAACTACAGTGGTTCAATCTTAATACGTCAGAACGTAGGCTCACTATTGGCCGACGCTGGTCATGTGTGTGATCAGCTGAAATCTCATATCTGTTGCTTTCGGTGACGTGCCCTCCATTAAATCTGCATATAGCGCGGGAATTGAAGATTTAAATCCGTTTCGCAAAAACACATTTATGTGAGCAAGTGTAAATGGAATCGTTTAGATAAATCAGATAGCGATCCGATCTGAGAAAATGCATGAAGTGGCCAGGTGTAAACAGCCCCTAAGACATGGTGGAAAACGTGTTTATCTTTCATTTCCAATGTTTATACCACAATGTATTCTCTTGAAAATTATTTACTGAATGATTATTAGTGTTGAATGTAAACTCCTCTTAGGAATTTCACCATTCAATGGGAATTTATCTGAGAATATTCTTAAATAAGGAAATCTATTCAGTGATTGGTCCATGCCTATGTCATCATCCAAAATCCCGTTTGTGGCACATCAAAGTGTTGTGAATCATCTCTAAGACTGACACTTAAGATTTAGTCCTACACTTCACTTAAATTACGACTAAGATGCTTGATAACTAACTTCTAAGCGCAGCTTTGAGCCAAGAGTTGTTTTACTCTTAAGTCCATTCTTAGCAGTGTTCTTGTGAGTAATTCTCAGAGGCTTGATAAATACGGGTTCAGATTTGTTGAAAGCTTCACAGTGTCTGGTCAGAACAGTGATGTTTCACAGTAAGAGCACCGTTACTAGAGTACTGTAAGGTGGTTTATCTTTAATGGTCAGCTAAACATTGGTCTCTTTAGTCAGTTGAGCCTTCGTCCTCCATTGTGCCTTTGAGAAGAGTCATGTGATCATGATTGATGTTCATCTGAGTTTAATTATTCTATAATTCCATATTTGATTTCAATTTGTTTTGCTTTGAATTCCTAATTCCTAATATTACCGGTTTTCTCAGTTGCTTTGGTACAGTTGTTGAATCATGCTTAACATTTGCAAACCAGTGAGTTAATTTCTCAAAATAATTGTAATCAAAGTTCGAAACATAGCGCAAAACAGTTACAGACATTAAAGCAAAAGAACACAACATTTCTGTGGTCTTTTATAAGTCTGTATTCTTTATATTTTATTTAGTTTAAAACCCAGTTCAGTCCAGCAGAAGAGCTCAAACCCAGAGTCCAGCTGTGTGTCTATGAAGAGTAACTTCTCAATGGAGGAGCCAATAATGTTTAAGAGTGGAGACAAATGGCCTGATCTCAGGTATATAATTTCTATAAAAGTTATGCTTATTGTATTTGAATTGAATTGTATTTTTATGAAATTGATATTAATATACAGCAGTTTAATGGGTTAAAATCTTGCTAGTTTCAGTATATTAATGATTATCATTGTGCTCTTGTGTAAAGCTCTATGTATTGTATTGTAATACATTCACACACTGTAAAAGCTGTTGGTCTGTTACTCAGTTAATGACACAATTACATCAGTATCAATGTGTCTGATTCTTTACCCTCTTCATTCTGATTTAAGGTCAAACCTTCTATCCAGACCAGTTAAAAACAAAACTGTGTCCAAGCCTGTGATTCAACCACAAGACTTTAATGAAAGCATATATCCTGGTTTCAGGTAAAATTTAGGATTTTTTGTTGTTGTTGTTTAATTTTAGGTGCTGAAATTCACATCTCACATCACTCAAACTCATGATTAATGATTAACACATTTCAGAAACCTAATGATGTTCTGTGTCCCATAAATAGTTTTGTAATTTATGGCTATTTACTTCTCTGACTTGTGTAATAATGTGGTATTTTAATCTTACAGCAATGACTCTAAACCTGCTGAAGTCCTCAACACATTGAGATCAAATCTGAGACAGAAGTTTGAGTGTTTGTATGAGGGAATATCAAAGCAGGGAAACCCAACACTCCTGAATGAGATCTACACAGAGCTCTACATCACAGAGAGTGAAAGTGGAGAGATCAATAATGAGCATGAGGTGAGACAGATTGAGACACAGTCCAGGAGAGCAGAAACAGAGGACACACCGATCAAATGCAGTGACATCTTTAGACCTTTACCTGGACAAGACAAACCCATCAGAACGGTGCTGACAAAGGGAGTCGCTGGCATTGGGAAAACAGTCTCTGTGCAGAAGCTCATCCTGGACTGGGCTGAAGGGAAAGAGAATCAGGACGTCCAGCTCATATTTCCACTTGCTTTCAGAGAGCTCAACTTGATGAAGGACAAAACACTCAGTCTTTCAGATCTTCTTCATGTCTTTTTCCCTGAAACTAAAGAAATGGAGATATCCAGTGATGAGTATAAAGTGTTGTTCATCTTTGATGGTCTGGATGAGTGTCGTCTGACTCTGGATTTTCAGAGCGATGTGAGGTTGTGTGATGTGACTGAATCAGCCTCAGTGGACGAGCTGCTGACGAACCTCATTGTGGGGAATCTGCTTCCCTCTGCTCTCATCTGGATCACCTCCAGACCAGCAGCAGCGGATCTCGTCCCCTCTGAGTGTGTCCATCGAGTGACAGAGGTACGAGGCTTCAGTGACACACAGAAGGAGGAATACTTCAGGAAGAGAATCAGTGATCAGAGTCTGGCCCACAGGATCATCTCACACCTGAAGTCCTCAAGGAGCCTCTTTATTATGTGCCACATCCCAGTGTTCTGCTGGATCTCAGCCACTGTTCTAGAGGAAATGTTGAGTGAAGCAGAGAGAGGAGAGATTCCCAAGACTCTCACTCAGATGTACACACACTTCCTGCTCATTCAGACCAACATCAAACATGAGAAGGACTATGAGAAGAGAGTGAAAGATGAAGACATGATTGTCAAACTGGGGAAACTGGCTTATCGGCAGCTTGTGAAAGGCAATCTGATCTTCTATGAGGAAGACCTGAGCGAGTGTGGCATTGATGAGACAGAAGCATCAGTTTACTCAGGATTGTGCACTCAGATCTTCAGAGAGGAGTTGGGCTTGTGTCAGGGGAAAGTCTTCTGCTTTGTTCATCTGAGCATTCAGGAACATCTAGCAGCTCTATATGTGCATCTCTCCTTTATCAACAATAACATCAATGTGTTTGACCAGATTACCAAACCAACTAATGGAGACAAAGTTCCCCTATCTGATCTCCATCAGAGAGCTGTGGATGAGGCTTTACACAGTAAAAATGGGCATCTGGACCTTTTCCTTCGTTTCCTTCTGGGTCTGTCAGTGGAGTCTAATCAGAGTCTCTTACAAGAACTAAAGACACAGACAGCAAACAGCTCTCACAACAATGAGAGAACAGTTGACTATATTAAAGAAAAGATCAGTGAGAATCCCTCTCCAGATAAATACATCAATCTGTTTCACTGTCTGAATGAACTGGGTGATCTTTCTCTTGTGAACGAAGCTGAACCTCATACGAGCCGTAGAGGATTACGTGATGTGAAACTCTCCTCGTCTCAGTGGTCAGCTTTAGTGTTTGTGATGTTGTCCTCAGAGAAGACACTGCAGATGTTTCACCTGAGGAGCTTAATTGGATATGGAAATGATCGGTAAGTAACACTGAGTGCAATCATTACAGTCTAAAACATTATGAACAAAGAGAAACTCAGAGATCAGAGGTGTTTAAATCACGGGGCACAGACTGATTTCCGGGATATTGTAGATAATTTGCGGGTGTTTCTCAAACCGTGGCTGTGTCCTAGTAAGACTGCATATCTCGACTGCCACGTCATCAAGCGCCTCTGAAGGCCGTCTCAGTTTGAAGGATGTTTTGAAGACAGACTTCATTTTGTGTCTTTAATTCAGCTCATTTTGAAGGATGCATCAAGTAGATCCTTCGTGTTCTTCAATCTCCCACAATCCTTTGCACACATTCTAATTCATGTAAAAGAACTGATGGAAAACGAGTCGGCACTGAGTTTATCTGAGTTCATTATGAAATTTAAGACACAGATAATGTATTCGGAGATGAAGGCATACATGTTATCTTTTGTTTCTGTGTAAATTAATCACTGAACACTAAACTGACAATAATGTAAGACACTGGGAGACACAGACGGCTGTCATTCACTGTATTGCATTCATAAAAAAGCCAGTTAATATAAAGATATTTAATAGGAAGTATTTTTCCTAAATTAAGTTTTTATAGTATTTTTGTGGCGTGACCGTGGGGCGGGAACATGTGTGACGTAGCCATGCACACTTACTAGAGCGTGAGGCCATGCACACTTACTAGAGCGTTAATGCTGAGGACTCGAGTCTACAAGCCTCAGAAGGACCCGTCTAACTTCATTTACAGTTGAGTGCGCAAGCCTTTCAAAGCAAACTCATTTGAGCATTGTGTGCGCACCGTCTGCGCCATCACTAAAATTGGGCTGCAAGCGAATCCTCCTGATGATGAAGATCACGTCACGCGGACGCCAAAGTAAACTTGATAAAACAGTTAATGGCCTTGATGCCGTTCCTGGTGGCGTTTAGCTCTTCACAGTGGCGTAGCGGACGGGCGCACAGGGCATATTACATTACTGTTGTTATTATTATTAGGCTACTTTTATCATTAATATTACAGTTAATTTGCCCCACAATAATTTCGTAGAGCATCACCGCATAACTGACGCGCTGTGAGGATAAAAGATTACAGGTGCTGGTCATATAATTAGAATATCATCAAAAAGTTGATTTATTTCAGTAATTCCTTTAAAAAAGTGAAACTTGTATATTATATAGACTCATTACATGCAAAGTGAGATATCTCAAGCCTTTATTTGTTATCATTTTGATGATTATGGCTTACAGCTTGTGAAAACCACAAAATCAAAATCTCAGAAAATTAGAATATTACATGAAATCACACAGTAATTACACAGTGATACCATGGTCATTGAACCAGGTTTTGGTTCTTTTGGCAGTGTGGGCAGGTGCAAATCCTGCTGGAAAATGAAGGAAGCATCTCCATAAAGCTTGTCTGCTGAAGGAAGCATGAAGTGCTCTGGAAATGTCCTGGTAGACGGCTGCGTTGAGTGGACAGCACAGTGGACCAACACCAGCCGATGACATGGCTCCCCAAACCAACACAGACTGTGGAAACTTCACACTGGACTTCAAGCATCTTGGATTGTGTGCCTCTCCATTCTTCCTCCAGACTCTGGGACCTTGGTTTCCAAATGAGATGCAAAATTTGCTCTCATCAGAAAAGAGGACTTTGGTCCACTGTGCTTTATTAAATCCAGAGTCAACGCAGCCATCTACCAGGACATGTCCAGAGCACTTCATGCTTCCTTCATTTTCCAGCAGGATTTGCACCTGCCCACACTGCCAACAGAACCAAAACCTGGTTCAATGACCATGGTATCACTGTGTAATTACTGTGGGATTTCATGTAATATTCTAATTTTCTGGGATTTAGATTTTGTGTTTTTCACAAGCTGTAAGCCATAATCATCAAAATTATAACAAATAAAGGCTTGAGATATCTCACCTTGCATGTAATGAGTCTATATAATATACAAGTTTCACTTTTTTAACGGAATTACTGAAATAAATCAACTTTTTGATGATATTCTAATTTTATGACCAGCACCTGTAGATTAGCTTACTTCTCATTTCAAAGACAACTTGTTGAACACAAAACACTTCTTGATTCATGAAAATATGCATTTTTTCACTAGGGGCCACAAGAGAAGTATTAAGAAAATAAATTAGATTAAGGTCTCATCATAATTTTTCTTTATTACCAGTTGCTTGCAAAATGATGGACAATGATTCACATTTTGTGCGCATAATTTCCTGAGACAATAAAACAAAGTAAATTATTAAAGAAGTAGTAAATAAACAAGTAAAAAGCAAACAAACTCATGTGCTTAATTTCTATGAATAATTTGCTGATGCCGGTACAAAAATACTTTTTTTCTTGCCCCCCCGCCCAACTCGGGAGTTAAACATCACCATGGTGATAACCATAGCAACGGACAGGACAAACAAATCTGATATGTCAAAATAGTGTTGTAGTGTAAATGCAGACTAATAGACCTGCCACAGCAACATTAACAAGAAGAAGAAAAAACAAATCTGTGACGCTGAATACGAGGCTTCTACAGTTATAGATATTAAACTACTTTTTCACATGTCCTTTATAAAGCAGTGTTTCATTAAAACAATTATTTGAGGGTATTTAGGAAGGTATAATGTATTATTTACTTATGATATGAATTATTATTATTATTAATTGCATGAATAATTAACTTTTTATTTTCAATTAGTGACACACAGAACACTGGAGATGAAGTTCTCCAGAAGCTGATGCCTGTGGTTACAGCAACTAGATCAGCTGTGTAAGTAACACTGAGAACAAGCATCACTGTTAAAACATTATAACAGTTCTTACTTAAACATTATAAATTAATGGTTTAACAAAAGCTTCAGCTTTTAAACCCTCCACCTATCTGACCTGATTTGTGATCTACTTAACCATTTTTTATGATATATGTGTGAGAAATTTATTTTCAAATATATTATAATTTATGTATATAAACATTTATATTTAATGTATGTATTGTATGTAATGTATTCCATTTTATCGGTTTTATATAATCTTTCTCCCTCACATAGAGACATATAATCACTTAGAATAACAATTACTGATATATTGAATTAATTGTTTAAAAAAGAGATATTGCACAAATTATGAACACAATTAAGAAAAATAAGAAAAGCAAAGATTTCTGTTTTGATCTGAGAGAGTGAAGAGTGTGTCATTGTTCTCTACAGCTTGTGTAAGTGTGGTGTCACAGATGAAGGTTGTGCTGCTGTAATAAAATTATTTTAATGGAATAAAATGCAGGGAAATAACTATTATTTCATTAATTACAATCAAAGCTATTAAAACAGCATGATTAAATTATTTTTACGTCTGTTCATATGATGTTAGAGAATTAATCATTTTAAACCATTTGCTCTGTTTCTCCTCCCGCTGTGAGTTCATGTGTTTGATCTGTAAATGATAGAACACAACAGTAATGTTATTAAATATTATGACAATTTAAAACAACTGTTTTTTATTTTAATATATTTTAAAATGTAGTTTATTCCTTTGATCAAAGCTGAATTTCAGCATCATTACTCCAGTCTTCAGTGTCACACGATCCTTCAGAAATCATTCTAATATGATGATTTGATGCTCAAAAAACATTAATTATTATTATTATCAATGTTGAAAACAGTCGTGTACAATTTTCTTTCAGGATTCTTTGATGAATAGAAAGTTACACTTTACTACATTCACGTAGAAAAGAGCTGTTTTACATTGGAATAATATTCCACAATATTACTGTTATTTTTGATCAAATAAATGCAGCAGAAGAGACTTCTTTTAAAAACCTTAAAGATATTACCGATCCCAAACGTTTGACTGGTAGTGTATATGCATGTATTGCTTTGGAATCATCATTCGTCTCCACAACTGCATAATTACACCAGCAGTTGTCTGTAATATGATGGTGCAGATAAAAACAACTCAGACTTAATGCATGAATCCATGAAGTACAGCAGACCCCAGTCTAACTGGCCATAAAAAATACTTAATATCTTAATATACAAGATTGTATGCACTTACCATTGTCATGTGACTCAATTACATAATTTCCAAACTGTTGTGTAAAGTCATTCGTGAACCGTTTTTTCTCCCAGCCCTAACATACACAAGTTCCTTAAAATGTTTACAAATACATTAATTACACACACACACACACACACACACACACACACACACACACACACACACACACACACACACACACACACACACACACACAGGTTGGGTTTCCATGTTTTATGGGGATTTTCCATAGAAATAATGATTTTTATACTGTACAAACTGTGTATTGAATCCCCTAATCCTAACTGATGTAATTTAACAACTTGAACTAATGAATATTTGTATATATTTCATATTGACAGCATAATGTTTTTTTATTTTTTAAGTGTCATGTTTATCTGTGGATATAGGCTTAATGTGTGTCATTGTTCTCTACAGGTTGAGGAATTGTGGTGTGACAGATGAAGGTTGTGCTGCTCTGGCTTCAGCTCTGAGATCAAACCCCTCACACCTGAGAGAACTGGATCTGTCTGTGAATAATCTAGGAGACTCAGGAGTGAAGCTGCTCTCTTCTGGACTGGCGAATCCTCACTGTAAACTGGAGGAACTGTGGTAAGATCATACGTAACTCTCACATGAAACTGTCACTGTGAATTCATAAACTATAATCAAAATGGAATAAAATGCAGGGAAATAACTATTATATCATTAATCACAATAAAAGATATTAAAATAACATGATCAAATTCATCAAATAATTTTTACGTCTGTTCATATGATGTAAGAGAATTAATATTTGTAAAGCGTTTGCTCTATTCCTCCTGCCGCTGTGAGTTCATGTGTTTGATCTGTAAATGATTGAACACATGAGCTGCTCCTCATTAAGGTGATTCTGCGGTGCTGATACTCACACTGAAAAACACACTTTGACATCATGATAAACATTTAACACCCTTTACTTTAAACACACTCAATCTCAGCACAGTCAGGATTAACACAGTCCATTCATTTTAATTTTAGGGGGAAACTGGAGACTGTAGAGATTTTTCTCCAGGTTTAAAGTCTACATCATGTCAATGTCACAGATTATGACCTGGAGAAACACTATAGTACATCGATGACACGTCAGTGTCTGTATTATTAATGAGACTGCGTGTTCTTATCCTATGAGAAGACATTTCTCTTATTCATGACAGCACAAGGTATTTTTCTATGACAGACGCTTCAAACTGTAAAATCAGGCAGTAGTTTAGAGAGGTGTTCATGGGTCGCAAGTGTGTGTGTCCATGGTGCAAGAGTTGAGTGTGTTGCAGGCTTCCCCCGTGATGCTGTCAGGCCGAGACTCTCTGCGGGCGTTTGGTTGGCCAGAAACTACAGACACAATCAAACTGTGTGTGTGTGTTTGTGTGTGTAACAAGCGTCTTTCTGAGGAGAGCTACGAGAATTTCTGTCTTCTCTGTCACTATCCATCTTTATTGTCAGTGTCCTGAAGGGACGTAGTTCTCTTACGAGAGGTTCTTTCGTATTGCGTAAGTTGCTTACGCTACGGGTAAAGTCATCTTTTCTCAAGATATGAAGCCAAAAAATTATCCTTAATTTTGTATTTATTGTCAACGCGTTGCAGCAGCTAGCATACCTAGAGCGGGCTATCTAGCGCGCTCATTGGCTGCCCTGCAGCAACTGCAGCAGCCTACCACTGAGCCCTGCGTGACGTCGCGCCCTCACGCGTCACAGCCCGCCAGAATGGGGGTGGCTTAGCGTATAAAAGACGGGCTCGGGGGCTGCTTACCTAATTTTCATCTCTTCAGCGAAGCTCTCCGCATCGCTGGATCTTTGAGAGAAGCCACCACCGTCGAAACAAGCGACAGTGCAAGCCTAAAGAACAGCGCCTGAGGAAGCCGGATGATTCTTCGCCTTCAGCCATCCGTGCCTGCCACGCTATCCGGCGTCGTACCCTTTTTACTGCTTCTGCTAACTGTGTTTGTTCGCCGCTGCGACACACACTCTCTAAAAGAGCGCGAGGCGTTTTTTATCAAAATGCCTCGTATTTCCTGTGGCTCTTGCAAAGCCCCGCTCAGCGACGGAGACCGCCACATGATCTGCGCTCTCTGCCTGGGCCAAGACCACGCAGCCCTCGCCCTGTTTTCGGGCGGCTGCGTCCACTGCGACGGCATGACAATGTCGACCCCGCGGGCTCGACTCGACATGTTCGACTCTGAAGCTGCACCTTCGCCTGCCTCTGCTGGACTGCGCAGAAAGAAGCATCGCTCCCAGAGGCCATCGGAGCCTACCATGGCCTACAAATGCTCACCGGGAAATTCCCCTCGAGCCTCATTATCTCCTTCTCCGCTCTCCCTTACGGATGCACAGATGCCGGCTGCCGCCCTCACTGTTGCCGCCTCGGGAGATGAAGCGGAAGGAGACGCCATCGATGACAGCTGTTCCCTCCTGGCTTCTGGAAGTGAAGACTGGTCTGGATCTATCCGGTCGGACCCCGCCCCTTCGCTTCATTCTTCCGTCTCCTCGATGCTCTCCCAAGTGGACGGCGCCAGTGAGAAGGGATACAAGTCTATCCCCCCTGTGGATGAGGCGGTAGCAGCGCACCTTTGTCAGTCCTCTGCGGGATGGCGTGCAAAGGCTGCCCTCCCGTCTAAAGCCACTTCAGCTCTTGTCGGCCGCGCTTTCACCGCTGCTGGACAGGCTGCTTCCACCCTACATTCGATGGCAGTTCTCCAAATTCTCCAAGCCGATCTCCTCCGTGAGTGGGACGAGAAAGGCTCAGACCAGTCTGTCATCACGGATTTAAGGAGCGCGACGGACCTTTCCCTTCGTGCCACTAAATCCACGGCCCAGGCTATCGGGAGGTGCATGGCCTCGCTCACCGTTACAGAAAGGCACCTTTGGTTGACGCTCACGGACATGAGGGAGGCCGAGCGAACCGTTTTTCTCAACGCCCCGCTCTCTCCTTCCGGCCTCTTTGGCCCAGCTCTGAGCGGGATTGTCGACCGGTTCTCTGAGGTGCAGAAAACCACACAGGCCATGAAGCATTTCCTGCCTCGACGCTCGAGCTCTGCCGCAGGCCGCTCTCAAAAACAGCCTCCTGCACGAAGCTCCACCCAGCAGCCCTCCCATCCTCCGCCTTCGCAACGACGCCAAGGTGCTCGCCACAGATCGCGCTCATCAAGCCGCCACAGGCCGCCTCCCCCGCGAGGATTGCGCTGAAACCTGAGCCCGCGAAGTCCTCCTAGCAGCCGCAAGGAGGAGAAGATGGTTGAGTCCCGCCGCGGCCGGACCGCCATCAAAGTTTCTCGCTATGCAGATGTGTATTTTGCAGCCAACGAGCGCATTGCACAACCCGCTCGCCTGCACCCAAATGCCGTCTTTACGGCGACCCAGAGATATCTCATAAAGAGTGTAATTTCTGGTTATCCGGCTCACGCCGATGGTGTTTTGAGTGTAGAAAATGTGCCCGCTTCCCAGTGTTTACCCCTACACACAAGCACGGTGTCCCCTGTGTCATTCACTCTCGCAGAGCCCACTCTCATAAAGCTGGCATGTGCCGCTCGAGTGCTAGATGTAGGAAATGTCCCCACGATACAGTGCCCACACCTACTCACTGCCTGCTCTGCTACACAGTCATCCCAGGGGACAAAACACAAAGCCGACACACACCGGCTATGGTATAAACATAAGTCCTGTGCCCGCTCGCAAGCGCTCACGCTTACTGATAAACACAAAACGCCCGGTGCTACACACGCATCCCGGGCTTCTCTCCATGAAATGTTCCCCGCCCAAGGTGACCGGGACATTACAAGCAAAAAGGAAAAGGACATTACATGCATTACATGCTTTCAGCGCGCCGCTGTATTCAAGCATCGAGAGCACGCTCACTGCGCCGATACCTCTGATTCAGGTTCACGAGCCGACGCCGTGTGGAGACTGGAACCGAGAGGCCATTCTACCCCTAGCTATGCATACGAAAGCATGGGAAGCGATTCCGGGAGTGTCAGAATGGGTGCTGAATACAGTAAAGCAGGGCTATTTTCTGCAATTCGCCCGCCGTCCCCTGTGCTATCCTGCACGGACCGAGACGAGAGTGAATCAGGAAGTAGCACATCTACTTCGCGCAGAAATAGCAAAGCTACGAAGTGCATGGACGCAGCTCTCGCTCCCCTCAGAAGTCAGGGCATGCGAATATTGAACTATATGGACGATTGGTTGATTCTAGCACAGTCAGAGATATAATTAATACCATTGCTTCTCAACCATCTGGAGAACTTGGGTCTCACAGTCAACTGGACCAAGAGCTCATTACTGTCCAGTCAGACAGCCTCTTTTCTGGGGATGAAACTGGACTCTGTGTCTATGACGGCCCGCCTGTCGACTCAGCGTGCGTGCCGTGTTCGACGCCTGGCCGCTTCATTCCAGACGGGCAGCCTTGTTCCCCTGAAAACTTTTCAGAGAATGTTGGGCTGCATGGCCTCAGTTGCAGCAGTGCTTCAGCTGGGCTTGCTGCATATGCGGCCACTACAGCGCTGGCTGAACGCAAGGGCACCACACCGAGCCTGGGCTTTGGGCGGTCTGCGTATCAGGGTGACTCAGAGCTGCGTTTCAGCTCTGAAGCCTTGGATAGCGGCCAAATGGTACCAGTCGGGAGTGACAATGGGATATCTCGACAGACGCCTCCAACCTTGGTTGGGGCGACCTCTTCGAGGGCAGACCGGTCTTTGGCCAGTGGTCAGACCGGGAAAAATGCCTTCACATAAACTGTCTGGAGATGATAGCGGTCGAGAACGCTCTGAAGCATTTTCTCCCATACCTGCAGGGCCACCATGTACTGGTTCGCACAGACAATGTGTCAGTGGTGGCCTACGTGAACCGCCAGGGTGGTGTCAGATCCAGAAATCTTAATGCTCTGGCGGAACGCCTCCTCGTTTGGGCTCAGCACTCCCTGCTCTCACTGAGAGCCGCGCATGTGCCTGGTCACCTGAACGACGGTCCAGACAGACTGTCCAGGGACAACGTTCCCCCAGGGGAATGGTCCCTGCATTCTCAAACAGTCCAGCTGCTGTGGCGCCGTTTCTGCAAAGCGAATGTAAACCTATTTGCGTCAAAAGACAACGCTCACTGCCCAAAGTTATTCTCGAAGAACGAGGACGCGCTGGCCCAAGCATGGCCCAGCTGTCCTCTGTACGCTTTTCCCCCGATCTTGCTGTTACCACAGGTAATCACGAGAATCAGGGAGACTGGCCACTCGGTGCTCCTCATAGCCCCGTGATGGGAGAACCAAATTTGGTTCCCGGAGCTGATGTGGCTGACGAACTTAGCCCCATGGCCGATTCCGGTGAGAAGGGATCTCCTCTCCCAAGCCGGCGGCTCGATTTGGTATCCTCATCCAGAGCGCTGGTCTCTGCATGCATGGATAATCAACGGATACCCTTTGTTCTGCCAGAAGGGGTCGTGAACACGATCACGCAGTCTAGAGCTCCTTCTACCAGAAGTAGAAATGGTCTAAATGGTCTTTGTTTACTAGCTGGTGCGCCGGCAAAAGCCTAGACCCTCAAACATGTGGAGTCTCGGGGGTGCTTTGTGTCCTTCAAGAGCTGTTGGATATGGGCAAGAACCCCTTCCACGCTCAAAGTATATGTTGCGGCCATTGCGGCGTTCGCAGAGTCGACGCGTAGCCAGTCAATAGGAAGGAACGAGCTTGTCATCCGGTTCCTTAGAGGAGCCAGGAGAATGAATCCCCCGCGGCCCCCGTCGGTTCCTTTTTGGGATCTTTCTATAGTCCTGGAGGCCTTGAAAGCACATCCCTTTGAACCCTTGCAGACTGTGGATCTGAAATACCTTTCGCTCAAAACCTCTTTTCTGATAGCCCTGTCATCAGTCAAACGCGTGGGTGACTTACATCTGTTAACGCCGCGTGTCTCGAGTTTGGACCTAATGACTCTAAAGTCATCCTCAAACCGAGACACGGCTATGTCCCCAAAGTGCTTGGCACTACATTCAGAGCGCAGGTTATTACATTATCGGCTCTACCGGAATCCAGTAGCGAGGTCGATGTTAACCTCCTCTGCCCTGTTAGGGCGTTAAGGGTTTACGTCACGCGCTCCGCCGCCTTCAGGTGCTCGGAGCAGCTCTTCGTTTCATTCGGTGGGCGCGCCAAGGGCCTCGCCACCTCGAAACAGAGTCTGTCCAGATGGATGGTGGACGCTATCGCGGCAGCATATGCGTCTAAAGACCTGCAGTGCCCATTGGGCGTTAGGGCTCATTCCATTAGAGGCATGGCCTCTTTGTGGGCTTGGTCCAGCGGGATTTCTATTCATGACATTTGTACGGTGGCAGGCTGGGCCTCCCCCCCTACATTTGTGAGGTTTTATAACCTAGAAGTCCCTTCCCTGCAGGCTAGACTTTTGTCAGTCTAACTTATGAGTATGTGCTGTTCAGATTCGTTCATGCGCAGGCTACTCTCACATTGATCCCAGCTCCCCTGGTTGAGCTGCACTATAAGGATTGATATTCTCCTCTCAGTATGGACTGTGCCGCTCCGTATTCCCTGCCACATGACACTGTGTGCTTATGTACATATACTGGCCCACTCAGTTGGCCGTCTTATTCCCACTAATCTATGTTCCCCGGGCGTGCCCCTGGGACTTTATGTGGATGATGCTTGGCATGCACGGCGTTGACAAGGGGTTCCCGTAGCGTAAGCAACTTACGCAATACGAGAGAACCTCTCGTAAGAGAACATACTCGGTTACTAACGTAACCTTGGTTCTCTCTAGAAGAGGGAACGAGTATTGCGTAACCTGCCGTGCTCGCGCCACGAGCTGATCTCGCGTCAGTCGATGAAAACCAGGTAAGCAGCCCCCGAGCCCGTCCTTTTATACGCTAAGCCACCCCCATTCTGGCGGGCTGTGACGCGTGAGGGCGCGACGTCATGCAGGGCTCAGTGGTAGGCTGCTGCAGTTGCCGCAGGGCAGCCAATGAGCGTGCTAGATAGCCCGCTCTAGGTCTGCTAGCTGCTGCAACGCGTTGACAATAAATACAAAATTAAGGATCATTTTTTGGCTTCATATCTCAAGAAAAGATTACTTTACCCGTAGCGTAAGCAACTTAAGCAATACTCGTTCCCTCTTCTAGAGAGAACCGAGGTTACGTTAGTAACCGAGTACGTTTTGTGTGATCTACATTTCTATGAGAAAATGATTATCATATTTATGCATTTATAGTGAATGTATATAAACATTTATTCTGTTAAAGTGAAAATACAGATTGTGTTCAATGATCTGGTAGGAATTTCACTGTCCGCTGTAAAATCCTCCAGTTTCCCCCTGATATGTAGTGAGAGCCGGCATGGGCCGCTGACAGATGACAGTTGCTCGTCCATCTCTCTCTCTCCTCTGTCTTGCTCTGCCACACACACTCCCTCTCTTCTTCTCACAGACACATTTAAGAGGATTTTTCAGAATGATTGTGAGGTAGACTTGAGCTGAAAGAGGGGGTTTCATGACTCTTTATTGTTCATTACATTAACATCTTCTTGTACAATTTTTCTATATTTTTATGTGATATATAGTTTTAATTTGTTATATCAGCTTTTATATAATCACTGAAAAAAATGTGTCAGATCAAAGTAAAAAAAATTACTTCAATTTATTACAAGTGATCAATTTACTTTTTCTCAAGTGAGTTTAAACAAATCAAATTTCTATGGTCAGTTGAAACTAAAAATACTCTTTGAACCAAAGATGTTTTTTTACATAATTAAATCACAAATTATCACAATCTTTTTGATTAACACTGTGGTTTCCTCAGGAACAGACTGAAGACTTCGATTATAGGCACAAACTCAAGCTTTAATAACAGTACTCTGGAACAAGCTGACAGGGAAAACACACATAAACACAACGGAGATCGGACAAAGACTGAAGGAAAGGGTGCATCTTATATAGCAAACAGAAACGAGATAATTAATCATACACCGCTGGGACAAATGAACTCAATGATAGTAACCATAGAAACAAAGGAGTGGCGGAAAAAGAAAGGAAAAACAGGAACCAATCAAAACACAAACTGAAAGTCCAAACATGAATGGACACGTTATCTCCAACTACACGTGACAGTACCCCGCCCTCCTGAAGGCGCTTAACGTGTAATTAAACGCAATGCGTTCGTAATCTGGGCTAATCTGCTATTCTGTAGGCTAGATATGTTTATTAATAAGGTGTGTAAAGAATTTGATCTTTTAACATGACTGTCTTAGTACATTAAGCCACGTGAAGCGTTTTTCACGTTATAAGCGTTAATGTCCTGTATTGGGGACTGCTACTATTTGCTTCAGCTTTTAAAACGTAGAAGTATGATAAAGACATGATAAAGACATGATAGGCTATATACATTTTATGTGGATAAAGGCATATTTTGTACATGACTACACATGTCCTTAAAAGGCCTAGAAAATATATAGATTTAAAGACACAACATCTCGTTATTTTGACATAATTGATTGGATAAAATATATGTATGTGTCAGCAATACACCACTGTACAAACTGCCTTGAGATCAGGCTGAACTATTAGGCTGAGACTTCTGAGCACATAATACAAATACAAACACATAAATAGGCTGTTTAAAGCTCTTCCAGTTGTGGTTCAGAGTCAGGGTGGACACACTGGAATGTAGAAGCTAAAAACTGTAATGCCACAAAAGACACACACAAAAACCTGTAGTGTAAATGTATGACCACTTTAAAAAAATAAAAGCTTTGACATGACCATTTTGTCGTATTTTCTGGGAACTCAAAGCACTTTACATGGAAGGGGGGAATCTCCTCAACCAACACCAATGAGCAGCTCCACCTGTCACTATCTTTGTGGGGACTCTCCATAGACGTAATGGTTTTTATACCGTACAAACTGTACATTCTATCCCCTTACACTGCCCCTGCCCCTAAACCTACCCATCACAGGAAACATTCTGCATTTTTACTTTCTCAAAACAACTCATCCTGTGTGATTTATAAGCCTTTTGAAAAGTGGGGACCGCTGGCTGGTCCCCACAATGTAGGTGATCTCAGGTTTTACTATTCATATGGGGACATTTGGTCCCCACAATGTAATATAAACAAGGGCACACACACACACACACACACACACACACACACACACACACACGGGCACACACACGGGCACACACACACACGGGCACACACACACACGGGCACACACACACACACACACACACACACGTCGAGGAGACATGTGATGACAGTGATGAAGCCAATCAGTATATGGGAATGATTAGGAGGCCATGATGGACAGAGGCCAGTGGGTAAATGTGTCCAGGACTCCAGGGTTACACCCCTACTCTTCCGAAGAACATCCTGGGATTTTTAATGACCTCAGAGAGTCAGGACCTCGGTTTGTCATCTCATCCGAAGGACGGTGCTCTTTGACAGTATAGTGTCCCGATCACTACACAGGGGCGTTAGGACCCACACAGAGCACAGGGTGAGCAGCGCCCCCTACTGGCCTCACTAACACCTCTTCCAGCAGCAACCTGGTTTTCCCAGGAGTCTCCCATCCAGACACTGACCAGACTCAGCCCTGCTTAGCTTCAGTGGGCAACCAGTCTTGGGCTACAGGTGATATGGCTGCTACATAATACGTCTATAATAGTTCAGCTTGATTCGCAAATAGTGAAACATTTGGATTTGTGTCGAATGAGAAATGTAGGCTTTTTCACTTTAAATTAATTCGTTTGGCATCTTATTTAGTTTTATTTAAATAAAAAATAATATATATCCATCAGGGTTCCCGTGGGGTCTTAAAAAGTCTAAAATTCTGAACTTTAAATTTAAGGCCTTAAAATGTCTTAAAAACGGCCAGATTTTCATCCGTGGTCTTAATTTTCATTTAGTCAGGTCTTAAAAAGGTTTTACCCTCGTACATTTCCAGAAACGCTAGCCGCAGAAGTGATTACAAAGTAGCAAAAAAGTATCGCGTCGTAGCCTACAAAGCGGAGCTCTAGAGCAGGGGTCTCCAACACGCCGCTAACGAGCTCCAGTCGCTCGTGGCCTGATTTGAGGGAGCACGCCAACAGGCCGTTCACATATGTGACCGATCACGGAAAGTAGGGACACAAGTCGGTTCTGGGGCATTTTGAGTTATTCACAGATTCTGAAAGTGTAGTCTCCAAGCTTTCCAACGATGGGTAACACATGGAAATCTGATAATATTTGGAGAAGTTCTGGCCATTTGAAGGTAGGCACTCAAAAAAGCTCAAAGGGGAGAAAACAGCCTCTGAAGATTGTTCAGTTCTCACCTCTCTCTCCTGCTGGGAGTGACAATAGGGCTCATTTACATCTCATTTAGATAAGCCATACCCCCTGTAAAGCTCCCCCTGTAAAGCTGTAAAGCACAGGGGGGAGCAGAAAGGTCAGGAAAATGTGCCATCAAAGAAAAAATAAATAAAGTTTGCAAACAGGTAATATATATAAATAAATGTCTCTTAGCATCTACAAATAAAACTGTATAGGCAACTCTTGTGTACACTGAATAAAAAATAAGATAAACTCTAGTCTAGACAATGTTCAAATCAAAAACAGGATGTGCTATGTGATATATATATATATATATCGTATGAGTAGGCTATGAATCCAAGTATGAATCAGAATCAGAATAGATTTTATTGCCATTGTCAATGAAAGGTTTCACAGACTAGGAATTTTCTTCGGTGTAGCCTACTCGTGCAACATGAAACAAACTTTTGCTAATGATAAATAATAAGCAATAAACTATGGAAATAGGCATAGGCGTAATTTGCGGGTGGGACGGATGGGACATGTTCCCACCACTTTTTAAAACATCTCGCGACACGAATGTACCAATTCTACAAATAAATAAAACATCTCCAGGTAACTGGCAGAGCATTCATTTCGTTCGTTTTTTTAAATAAGATACTAGCGCTGAAATGTGTTTTTTTAAATCAAGTGATCAAAGTGCTCGTTGCCGCTGCGATCAGTGGCGCAGATACAGTGTTTTCTCTGTCTTCACTCGACGCGCGTTTCAATCCGTTGCGTTGCGGATACTCTCTATTCGTTCTGTTGAAATCACAAAACATAATTCAAACGTTTGCGTGTCCCTGCTTGATATACAACCACTGATGAACATAATCGTTTTGATGAGAGAAAAAAAACTATACGAGAAAAAAAAAAACCTGTACAAGGGCGGATTCAAATTCAGAACCTCTGCTACAGCTGGCGAAAGCTCTACCACTGTACCATTAAGATACACATTAATCATATAGGCGGATCTATGTATTGGCACTGACAACATGTATTAGGCTACATCTCATTAAACGACAAATTAAACCCCATGTAACCTACTATTTAAATCGATTGCTGGACATCATAATGTTATTGGCGTCCATCTTCATTGAATTTTGAAATCAGATAGAGCCGGCCAGAGCGCTGCATAATAAGTAGCCACGCCGGCTTATTCAGTATGGAAATACACACCGACAATGACAGGCCCCTACTGCGTGCTAGAATCTCCGAAAAACAAGCCGATTTCAACCTCAAAATGTACACTTTTAAATATACCAATACTGCTATCTCAAACATGGAGAGGCTTCTTCGTGATCTCAACTAACAGATTCTGAAAAAAGACGAAAATCACCAATTTTTTAAAAAAACGCTCTCATTTTGCACGAAAGTTGTGCTGCCGACTTGTGTCCCTGGTTTCCGTGACGGGTCACATATAGCGTCTTTTGCGTGCTCAAGTTCGTTCAAATGTAAGCGCTCTCATAATTGAAGCGACGCGCTCGTTTTTTTCCAGGCGCAGCGAGATAAAAAAAATCGCAACTCTTCAGAATGCCGCAAACGCACCGCAGGTCATGTGACAAGAACCAACCAATCAGCTTCGCTCTTTCCGTAACAACATTGAAAGCTCAGTCAACAGGAAGGATGGGGGTGCACCCAAACACTACGGGTGTTTTTCTCTTCTCCAATCTTGTAGCAGAGCTACAGCAAGCGTTTCTCGGTGGTGGAAATCCATTAGCCACTAAAACTTCTTTGTCGTTGTGGAGAGCGCAGTGCATGGTTGCATAGCAACGACAGACGCCACGGGAAAATCAGACCGAATTTTACTATTAATAATAAAAGATAAGCTAAAGTGCATTGTAAATGTCTGTAATTTATCTTTTTTCACTCATTATTTTTTATAAAAAATGATTTAAAGTCTGAAATATGGTTTATCTTTTTATAAAAACCTTTTTTGTCAAAACTTTATTTGAACTTGTACATGTTAGTATATAACATGTTGCAAGACACATAAAATCTATTTAACTTACTATAACTTTTAAAAGCTATCATTTTTAATGGTATTATTTTAATGTTTATGTAAACAAAGTGCATATTGATGCAAATTTTATTTGTTATTTGCTGGTTTTCGACATAAAACTTGGTAAATTGATTTCATTGTGTAGTAATTAGTACTTTTTGAACAGGATTCTGTGATTCTGTTCTTTTCTCTGACACGTGTTGTTGGGTGTGGAAGGTTACTAATGTGATTGCTTTATTTGTAAAATAAATTAATGCTTTTTCAATTACTGAATTCATTGAAATAAAATGAATTCTTTGATTTTAATATTTTTTGGCAATGTGTCGTGTAGGTCTTAAATTTCAATCTTTATGTTCTTAAAATGTCTTAAAAAGGTCTTAAATTTGACTTACTGAAACCTGTAAGAACCCTGATCCATAGAAGCTGGCATGGCATTAAACAAAGAAAAGAAAAGAGAGATATTATTATTATTAGTAGTAGTATTATAGCCTAAATATTATTATTATTATTACAAACTAGGCTACAAAAAAATAAAAAAAATAAAACAAAATAACGTTATTAATCTGTATTTGTTCTAATCAAACCAGTTTCAGAACGTTAATAATACAGAAGAAACGCAGGAACAGAAACGTTAAAATAGGTGACTGGTTCTGCTCTGAGTGAACCGGGGTCAGGGGGATTATTTATTTATTTATTTATTTTCATTTTTAATCCCTGGAAAAAATATAATACAGATTGGACTTTTAAGTGGCCAATGAACGAACAATATTATTAAAATATCAGAATTATTTGGCGGAGGTTTCTGCTACTTAAACTGTATAAAATAAATGAGTGAGTGATTTAAAATAAAAAGCATAACGTGTCCGAACAGGTCATGTCTGTGGCAAAGACACACATTAAAATGCAATATAATTTTATGTTAGACTTACATAAGTCACATTTTCTTCATTGTGTCCTTGCAAAAGATCTTTTATAGGTTATTTAAATGTCAAAGAAATGCGTTAAATTCACAGTGTGAATAATTCCACAATGTGGGAATTAGGGTTACTAAAATGGGACGGGATATTTGCACTTATAAGTTTACTAAAAAGTTATTGTAACACTTTTTTATGCTACAAACATCCATGACAAGCATGTAAAAACCATTAATAACTGAATCATTAATATTTTATTTCTATTTGAGCTGTTCATAAACAATATAGTCTTCTTAAAAATGTGTTTCTCACACGTTTATGAGCTCGGTCGCTTGCTGTCAATACACACCAGAGAGAGGTTAACACATCATTGCACATTATTGTCTTCAGTGCCGCTATAACTGAGAAAGAAACAGGACTGCCCCCTACTGGTGATGAACGTCATGTGACAGAGAACTTCACTACGGCCGAATCCCTTTCCCTGTGATGCACATTCTTAATGGACACATTTGTACAACTTTTGATTTAAAACATGTATTAATAAATGTTGAAATGAACATCAACTAAGATTAATAAATGTTGTAGAAGAATCTTCGGTAACACTTCAGAATACTGTTTCTTACTGCATAACTAATAAGGAATTATTGTAGAACTAATAGGTAATTCTTCATTAACTACTTCTTCACTACTGTTAACTACTAAGGTATAAGTAGTATTATGAAAATACAATTTTAACAAATACATATAAATGTTAAAGAGGTTTTTGCCTGTGTGGTTCTGTGAGTGTGTTCTGTAAGAAATCAACTTCAGAAAGGAACCCCACTCAAGTGCCTTGCCATAACTAACCTCTGATTAGTTTTTATATTTTATATACAGTACTGTGTGTGTGTGTGTGTGTGTGTGTGTGTGTTCCTCAGCATAGAATGCCATTGAGTAAATTATTTAAATAATTATTAAATAATTCTTCAGGAATTACTTATAACCTGAAACAGTATTCTAAAGTGAAAATATAGGGAACCCATTAGTAATTAATAATGAATTAGCACATAAGTACACTTCTGACTCAAATCAAACTTACTGTAAAAAAAAAACAAAAAAACAAAAAACAAAAACACTATTAGGCTAACGTAATCATCTAAACCTTTGTAAAATACACGACAATGACTCGTTTAGGCTACGTGATATCATCCTTTATTTCAGATGAGAACATTTCCGCATATATTTTATTTCGTTTTAACATGTACAATACTGCCTACATTTAAACTCGTTTAACAAACACTTTAAACTCAAAAGTTAAACCTTTAAAAGCGATTCAAGTGTGATCAGCCGGTCTCTGTTCTCCCATTTCCACAGTAGTGGTGCTGGATCTCTAGCGGGAGCTGAGCTCGTGTTCGGCGGAGAAACTGCTAACTTCAGACCGCCGCTGAAAGATACTGTGACTCCATAACCTGCCCATACACATACAGTGCACAGCTCTGAGAACAGATTTAACATCTCATGTAAATAGATTTAGTCTCTTTAGAAATAAAATCATTTGTTTTATGCAAGGGATCAGGCATTTCCATCACGCAAAAAAGTCCTTGTATGTTGCCTTGCATAAAATAAAATGATTTACAGCACAGTAATAATTTTATAGATTAAATAAAACATACACAAACCTGTATTTCGCAGAAGAAATGCACCAAATCGGCGGCGCTGAGAACTCTCCAGAAGAGGATGCAAACACCCGCGCTCTTGATCACCAAATCACTGTAAAATGTAGGATACCGCGATATTGCCGGAACTTGAATGGTGCAAAAGACGTTTAAAATGTATAAGAACTAAGTATAATAATAAGGTGTAATATACATTATGATAAGTTTTGCTATTGGAATAAAAAGTTTGCTTATTTGCAGATCAATGTATAGCCTATAGGTAAATGTCTGCACTTATCTTTCTTATTAGTGCTGAAGAATGACTAAAAATAATGGCTAGAAAAAAATAAAAAACATTGATCAGTGCTTTTTACTTTTTAAGTACTTTACAAATGAATTACCTTTGTACTTTTACTAAGGTAATTTTGAAAATGGCCTAATTATAATTTGACTGGAGTAATATTTTATTGGGGTATCTGTACTTTTACTCAAGCACTAGATTTGTGTTCTTCATCCACCATTCCACTGCTAACCCGAATTATTGTATTGATACTGTGTATGACTGTTCATTAGTAGTTACTTCATAGTTATTTTTCTTGACGCTTAATTAATAGATAATTAATAGTAGTTCTTCAGGAGGTATGACAGAATTCATTAGTTATTGATTAACTAACTGATACTTAACACAATCATAAAATTCTAGTACATACTGATTAGTTAACACATCTTCCTTAGTAGTTAACAGTAGTGACTTAAGTGTTAAAGAAGAATTACCCATTAGTTCTACCAGAAAGACTCGGGAGAATTATTTCAATAAACCATACATTTATTGACAGCTCAGCAAGCTGATAATATACAAAGTCATTTGGCGTAGGCCCCGTCCGTAGTGCATAATCCGAGGGTATCGGATCTGCAATTCCTGCCTGAAGACGAAGGCAGGGGCGCAGCCGACCCCCCCGGGAGGTATGGACAGGACCATCCTGGTGGTGGTGGGGAGGATGGGGGTAATCGTTGCTTCAGTATCTGCGAACTCAAACATGTGTAAGTACCGAGCTTTTATACAATGAGCCTACGAATATGATTGGATAGAAGTGAAGGCAATAGGTGACATAGTAATTGAGTCTTCCCGGCAGAACTTATGCTAAAGCTTTCATTTCTTCAGTAATTCCTCATTAGTTATGCAGTAAGAAACACTATTCTAAAGTGTTACCGAATCTTTCATGGTTTGTTCATGCTAACTAATGTAGTTAACTAGTGTGTAACAAATGAAACCTTACTGTAGTGTAAGCAAATTATAAATATTAACAAACTTGCTTACCATGTCATCAACTATCTTCTATTCCGATTCTCAAATACATGTAAGTGAGTTTGTTTTGTCGTTTAAAAACCTTTATAAATGATCTCGATCTGTAACGTGAGATGGGCGTCTCATGTTTGTTTGGGCCGCAGTACAGAGATTCCTGTTGGATTTATTACAGCACGTGAATTCATCAGTTTCTCCCGAAATACATGAAAGTAAGTGGCCAGTGAACTGGGAGAAGAATAGAGTAAACTTTATAGTTACTTACACTGTGTATCTGATATGAATAAAACACAGCGGCAAATATATTTGAATGGATTGTGATCGCTGCTTCCATAGACACCATTGTGTATTTTACAAACTACAAATGTATTGTTTTGCTATAAATTATATGTATTTAAATGTCTGAAACCTAAAATAAACATTATGTGGAAACACTGAATAGTTGTGATATATGACAAGTGTCTTTGGCTCAGCGCCAGCCATAGTGCGAAAGCACAGTTTGGATCTGGCAGTGATGTCACGTCACTGTACATTCGCTCCTGTGGTCAGCTGATGCAGAGCGTGCCAACATCGAAATTACTGATGAGATGTAGAGGAAAATATCTAGTGGAAAATGAGGATGTTACGTTCCCCCAGATGCAGGATACAGTGAAGAGGTTTTTTAAAGCACAAATGTTTGCTATAAATCAACTTTTAATGCTTGTGCAAACAGACCCTTGTAAAAGCGTGAGCATTGCCTCAAAATGTGTGTGTGCAGCTGAAAAGAGGGAAGTGGTGTGTGTTTCACCTGAACCAGGGCTGTCACCATATCAGCTTTATCACTACATGATTATCATGGCCAAAATAACACACGATAACAATATATCACCATATCTATGGAAATATTGAAAAAATAATAATAATGTTATCAGTCAAATTCATCTTTACTTTGTTTATTTTGTGTTATTTATGAAAAAGAAGAATCACTCCATCACATACAAAAGGAACAATTACACTTAATGCGACCGGTTTGAAATAATGGAAACACTTTATCACAAGTATACAGTAACACAGTGCTTATAAATAATTTTAAAACTGTTAGTTTATAGTTAATGAATAGTATATAATAGTATATAAGCTGTTCGATACTATCACGATTCTTGTGTGCCGATACGATATGTACTGCAATTTTTAAGAATTGCGTTTTTACAGTATTGCGATTCGATATTGCAATGTATTTCTTTTTTTTTTTTTTACACTAGACTATGGGTAAAAGTTAAATCATACACTTACACAGAGTGTACATGATGTATAAGATGAGTCATATTTACAAATTCAATTCATCACATCTTTCTGAGTTTTATTTCAGAAGCTTCATACAGTTCTACATTCTCTTGAATAAATAATTAAATTACAAATAATTTTTTTAACAGCCACTCGTCGCCACCTAGTGGTGGAATAATGTAATCGATAAATGCGTTATTTTAAGCGCCAAGTTTCTATCAAAAGCTGATTTACTCGCTACCGTAGACATCAGTGTTCATATTTGAACTTGAAACTTTTATCCCAGTACTTCTATTTAAGCTGTTTCATGACGACTCTCTTTGGGTCAGCGGCAGCGCCAACACAGATTTATGATGTTGCGATATGATTTTGTCAAAGGTTTAATAGACAGACGAACTGGAAGAAGATCGTGTGTGTGTTTGAATGGAGATCACAGTATTTTAAAGATGAATCGTGCAGCTCTACTGTCTTATCTCTCTCTCAGCATATGAGCTGCGCGAGGGCTTTCAGTGCTTTCAGTCTCACGTCTCTTCCACACGTCCACTTGAAATGGACATTACGACACTCAACACTCATATGGTGCGTTCATGTCATCTCGTAAAGATTGTATTTACGAGTTGAACGCACATGAACGCCTCCACAATCGCCGCTTTTCCACCGTGGGGCCGAACGGTTCTTATAATGGTAATGAATCCTCAGCCGAACCGTGCTGGTAGAATCCGTGAAGTAAAGTCTCCAGGATTGGTCACTTGTCTGTTGTCTCTCTGTTGCTGGTTAAGCGCTCTTTGAGTGAAGTAAACGAAGCAATAATAAAATTAAAAGCAATAGCTGATCATTCTCCATAACGCGGTCGATATTTACATCTCACATCATCAGTAAACCGTCGCGTTACCAAGGCAACGACTGACGCATTTGTATTACATCCCAAAGAGCGGCTGCTATCAAACCCACAGTGGAGAATGAAGCCGTAACCGTACCAGCTGACCCGGATCGGCATGGAATGGAGCGGTTACGCAATGAGAACCGTTCAGCCGACATTGGAAAAGCGGCTAATGTCGTAAATACGAGTGGGAAGCTCTGGATTTTCTACAAACCCTTATCTCATCTTTTTGCCACATATAACAACAATCATTATCTATAAGCATAGCAATTATTATTCAATAAGAGACAATAAAGAACTAAAGTCCAGTTCCGCTGGACCCTTAGAATCGTCCCAATCCTCCCCTGCTAACACACACACACACACACACACACACACACACACACACACACACACACATTCCTTAAAATGTTTACAAATACATTAAGCACACTCTCTCTCTCGCTCACACACACACACACACACACACACACACACACATGTCTGGTTCACTATCTTTGTGGGGACTCTCCATAGACGTAATGGTTTTTATACCGTACAAACTGTACATTCTATCCCCTTACACTGCCCCTGCCCCTAAACCTGCCCATCACACACACACACACACACACACACTGCCCCTGCCCCTAAACCTGCCCATCACAGGAAACATTCTGCATTTTTACTTTCTCAAAACAACTCATCCTGTGTGATTTATAAGCCTTTTGAAAAGTGGGGACCGCTGGCTGGTCCCCACAATGTAGGTGATCTCAGGTTTTACTATTCTTATGGGGACATTTGGTCCCCACAATTTAATATAAACAAGGGCACACATTTCCTTAAAATGTTTACAAATATATTAAGCACACTCTCTCTCTCTCACACACACACACACACACACACACACATTCCTTAAAATGTTTACAAATACATTAAGCACACTCTCTCTCTCTCTCACACACACACACACACACACACACACACACACACTCACACTCACACACACACATTCCTTAAAATGTTTACAAATACATTAAGCACACTCTCACACACACACACACACACACACACACACACACACACATGTTCCTTAAAATGTTTACAAATACATTAAGCACACACACACACACACACACACACACACATATATGTTCCTTAAAATGTTTACAAATACATTAAGCACACACACACACACACACACACACACACACACTCTCTCTCTCTCTCTCTCTCTCTCTCTCTCTCTCTCTCTCACACACACACACGTTCTTTAAAATGTTTACAAATACACTAAGCATTAAAGCACATTCACACACACATTGGGTTTCCATGTTTTATGGGGACTTTCCATATAAATTATAATCTCTATAAGAACAATAAACTCTATAGTCAATCCCCTAATCCTAACTGATGTATTTTCACAATATGAACTAATGAGTATTTGTATACATTTCATATTGACAGCATTATGTTAATTATGGTCATGTTTATCTCTGGATATAGGCTTAATGTGTGTCATTGTTCTCTACAGGTTAGAGGATTGTGGTGTGACAGATGAAGGTTGTGTTGCTCTGGCTTCAGCTCTGAGATCAAACCCCTCACACCTGAGATTACTGGGTCTGTCATATAATAATCTAGGAGACTCAGGAGTGAAGCTGTTGAAGGATCTGGAGGATGATCCACATTATAAACTGGAGAGACTAGAGTAAGAATAGTTTTTATCGATTTTCATCATCATATTTTCATTTAAAGTTCAAATGGCTGATTTTCTCACTAGAAATACAAGTAAATTGCACCAGGTTCAGTAACACCACGTGTGTGTGTGTGTGTGTGGGTGTGGGTGTGTGTGTGTGTGTGTGTGTGCGTGTGTGAATATTTTGTCTGAGATCATCAGATAATGAGTCTTAAATTCAGCTTCAGTTTCTGTAGGTCTCTGAACTTTAAACTGTGTTTAATATGAGTTTAATTCTGCTCATGTTGTTGTGACTGATTGTGAAAATAATATTAATGTTATTTTCAGCTTTTCCCTTTTAACTGTCTCTATGGGCATCTTTACACAGCCGAGTTAAAGGATTAGTTCACTCTCAAAACAATTTTTGCTGATAATTCACTCACCCCGATGTCATCCAAGATATCCATGTCTTTCTTTCTTCAGTCGAAAAGAAATCAAAGTTTTTGAGGAAAACATTCCAGGATTTTTCTCCATATAATGGACTTCAGTGGCAACCAACGGTTTGTCCATCTCAAAGCAGCTTCAAAGTCTCGACACAATCCCAGTCGAGAAATAAGGGTCTTATCTAGCGAAACGATCGGTCATTTTCTAAAAATAAATAAATAAATACTTTTTAACCACAAATGCCCGTCTTGTACCATCTCTGAGATGCGCCACGCATTGTGTCATCACGTTGGAAAGGTCACGAAAAAAATAAAAAAATAATACATAATAAATTAAAACAAAGATGTTGGACGATTTTGAAGTTGGAGGAGAAAATGAGATGGAATTTTTCGCCCTTCCCTGCCTTTTTGAACCGGAGTACACAGACAAATAACTTAGACAGATGACGTGACGCGTGACCTTTCCAACGTGATGCTGCAATGCGTGGCACATCTCAGAGATGGTACAAGACGGGCATTTGTGGTTAAAAAGTATATATATATATTTTATTTTTATTTTTTTAGAAAATGACCGATCGTTTCGCTAGATAAGACCCTTATTTCTCGACTGGGATTGTGTCGAGACTTTGAAGCTGCTTTGAGATGGACAAACCGTTGGTTGCCACTGAAGTCCATTATATGGAGAAAAATCCTGGAATGTTTTCCTCAAAAACCTTGGTTTCTTTTCGACTGAAGAAAGAAAGACATGGATATCTTGGATGACATCGGGGTGAGTGAATTATCAGCAAAAATTGTTTTGAGAGTGAACTAATCCTTTAAGGCTGCTCTAAAGCGGCTCTGTGTCTGCTCAAAGTTCTGTGTAAAGACACAATGCCGCATAAAAGCAGACTTAAAATATTAAGTTATCTAAGTTAAAATCTAAAATTATGTATTTTTATTTATCTTGAGTTTTATTTCTTTGTTTACTATTTAATTACTTTTTGTCATCGTCCCGTATACGGGACGCCTAAGTTTACTTCACTATATTACAATTCAATCTTAATTTAATCATGACAAACTATATATCGTTGGAAAGGTCTAAGACTCCTTAATAGATATTTCAGCACTGTTTTTTGTTACAATTTATGCAGGAACAGTAATAGATGAATTTATGACAAGAGCGCACCTCAAAAAATCTACATCATAACAGGAGTTCTGACCTTTGTCACAAAAAGTCGACGCACACACTTTTAATAATTGAAACTTTGGTTTTCATGCTAAAAGTTCATAATAAAACATTTAATATAGTATTTGTCAATAAGAAATAAATAAATAATATTATCTTCTAAAAAGTATAATATATATATATATATTATCCTCTAAAATAAAATATCTTTTTTTATCGCCTTTTTCTATTACATGACATATTTTAGTAGTTATCATAAATTAGGTATCATTTGAAAGCTTACGATCTCAGAATTCATCCTGTGAAAACTGTTTTGAAATTGGACATTGTGTTACCATAGAAACGATACTCTAAATTATTTTATCAGGCTCCTCCCCTTTTGGGCGTCGTCATATTTCATAATTTATGATCAAAATATTTTCTAATCTTGACAAAACACATATTGTCAGAAAGGTCTGAGTCTCAAGGTTCCATATTTTGTGACAGAAGTGATATTTGGACAGAAATGTATTAATTTGTTATGGCAGAATGCATACAGTTAAATTCAATGGAATTCAATGACACCCGGTGGCTATTTTTGGTAATACGCCTAAACAAAATCTCATGGGAACTTCAATTTTTGTGATATAAACTTCAAATTTGGAACACGACTTGGTTAGATATATGGCTTTGATTTTATAGTAAATTTTTGGAAAACATATTTTGTAAAATATATAATTTATATAAAATAAAAATGTTAAATAAATTATATTTGATTTAATGTAAATTTAAACTTCCATAACTTTTTCATACTTACATTTTTTTAAGTGCTTTCACTTCAGCACTAATCTGCTATTTTTTCCCTTTAAAACAAGATCTAACTTAGGTCTATACTCCAAAGCATTCTTGAATTACAACCATTTAAGCTTGAATAATGCATTTTAATGTCCATTCTCAAAAAGGGGGGTGACAGTTAAGGGGTTAAATTCATTTTTAACACTTGTTAAATCTGTAGTTTTAAAAAAGTGATTTTAATTTAAATGCATGGTAATGGTAAATTTATTTATGTTCTCGGTGTCAGAGAAGCAATAAACATTCTGTGTAAATGCACATTTTGTGATTTTATGCCGCTTCAGATTTGGTTTCTGTGTAAAGACGCCTTATTTGTGTGATAATCTGAGATTTGGGTTGTTATTAACTGATATTAAATGTGTAGTGAGTGTAATGATCATTTCTGCTGGTTCTGTATCAGCTGTCCGTTGTGTGAAAGTGACCTTTCATGTGCTTTTGATTTTGTAAAGTGACTTTGAGCATCAGATAGAAGCTATATGATCATGTTTGAGAATGAATTAATATAGATTATCTAGTTAGTTTTCTTATGAAAAGATGTGACAGATGTAATATCTCATACTGCATATGTGACTGTGTGTGTGTTTTATTTTAGGACTATTAGATGACAGTCTGATCTTCTGATGATCCTCTGATGGTGAATAAGGATCCACTACAGAGACTCACAGTCAACAGAATCAACAGAGACTGAAGATACAGTGACTTCACTGTTATAAATTAAGACTTCATTTAGATTTCAGCGATCCTCTGACAGACCTGATGAGGCGGCAGTGAAACACCTTTTATTTCACAGCAAATTACAGTTTCTCATTCATAGATTAATCATTTTATTTGCTTAAACGCACAGTAACTCAAAAAGCTCTGAGTTTTGTTACAGAGTAAATAAAGAGCCTGAATATCTCTGTGTTTGTGTTGTACCAGCAGAGGGAGACAAAGACTGATGAAATATTAATTTTTCATAATTATGAGAAGAAGAAACAGTTCAAGCTCACTTTTAGAAAACAATGGAAGCTTGAGTTTATACATCATGTTTTTAATAATGGTTGCATTACATTTGTATTAATGTATTAAAGGGGTCATATGATGCGTTTTCATGTTTTCTTTTTCTTTAGTGTGTTATGTAGATGTTTTGCATGTATAAGATCTGTAAACTTACAAAGCTCAAAGTCTCCTACAAAAGATTTTGGGTGCTCAAGCCCCTGCCACTTTTTCAAAATTAACAGAATATAAAACGTATATACATGTATATATATATATAAAAAACATTAAAAAGGGCCCATAAGATGAATAAAACAATGTCATAAAACCATGTAAATAAAAAGAGGTGCATTTTTTTCCTTGTGCAGTTGCTAGTGTTAACGAGTGTCCAAAATAATTATGATTTTAAACGCATGTGCACACACACACACACACACACACACACAAACCAAAAAAGAGCTTAACATTGAGAAAACGACACACGTCAATGACACGTCTACAAACACAAGAAAACAGTTTGTCAAAAACAAGAACAAAAAACATTTTTTGATTCTTCATTGTTTATTATAGTTTTGCAAACAATATGAATCCATAACCTGCCGTCCTCCTACCTAGCATACAATGTAAAAGTATTTGTTTGCATGAAGTTAATGATTACCAATGATCACAGAGCTGATTGGCCACATAAGGCTGAACGATTCTGACAATTTGTGGCGTATCCTGACAACCCTTTTCCCTCCTTTTCCTGAATGTCTACTGTAGTCATGCTCTAAACCAGAAGTGCTGTTTCTGGGGCGTCCCGCTGTCAAACACCGCCTCAAACCAGTCTCGGGTGATCTTCGGGCCACTGCTGTTGGCTGACAGCCAATAATGGACCTGGTCGTCTAGCAGCTCGTTTGAACGTCTTAACATCCCTTTATCCTTTTACTAATAGCTTTATTTTTTATTACAAAAATAAACATTCCCTAATAAACATTTAGACCCAGAACTTGCAAAACCTCATCGCTTCGCCTCAAAATGCCTTTATTAAACGTACAGTATGGCATTTTTCGCCACTAGGGGTCGCTAACCTCTTTACAATAACAAAGGCGTAGTTTGATGACGCAACATTTGCTAAGAATTATGGATCTTCGGTCAAGCCGACCGATCTAATAATGTTTATGGATGACTGAATACATCGATGCTTTTATCGTGACTGTGATATGAAGCAGTTCGGGATTGCTAAGAGACAGCTATCAGCTCCACACGCGACGCGAGTCCCGCGGATATAAAAGGAATATGGACAATTCATTCTAACGTTACCGAACTACACGCAAGTGCAGAATTACAACTCACAGGTCAGTTTATTAGACAAATTAAAGTTGTAAGGTAACGCAGCGCTGTTTCACTTGGTCCAACATTACACTATCACAGTAAACTGCATTTGAATGTGTTGAAATTTATGTGTTAGTTTGTCTGTATGAGACTAGCAGTAAGCTAGATCAACATTAGAATAACATACAGATCATATTCTAACATTTTATCATTGTTGAACTATATAACATTGATTAGTTTTATGTAAATGTGCTCACCTGTTTAATAAAGTACATGTAGGAGCGGTCGAAGTCTCGGACGTGGAGCTCTCGTTTATATACTGTCTATGGGAGCTCTCGGCATCTCGAAAACACCGCGCTGATATTGATTCTTGTTTTAGTTCTCCTTTTTTATCCAAAGTCTGCTTGCCATGGTCCATAATGTTTGAACGAAGCAACAACAGCGTGCAAATAGACATTGCGAACTACACAGTTGTCTCTTTGGTTACTATCAGAGGGCTCTGGTTCATAGCTCTGGTTGCTATGGCAGTACGAGCGGAAACCAGGGACAACGTGGATATGACGTCATTGACGGCGACAAAACGGAAATAAAGAAATGGGACGTTTCTCGAATTAAATTACAAATTTCTCCTGGTTTGAAAGTTGTTGGAAACAGTCGGGATAATGTAAGTGTCACCGGTGCGGGCCGGGGCGGACTCGGATGACCAGCCACCCCAGACTTAGACACCACCGTGAGGAGCCGACACCACAGGTCCGCAACAGATGGACAACGCAGACAAGAGATAATTTCAAAGGAATAACAATCTTTATTGAACACAATATATCACTGAGCACAAGCGTGATAGACTTCAGTGTCCTCTAGGTCTTCTTCACCTACGGGTAGGTACTGATCTAACGTCGCAGTTTCGCCCTGACGGCGACTTCACCAATGATACGGCTCGCTTCAGGACTCGGGCAGCGAGCATGCAGGTAAGGATGCTTCTCAGTCAAGGATACTTGCGTCGATACACAGTAGTGAGTGAGCGAACTTGGAGAGTTACTTCACCAGTGATGCGGCATACTTCAGGACTCAGACGGTAAGGAGGAAGGTAAGGATTCTTCTCAGTACAGGATACTTTCGTCAGTGCACAGTAGTGGAACAATGATTCAAAAGCTTACTTCACCAGCGATGCTGCATACTTCCAGGACTCAGACGGTGAGTAGACAAGTAAGGGTTCTTCTCAGTACAGGATACTTTCGTCGGTGCACAGTAGTGAAACAGTGGTTTAAAAGCTTACTTCACCAGCGATGCTGCATACTTCCAGGACTCAGACGGTGAGTAGACAGGTAAGGGTTCTTCTCAGTACAGGATACTTTCGTCGGTGTACAGTAGTGAAACAGTGGTTTAAAAGCTTACTTCACCAGCGATGCTGCATACTTCCAGGACTCAGACGGTGAGTAGACAGGTAAGGGTTCTTCTCAGTACAGGATACTTTCGTCGGTGCGCAGTAGTGAAACAGTGGTTTAAAAGCTTACTTCACCAGCGATGCTGCATACTTCCAGGACTCAGACGGTGAGTAGACAGGTAAGAGTTGTTCTCATTACAGGATACTTTCGTCAGTGCACAGTAGTGGGACAATGATTCAAAAGCTTACTTCACCAGCGATGCTGCATACTTCCAGGACTCAGACGGTGAGTAGACAGGTAAGGATTCTTCGCAGTACAGAATACTTTCGTCGGTGCACAGTAATGAGACAGTGGTTTAAAAGCTTACTTCACCAGCGATGCCTGCATACTTCCAGGACTCAGACGGTGAGTAAACAGGTAAGGGTTCTTCTTAGTAATAGACACTTTCGTCGGGGCACATTAGTGAGAGAGTAAGTTAATGGGCGGCTTCGCCAGCAATGCTGTATATCTTCGGAGCTCAGACGGTAAGTACGAAGGTAAGGATTTTTCCACAGCAATATGTTCCTTCCTAGAGCTCGCAAACAGAGAGAGTGGATTAAGAGGAAGTTTCAGCGAGGCATTATAGTACTCAGAGCTCAGGCGGCCCGAGAGAGGATAACGCAAGAAGATACTTCACCAGCTCAGCTGTATCACTCTGGGATTCTAATGGAGAGCAGGTATAATAACTTTTCACAAACGTGTAAGCAGGGGTTGGGGCCGCTTCTCAACAAAAGCACACCGCACTCGTGTTCACTTCAAATCCACAGCAATGAATCAATGTGTATCAATAAGGCAAAAGCACTGCAATTCACTCACACGATAGGGCTGATCAGAGGCCTCAATCCATTCGTTACACTCTCGTGGGGGATATTCAATCCTCAGTTCCTCTTCAGCACACTCTGAAACACATAGCTTCCCCAACAGTCAGATTTACATTCACTGCATCCTCTTCAAGCTTTTCGAATGTTTGTAAGATGAAATCAATTCATTTAACTTTCTCTCTCCCTTCACAGCGCAGATCCAATCGATAAATCAGTCCAGCAGATTCCCACAGACGAACTCTGATCCAGCAGGCTGCAATGGGCGGCTTTCACCCCAACGAGACTTCAACAGGAGACCTTCACACCCAAACAACTTCCCCGAGCAAGCTTGTGCCCAAAACTGCTCCGAGAAAACCAACTGCGCCCAGAAACTTCTCTGAATGGCCCTTTTATCTTTGGCTTGTGAAGCAGGAAGCCTGTGTAAACGCCGCTCCTCTCTCTCCCGCACCTGCAGTGCATTAGCGCTAATCAGGCCAGACAATGTTTCTGCCACTCCCGGAACCGGAGTGGGATGTGTCGCACACAAATCGTTCCTCGGGAAACTCGTGACTCGTCAAGAGGGTTCCGCTCGCTGAGCGTTTTTGTCACCCATGACATAAGTACACACAAAAAAAATATATATAACATAGATATAGTGATTTTTGCTATTTTTAAAGCAAAAAAGTTACATATTGTGCCTTTAACCCACTAGAGTCGTATGGATAACTTTTATGAAGGATAGATGCGCTTTTTGGAGCTTCAAAAACTCAGACACTATTCAATGCCATTACAAAGCTGGGAAGAGTCAGGATATTTTTATAGGAACTCTGATTGTGTTCGGCTGAAAGAAGACAGATACATCTAGGATGGCTTGAGGAGGAGTAAATTATGGGATAATTTTTGGTTGAACTGTTCCTTTAACTCTTCTAAGCTTCATGAACTCTACAGGGTTGGTTGGAGTTTGAGGTCAAGAGTAGATGAGCTGGGGAAGACCGGTCCGGCTGATGCAGGTCTACTGTTCACAACACACACATACACCATGAATATACTTCTACTACTACTACTACGAAACTACTACGATGGAACCTCAGCGTTTGTTGTTGAACACAAATGTGTTCCCACATTAAGTCCTTGAATTTGAAGGTATTGGACCTGGAAAGTCCTTGAAAGGTCCTTGAATTTGAAGTTAACCAAGGTGTGGGAACCCTGAATTAAGGCATATTTTAAATGTATAGCGCAGCTGTTTAATGAAGCAGCAACATATGATAGATAGGACAGAACAAGAAAGGCTATTATTAATCTTTCATTGTGCAAAAGTATTATGATATGAAAGGCTCCAATACAGTGCGGCACACAGCACTTATGCGCATCCCGAGTGAATGATGCTCTCGAAGCAACATGAGTCACAGTGCTTCGCATTGAAAAGTTCAAAGCACACAGGAAAGACATATTGATGCGTAGTGTATTATACAGTATCTATCTATGCAATAGTTTATTGAGCCTTTTCTTTTAACAGTTTTAAATGTCAGTTACTGTGCGCGTGAAAAACAATTATAGTGCTCTCTCTACTCAAGTGTTGTGATCTAACAGACACCCGGGAGAAAGTAACATGATTAAGGTACAGCAATAAAGTCCAGCAAGATAAAGTTGTTTATGCGAAACCAGAGACCTACATATTATCTACTATCTACATATCAAGTGTAATAATAGTAACATTGAATCATCTTGGAGAGTTTGATCGTGTTGACTGTCGAGACCGAACGCGACGCACTGTCTGATGCTGAATGGAGAATGACTGACAGCCGCAGCGGAGGGAAGAGTTTACATGAATTTAACGACTTAAATATTCATCTCTACGTCACATTATACTATATAATGGCTTCAGAACACTTTTAATATAGTGCACGGAAACGTTATGGTGCTTTATAATGTTTTTGTGCCTTTTGTGGGGCTTAACAATAACACAGAATAGTATATACGCACAATATCGGATTTGGATCGGTCTCGTCTGACCAAAACCTGATCCGGCCAAGAATGGCAGTATCAGAGCCGATACCGATACTAACTATCAGATCGGTGCATCCCTAATATCATGTTCTATCAACAAAGTATGAGAAGGAACATCAGAAAACTGTACGTCTGAAAAATATGAGTCACGTCACCTTGTTCGGTAACAGTCAACTGGGAAACAGAATTAAATACAGAAGTAAACTGTTAAACTGGTTGAAATTGATGATTTCTCTGGATTTAAACATTGTTGGAAACATTTGGGATGTAAGTTCACAAGTCAGCAAAATATATAAAACGGTTCAAGTGTTTTTTGGGCATTTTAATCCAAAAATCTGACATACTGTGCCTTTAAAGCCAGTCTGCACTTATAGGCGGTCACATTACTGTACTAGTTTTGACAACAGCTTGTAACGAGTGGAAATAAGTGTGGCCCCTTTAAGAGCTGCGCGCTCCCTGTTGATCTGTCTGCACTCTGTATGATATTGTATGTGCCGTGCGCCTTGAGTCCCCCATGTATGCGGGTAATTTCTGTTTGGAGCTCATTTTTTTTATCTTGTTTTGTTTGTTTTGGTAACGCTGTGGACGGTGGAGCCTGGGACAGACAGTTGCCAGAGTTCGATTGGGGAAATAAAGCTTGAGTTGTTTGTGAGATGCCAGTCGCCTCCGTGAGTCTGTCTGGCCTAATAACTTCGGCTGTGAGCTATCCATATTTTCTTTCCCTCCTGACACAACGCGTTACAAGTGGCGCCCGAACATTTTATCCCTGGCCTTGGATCTAAAGCAAGGTTTTACACGGATGCTGAGCCGGTTTGTGACGGACGACGCCGAAAATGCTGTGATCCTCCAGCCGGACATGTGTGTTTACACGAGGCAAATTTCACTGCGTATAGAGTGAACGGTCCGAGTGGCCTGACGACGCTGTGGCGGACATTTTGTGTTGCTAACACAGAGGATATTTGTTCACATTCCAGTGGATTTAAGTCGTCATAGATACAATCTTCGTGAATCTGATGTGTGCACGTAGGATTGTGGTTCGTTGAGGTAATCGGAAATTCAACTGTTGGTGATCTTTGACTGTTTCAAGGATTCAGGCCTGGTTGCTATGTTCATTTGCTGGAACTGAATGTTGAACTGGTTGAATTGAACTTGAGAATTGTTTTTTGCACTGGATTTTTCCTGAAATTCTACTATATTTTGAGTTGTCGTTGGGTAATAACTACTCGACGCTCGAACTGTGTTGCTCATCGAAGGAACTGGAAAAAAAAAAAAAAAACGAGATCAGAAAACAATTAATGGACTCTGTGTTTGAGGTTTGGTGGTATTGAACTTGTCACTGGTATTGCAAAAAAAAAAAAAAAAAAAATTAAAACATTCTTGTACAAATGCCGAATTTATTGTTATATGGTTAAAAAAAAAAATCTCAAAGGGTATCCAATTGTTTATTCCATTTGTTTTGCTTAATTACTCACATACAGTAAATTAGGGCAAGTGGAATTGTTTGTTAAATGATATTGCGCCAATTCATTGTTTTTAATTTCATATTGACAAACTGATTTTGACACAATGGCCAGACGTGTTGATGACGAGACTGATTTATTTGACCAATCCGCATGCTTTGAGTTTCCACCCAGACGGAGAGTGCCAGGGTCAGGCGAGCGCCTGGAGATGCAGGTTGAGTCGTTGAAAGAGGAAGTGGAAATGCTGCAGAGGTGCCTGAGTGAGTCTCTTGATCTACAAAGAGGTATTATTGACCGTTGCACAGAAAACTTGCATGTACCTGCTTCATATCAATTGCCTTCTCAGGTCAGGCCTGTTGCTTCGTCTACTCCACATGCTCAAGCACCAACTGGTCAAATACAGAGGCCTCGGTCCTTTGAAGTGGAAATGAATGCCAGAACCGAAAATGCGTTTGGCCTGGCTCAAAGCTCTCTTGATTTGAATAATGCAAATCAGAACCTTGGCCTCCGTCTTGCATCAATCGAGACTGGAACCCCCAGTTTTTGTGAATGATGGGAAAATTCAACCTGATGACTGACTTATTCTTGTGGATGCCTATAGAACTTCTTTGGGTGTCAGCGATGCTCAAATTTTGCTTGAATTACCACGTTTTTTAGCTAAAGAGCCCAGGAAGTGGTTTACGGTACTGAGTTTACATGTCACATCTTGGACACAGTTCTGCACCCTGTTCAAGACTGTGTTTCTTCCAGCGGATAACCAAGAGCGTGTCTGGAGAGGTATTCTTGACCGTGTACAAGCTCAAGGAGAACCATTCACAACGTTTGTAGCACACTTGTTATCTGAATTCAAGAAACTAAAGTCTCCCCCACCAGAACAAGAGCAGATTGATCTTATCTGCAAGCACGCGCTTGAGCGCTACAGAGTTGCGCTGTACGGCGCACAAATTACTTCAGTCATCGACCTCTTGATGTGTGCCCACGAGCTGCACTCCGCTCTCGGCCCTGACAGCCGTGACTTATTGTTTCAAATGTTCAGCACCTGGTTTCACCTCGAGAAACTGTCCAAACTGTAACTTTGTGCAACAGACTGTGTCTTTTCCAGCCGCTGACAAACAGACAAGTCCAGTTTCGAATGAGCCTCGGAACCCTGAGGAGGATACTAAAGCCATGTCATACGAAGACAGGGAGGAGCAAAAGCACACTTCTGTTCGGCAGAAGGTAAACTTCAAAGGGGGGAGGATGTTTCACAGAGGCAATCCTCCCTCCAGAAGATAAATGCGCCTCACCCTTGTCTTATGTCCTCGCCTGAGCCGCTTGTCCTTGGACATGTGGAGGACCGTACTTCTCCTTCATTTTGAAATACACCATTTATTGTTAAGGTCAATTTCTGTCATAAGGCCATCGACGCAGCGCTGGCGGCGGTGCCTCACTTTCAGCGGTTCGTACAAATATGATTTCTGATGTCTTACGACATTCTCAGAAGGTTCAACCTTGGACTTTTCCCCCAATTCAGCTTGCCAACAGTGCTGCTTGCACTCCGACTGGTGTTGTCTGGTTAAACATTGGCCTCCAGGGAAAAAATGTCTACCATCGATTTGTCATTATCCCTGATCTTTCCTCTCCGCTCATCTTAGGGATGGATTTTATGCTGCGAGCATCAGTCAGCATTCACATCCCATCAAGGACGGTGACCCTGGGTGAATCTACAACCCAAGAGGTTTTGAGTGAGTGGTTGGAGGCACCTGAGCTTGGAAGCTTAATGTTTTTAAATATCTGCCAGTCTGCCTTGGATGAAAAAGTTGAGAGAGCTTGTCTGAAAAGGGAACAAAAAGGGAAATTGCTGAACCTTCTTAAAGACTTTTGGAGCCTGTTTGATGGACACCTGGGGCACACTTCATTGAGGGAGTATGTAATCAACACTGGTGAAGCAAAACCAGTTCACCTTCCACCATACCGGAGCTCACCAGCTGAGAAACAAATCATTGAAGATCAGATTCATATGATGCTGGAAGAAGACATTATCGAACCATCTTCTAGTCCATGGGCTGTACCTGTAGTAATTGTCAAGAAGCCATGTGGAGACCACAGGTTTTGTGTTGACTACAGAGGCCTTAATCACCTGACACTTAAGGATTCGTACCCACTTCCCAGAGTTGACGAATCATTGGATTTCCTGGCTCGTGGAAAATTTCTTACTACTTTTGATTTGGCTCGGGGGTACTGGCAGGTGTCGGTAGAGGAAAAGTCAAGGCCAAAGATAGCATTCGCATCACACTGTGGCCTTTTTCAATTCAAAGTCCTTCCTTTTGGGCTTAGTAACGCCCCAGCCACGTTTCAGAGAGTAATGAACAATGTCCTTGCTGGATTGGTTTACAAGTGCTGTGCAGTGTACTTGGATGATATTGTTGTCGTATCCCCAACCTTTGAACAACACTTGGAAGACCTCCGGGAAGTCCTTTCTAGACTTGAGTCAGCTTGTCTTACTCTCAAGCTAAATAAGTGTCAGTTCTGCTTGAGTGAACTCATCTTCCTAGGATACAGAGTCACTCCGGATGGTATTTCTCCTGATCCGAGAAAGGTGGAAGTGGTCACAGAGTTCAGGGTGCCGACGGACGTGAAACAAGTCAAGTCAAGTCAAGTCAACTTTATTTATATAGCGCTTTTCACAATACAGATTGTATCAAAGCAGCTTCACAGTATTAAATAAAATAGTACATCAGTGTTTGTTTCTAGTGTAAAACGTCCACGTTTGGTAATGCTGATCAATAGATCAACAAGTGAGAGGATTTCTCGGCCTCACAAGCTATTACAGGCGATTCATTCCAAATTATGCACAAAAAGCTGAGTCACTTTTTAAACTCACCAGAAAGGAAACTCCGTTCAACTGGGACGACGGTTGTCAGGCTTCGATGGATTACTTGAAAACCTGCCTTACGTCTGAACCCATTCTGTGCCTCCCAGATTTTTCACGTCCATTCTTCATCCACACTGACGCTTGTGACTTGGGCCTTGGTGCAGCCTTGATGCAGAAGGATGACATGGGGCGAGATGTGGTGGTAGCTTTCGCGAGCAGGACGTTGCACAAAGCGGAAAGACCGTACTCAACACCTGAGAAAGAGTGTTTGGGAGTGATTTGGGCTCTGGAACATTTCAGACCTTACATCGAGAGCCTTCATGTAACCATTTATACTGATCACAACAGCCTTAGGTGGCTGATGAACCGTCCCAACCCCTCTGGACGACTGGCGAGATGGTCCTTGCGCCTACAGGATTTTGATTTTAACATCGTCCACAGGCCGGGGGTTCAGAATAAAGTTCCAGACGCTCTATCACGCAACCCGCTGCCTCATTGTGAGGGCCCTATTGACATTCTTCCTCCGCATGCAGTCATTGCTGGGTTGGATCTGCGCAGTCTCTCCTCGGTCCCGATAACTGACAGAGTGCAGTTGATGCAGTTACAAAATGGTGACCCAGTGGTTGGCGGTCTTCTTCGAAACCTTGAAGAGGGCGGTACAGACGAAGAACATGTCATTCATGATGGTCTGGTTTATTTCAGGGACCCTAAGATAACCTGCAGTCTCCACCCAATGAAGCAGCTTAAAGGGGGGGTGAAACACTCAGTTTCAGTCAATCTCCTGTTAATCTTGAGTACCTATAGAGTAGTATTGCATCCTTCATATCTCCAAAAAGTCTTTAGTTTTATTATATTTATAAAAGAAAGATAGGCTGTACCGAGTCTTTCTGGAAAAACCCGAGCGGCTGGAGGCGTGCTGTGTGGGCGGAGCTAAAGAATCACGAGCGCTGTTCACTGTTTACTTGCTGTGCTTCTGCTTACGCGCCGATAGCTAACAACACACAGACATTTGAAGCAGTTTTACTCACCGCCTGCGGTTCCAACGCACGACCGGGAACCTTTATTGTTGGGACTGCTTCATCCTTAAGCATTAGACGATCTGCAAATCCGGCGTCGAACTGGGCCTTGTTTATAAAGCAATCATCGTCGAAATGCAGGGAACACACAAAAACACTTGCACAACTCCGTTGATGCTCTGGAAAAACAAACTCCATCCACTGGTCCCTTAACGCTGGGTTCTTTGGGAATCTGTGCAGGGTTGTCTTGCCCTGGCAACCAAAAACACACTTCTTTCTTTGACATTGTGCTAAAGCCGAGCACAGCGCTTTGATGGGCGTACTGCTTTCGCTCTCTCCCTTCCGGGAAAAGTGCCCTTAGGACCCGTATAAGGAAATTCCGCCCCATCTGACGTCACAGAGGCCCATACTCGAAAAAAACTTTCCGAAACTTGTGACAAACCGGAAGGAGTATTTTTGGCACAGAAATACTCCATCAAACGTACAACTTAATTTTTGAAACTTTGTCCATGTTTAGCATTGGAATCCAACTCTTTAACAGTGTAAAAAACTCAGTATGCATGAAATAGCATTTCACCCCCCCTTTAACCCCCTGAGGTCGGATGACGCGCGGGCGCGTCAACTCGATGTTTACTAAATGTTTCTATTAATATCTCCGCAATTGTGCAGCACACATAAATGGTTCTGATTTTGCCGTAATCGATAGATTCTCAGCTTCAACGTCCTTATTCTCGCGAGATCGTACGTGACTCATACAGAGAGCAAGAGGGAAGACAAGATGACCGTTCACCTTGCGTGATTGGTGGGCTAGCTTGCCTGTCTGCATTTTGTGTGAAACCAACCAATAGATGTGGTTGAAATCCCTAAGTACCCTCCCATCTCCTCACGGTGAGGAAAATACCAAGCTGACATGGAGAGAGAAAGAGTAAAAAAGTCCTCGAAAGAAAAAGTCTGCGAAAAAAACATGGCAAAAACATAAATAAAGAAGAGGAAAGCCTAGGACTTGTGGCGGTTTTGGAGAGCAGCGACGAGGATGAAAGGCGAGTTTCCGAGCCTGATGGATTTTCTTCTGATGAAGATGAGGATTATGATCACAGAAGAGATCCAGTTGAAGACGGGTAAGCGTATTTATTTTATAAAAACATTGTTCGCATGGTGCACTTTGTGCTAGGCTAACTGTGACCATCTTGGCTAAAATAAGCTGCGCTGTGCTGCTTTGTGTATCTGAACTTTGACAAATTGACTGCGCCTTTAGCAAAGTGTTTACTTCATGTAAAAGTTATTTTCTTGTGTAAAACTGGGGTACACAAATAGGCTGTTCTTGGTGGTCTCCTTTTGATAACTAATGTAATATTTATTCACCTCAATTCACAATTTGAATAACATTATCTCTTGTAGTGATGAATTGATATGTTTTGGCCAAATTGATAATGCAAGTCCTAACTTTTTTTTTTTTTTTTTTTTTTCAGAGAGGATTCACAGCTACCAGTGCCCAGTGTAACACAGGCAGCCTCACCTGTGCCTGCCACCAGTCACCAGGGGTCTCATTTATAAAGCGTGCGTACGCACAAAACGGGGCTGGAAACGTACGTACGTCAGTTCCCACGCAAAGGTTGTGATCTATAAAAAACAAATTTGACGGGAGAATGTGCGCACCTTTAAGCAAACTTTGAGCCGTGCGTACGCACATTCTGGAGACAAAGGGAATTGGCGACACCGATGGTGAGCTGGAGTTAAGTGTCTTTTTGGTCAATTTTAGACAGAAAATCTAAAGAAAATCTAACATGTACAGAAAGATAATACAAATATAATTTCACTCACCAAGCCTGTCACTTGAAGCAAATATCCATCCCTTCTTAAATGTCCGCACCAGCGAGCGCGTTGGGCCGTTTAGTGAAACTGACGCAAATAACAGTTTAAATAAATAAAATAATGAATTAAACTATGTTTTACTTCTGATATAAACATTTAGATTAAATATGCCATTCAAATTAATGGAGTTAAGCACTTAAACATGAAATCATTACTGAGAAGTTACAACATTTTTATATTCAAATTCAGTCAATAGAAATATTTGTTGTGGATGCGGTGTTTTTGAACACTTTTCCTCTGGCATGCTGTGTTTTAATGTTTTAACCACAGAGATAACTGCTTATCATGATAATTCCAGATTGTCTGAGAAAATAGTTTCGTGCAAATAATGCCCAAGGCCTATCTGTTTCCATTAAAAATAACAATTAAAAATACAATTCGGCCAGTGGAAAAGATTGAGAAAAACTTTCTCTGAAATGTATTTTACACTATTTGATTTATGTATTCAAAAACAAGGCAAGGATAGGCAACTACTTGATTTTTATTAATGTAATGTGTCTTGTACCGTTAAACGTTATCACGTGGATGAATAATCATATGCAAATGATATGCAGATGAGGATCTGCATAGTAAAACTAGGCGTTGTAAGCTCCATATATGGTTATTTCGGGGAGGAGACGCATGTGCGCACAATCTTCCGCTGACTGGGATTTATAAAGTGAATTCTGCGCAGGTTCTGGCATACGAACGGTTTTATAAATCCGAATATTTTTTTGCGTACGCCATTTTTGGCTTTCGGGCGCACGTACACTTTTAGTAAGGTTCCTACGCACAGTTTTATAAATTAGACCCCAGGTCACCACCAGCCCTTACACAGCAACCATCATCACCAACCCAGCCAGCCAAGAGATCCCCCCCCAGCATCAACCAGATTATCAACCAGCCAAATTATCCCTCGCTCTCTCTTTACACAATGCTCTAGGACAAGTGGTGAGCTCATCAGTAAGAGAGCTGGGTTTTCTCTGCACATTTTGACATAAAACACATGGGATTATGTTATGTAATTGCCTTTAAAAGGTGAATTTAATAAGATATGTAAAATCGAAGAAAAAGTGAAAAAATGCCCTTAGACCTCAGAGGGTTAAGTTATATGTCCCAACAGTAATTCGACCCACTGTACTCAGATATTATCACGACCATCCTACAGCTGGCCACCTGGGTGTGACAAAAACGCTGGCCAAGCTGAAACAAAGGTTCTTTTGGCCCAAGATGGTGACAGATGTGAAAAGATATGTTATATCGTGTCCTGTGTGCCAGTTGACGAAGCAGAGCCAAAGAAAACCAGCAGGGCTGATGGTTCCGATCAAACCAATGAAACCCTGGGAATTACACAGGAGTGGATTTTGTGGGTCCGCTTCCTCGTACTCAGAGTGGAAATGAACATCTAATCGTCTTCATTGACTACTTTTCAAAATGGGTAGAAGTGAGTGCAGTGCGGTCAGCAACAGCTCAAGTGGCAGCGAGTAAGTTTCTGAGTGAGATATTTGTTCGACATGGTGCGCCAACCTACCTCATATCAGATTGTGGGACCCCGTTTGTGAGCAATCTTTTTGAGCATGTGGTTGCTGCCCTTGGTACTGAACACCGGCTGACAACGGCATACCCCCCGCAAACGAACGCCACTGAGAGGGTAAACCGCACACTTAAAACTGCCATACGGGCATACGTGGAGGACAAGCACACTTCGTGGGATAAATATCTTCCACAAATCTGTTTTGCTCTTCGAACTGCTTGCCATGAGAGCACAGGTCAATCCCCAGCAATGTTGTTATATGGCCGTGAGTTGGACACACCTCTTGATTTGATAACACAACCAAATTCTGCGGGAGTAGATGATCCTGAGGTACCCTATCCTGAGAGTTTGAGATCTTCCCTGAAGGATGCTCACGATCATGCCAGAGCTGCTCTAAGTGCAAGCCATACAAAAAAGAAGCGTTACTATGACAAGAAGCGACGCACAGTTTCCTATGCTGTGGATGACTTGGTCAGAGTTAAGACACACCCCAAATCTGATGCTGGTGCAAACTTTACAGCCAAGTTGGCCCCAGTTTATGACGGACCATTTCGTGTCTCTAAGAAACTGTCAAGTGTCAATTACAGACTTTCAAACGTGGACACTGGAGAAGATGCTGGCGTGTTTCATGTAGTGAATCTACTGCCTTTTCATTCATGGGACACAGCCATGCCCACAATAAGTTCCTGTGGTGATGTTGAGATGTCACTACCTTTGGATGAGGACTTTGATTCTCAAACAGACAGAGAGGAATCTGTTAATGCTGACCAGGGGGTTGGTACTGACTACTCAAACGAACCTTTGAATCGACACTCAGATGAAAGTTCGCTGGAACATTCTGGTGGACACTCACTTGACCTTGCTCCTGACAGTGTTGATGGGGGAACTGTTTCTGACTCTCATGACTTGACCCACTGCGCAATGTGACGTCATAGTGACGTCATTTTCATGTAATTTTTGGACGTCCAAATTTGGTCCATTGAAGGGGTTGTTTTGTAACGCCAGGCGACGTCTTTTTTCGACGTCTTCCGCACGTCTAATGTTGACGTCCGTCCACAAAAGTTTGTTTGTGGGAACAAGGAAGGAGACGGGGTCGGCTTGCTGTGGATTGTGTGTTTTATTAGATACGTCTTTTTCAAAAAATAATCGCGCTCAGTGCGCTCAAACAAAACAGTGGCTTCTCCTACACACACACACACACACACACACACACACACACACACACACACACACACACACACACACACACACACTCTCGCTTTACCTGGGAATCGAACTCGTGATCTTATGTTACAAGCGCCAACACTCTACTGTTTGAGCTACAGCATCAGACTTTTGTACGCGTCTTCAGTTATCACTCTAAACATGTTGAACAATGATTATTAAATCAAATAACAAAATTGTTGATAAATGTGTTCACACCAAACACGAAGAGAGTGAGATAATTTCTGATTCGCGTTTAGGCTAAAAATAGGTTCGGTGCTTATCGCGGTTTGGAAAGAAACTGCATCTTGCAGTACATTTTAAATATAGCGATTTGGAAACGTGGATGGAGCAGTGAATAGGTTCAGTACACAGCAAAATGACATGACAAACTCGCGTTTTGGAAAAGAGCTCTTCATTTGTAAATTAAAAAAATATTAATAATCATGTAAATTTCCTGCACTGTCATAGACGTCCAAATGACGTCCAAAAAAATTACCCAGTTCAGGTCCAATGTTGACCGTAAATATGACGTCCAAGTTGGGTCATGGTTGGACGTCCAAATAGTGGACCTAGTTTGGACGTCGGAAAAAATTACCCAGTTCAAAGGTCCAATGTTGACCGTAAATATGACGTCCAAGTTGGGTCATGGTTGGACGTCCAAATAGTGGACCTAGTTTGGACGTCGAAAAAAATTACCCAGTTCAAAGGTCCAATGTTGAACGTAAATATGACGTCCAAGTTGGGTCATGGTTGGACGTCCAAATAGTGGACCTAGTTTGGACGTCGAAAAAAATTACCCAGTTCAAATGTCCAATGTTGAACGTAAATATGACGTCCAAGTTGGGTCATGGTTGGACGTCCAAATAGTGGACCTAGTTTGGACGTCGAATTGATGTCCAGAATTGGTCATGGACCGACGGACCCAATATAGACTTGATCTGCACGTCTATCCGACGTCCAATGTTTAGTGGGGACATCTGACGCAGTTACTGTCGAACCGGCAAATCAGGGTCTGAGTCGTTATGCACTGAGACAGAGAAGAGTCCCTAGAATTACTTCTGACTGTTCGGTGAATAAGTGGACTAACCTCTACCATACTCAGAGGTTTGACTTGTATTAAGGACGGCAGACTAAGTAAGAGTGTTATTAAAGAGTTATAATTGTTATTGTACTTGCATGTTCATGGTTCTTATCTAGGAAAAATTGAGTGTTTCACTTTTGTGTTGCAGTCATACTTTTCTCAAGTGTTACGGAACTAATGTATGCTGTGCTAACATGTATGCTTGTACTGTCTGTACATTATATACCCCTCTGTCTTGTTAACTTTTCAACTCAGTCATGTATGAGTGGTTAAGTAGAAGTTTTCCTTTGCTGTGTATACATTACTTTAAATGAGTCCACCCCGCAAGATTATTGTTATAAACATGAGCCTCGTCTGAAACGCAAAGGGGGAGGAGTTGCTGTAATTTATAGTAATATTTTCAAAACCACTAAGAAATCATGTTTTAAATATAATTCACGAGTTCACACTTACATATAATTTTGAGGGAGTAAGATTTAATGCGTATTTGGCGTGCTGTCCGGAGGGAGGGCTCCGAGCTCAGAATTCAGCCTGAACCCAGAGTACTATATATACCCTCTTACCATTGATTGCTGAGTGCTATCCACTCGTGTTAATTATCTAAACGTGCTCCTCTCGAACTTAGTTAATAAAACTTCATTTCTTTTGAAGTGTTAGTACTTAATGTAAAAATATATAGTATAAATGATAAATCACGTTTGAGACTTGAGCTGGCTACTGTATACAGGCCACCAGGGCACCATAAAGATTTTATCAAAGAATTTGCGGACTTTCTATCAGAATTAATATTGACTGCAGATAAAGTACTAATTGTTGGTGATTTTAATATACACATCGATAATGAAAAAGATGCATTGGGATTGGCATTTAAAGACATTGTAAACTCAATTGGAGTTAGACAACACGTGTCAGGACCTACTCATTGTCGTAATCATACTCTAGATCTAATATTATCACATGGAATAAATGTTGATGCTGTTGAAATTCTGCAGCAGAGCGATGACATCTCAGATCATTATCTAGTCTCGTGTAAACTTCATTTAGCCAAGGCTGCAAAGCCGACTCCGTGTTTCAAATATGTTAGACCTATTACTTCTGCCACTAAAGATGGCTTTATCAATAATCTTCCTGATCAGTTTCATCATCTCAGAATCCCAGATAGCTTAGAAGAACTTGATATTGCAACAGAAACTTTTAACTCTCTCTTTTCCAGCACTTTAGACACAGTTGCTCCGTTGCGCTTAAAGACGATTAAAGAAAATAGTCCAACGCCGTGGTACAACGAGCACACTCAGGCCCTTAAGAGAGCAGCCAGAAAAATGGAGCGCAACTGGAAGAAAACAAAACTAGAGGTATTTCGCATTTCATGGAAAGAGAGCTCGATTGCTTACAGAGTGGCTTTGAAAGCTGCTAGATCTGCTTATTTTTCAACCCTATTAGAAGAAAATAAACATAATCCTAGGTATTTATTTGAAACGGTGGCTAAACTAACGAAAAAGAAAGCTTCAAGCACCGAAGTTTCCGAATGTGACGGAGCGTTACAATTATGAAATCAAACTTTTACCAGTAAAGAAATCCGACTACGCCACCCTAGAAATTAACTCTAGGGAACAATGCTCAAAACCCAAAAATGGAGTACATTAAGCACACAGGTTCGGTTCCCTCATAGAAGTAAGCAGGAGACGTGGGTAAAGTATAAAAATACAAATATTTATTAATGCAAGAATGTTTTTAAAATAGACACTAAAATGTCAGAAGAACAGCATGAGACCCCACTTTAAATGGAGGAAAACAAAATTACAAAAAGAATGATTGTGGGCAAGAACACAAAATCAATTTTAAATATGAAAACAAAATAAAGTAAATATCAGCAGGGCTGAGGCTCCCATAGGCAGGAACAAAATGGAGTCTGGTTTTACAAGAGCACACTTCCACGCACACACACCAAAGTGCACTCAGATCACACTACCACACACTTGAAGTGGTACACAGCACGCAATAAAGAAGAACCACCACCACAAGGAGGAAGATCCGTTCACCCGTGGGACCCCCAGCTCCTGCAGACAAACAAAAATAATGAATAAACTATAACAAAAATCACAATTAAACACGATTAGTAGGGCTGTACTCAACCAAAGAAAATCTTGGTCGACTGAAGTTTTCAACTAAAAATCGACTAAAATCGACTAAAAATGACGTTAGAAAAAAAATAAACGTTAAATTAATTAGCTGCGCACTGTGCGCAGTACTTGGTAGCCTTGTTGTCCGCCTAAATGAATTATAAATAAACATAAAAAACTAGTAGGCTATTTGCAGTATTAAATCGTTTTTGACGTAATTAATTTGCACTGAAATGAGTCTGACACACGAGTCTGTCGGCTGTCGGCTCTGACAGCGTTGCATCACGTGCACCTGCGCAATATCATAGCCTATGATTTACGAAAATAGTACTATGTTGTCAACTAGTGATATCATGACAAGAACTTTTGAGGAATATGTAACATAATTTAGACAACTGTTTCTGTCATATGTATTATAATAACTGACAGACATTATAATTTCAGCCGCTCTGTGCAACTCGCACAGAGTGAGGCTGAACCTATTTTTTACAGTCTATGGGCTGAACATAGGAGCTCAGCTTCGCGGCTGAGACACGAATAGACTATTAACTTAAAGTTTTTACTCTTAAACACAAAAGGCACATCCACTTTAATAAAAAAAATAATATTTATTAAACAAACCAGATCAAGTAATATTCAGCAAACCTTCTAGTAGCCTACTTTCTTCAATCTGTCCGTCTTCTCCGGTGAGTTGGGCTAATCCAAAAGAAGTGAAAACAAGGGGGGGTGTTCTGAAGACAGACTGTTACCTGTGAAACAGGGGTGCTCTGAAAACACCCCCATTAGCAATTAGTGCTTTCCACCTGATGAAATGAACGTGGCAAAACTGATGAAATGAACGCGGCAAAACTGATTACCGGTAAATGAACGCGACAAAACTAATGAAATGAACGCGGCAAAAAATCGACCAATCAGAATTTTGGTCGAGCCAGAACGTATCGACCAAATAATCGACTAATCGACTGGGAGAATACAGCCCTAACGATTAGCTCCACATACAATATAAACAAATGATAATAACTGATGAAACAACTCAAAATAAAGGTATCAATATCACACAGGAGTAAATCACGCACATCTTATTTTCATTACGGGTGCTGGATCACAAGTATAATCCATGTAGTAGTCAGTAACAGATCCGCACACCGAATAAGCTCCCATTCAAAAAATGTCCTCAATGAGGATTTTGATATTAGACCTTTTCTAAATTAATGGATGATTTAAATAACAATATGGTTTTTTGATTCTCTACTTTGCTGTGTTCTCTACAGTCTCTTGATTTATAGGTATAGTCTCTTTGAATAACTTGGTCCTCTGTATATAAATAATGAAATGCTGAGTTTATAACAGATGCTTTTTTACTTGTTTGATCAAGTTTGAAAATTGTCTGAATCCCCATCTGATTTTTACCTTAATATGGATTTTTCAATAATGTTTTTTGATTCTCTATGTTTTCTGTCTTGACGGACGGATAGTCTTTATGAATGGTAATACATATAGTCTCTTTGAATTTCTTAGTTCTTTCTGTACAAATAATGTAATAAGTGTGATGTACCATCTGATATGTTTTTACACTGGAATATGAGGGATGTTTTTATAAAAAAAATATTAATGTTAGACAATTTAACAGTGGGAATCAATATGTAAAGATATAATTCTTTATCTTTGTTGGACACGATGTATAAATATGTAAATATCAATGTATGTTGATGGATGTATCCAATTTGTGTGATGGTGGGGTCACGTGATACAGACTTTAAAAGGGTAACTGTTTGTACACTTCCTGTTAGTCCGAGGAAGGGCCATGTGAGGCCCGAAACGTCATCAATATCACACGAAACAAAGAAAAACGTTAGAAGAATCAAATAAATTCAAGAAAAATTACAAAGCAACTTGAAGTCAGATATAAGCAGGAAGCAAATCAAGTTGCGTTAATAAAGGAGAAATACATACAATTAGACAGCGCAATATTTATATAATACAATAACCAAAAGAAAAATCAAACAAGACGAAACAATCTTGACTCCCACGAAAGTATAAACAAGAAAACGAAAACAAACCAAAAGAAAAGAAAAGAAACAAAACGAAACAATTCTTTTCTCTCAATAAAATGAGATCGTCATATTCTCCATGCTGATACACAAACAGAAAGCAGCCACTACACACAATCGGAACCAGACGAACAGTCCCCTTTCAACAACGATGATGGTGGCGGCGTCTGCTCAACAGTATACACAGCAGAACTGCTGGAATGTGAGCAAAACGTCCGCAGCGCAAAGCGGAAGACAGCAGCAATGCAGCAAATCCGATATAATATAAGATAAAACGAGATGAAAAGAGAGAGAACGAGAGGGAGAACCCTATAATGAACACAAAGAGAGACGTTACTAATAATGATACTTGCCCTTCACGAATTATAATTACATTTAAAACACTTACCGTCAAGGTATCACCCCAAATAGAAAATGTACAGGCACAGGTCTCTTAATCAGCCCACCGATAACAATGGGGTACAGGAAACCATACCTAGACAGCATGCGGCAGTGTCAACAGCACAACAACGGTAGTACAATATGCGTTTATACAAATGCACATGCACACACACATACCTGAGAGGCAACCGGTCACTAGATCCACTAAAGCAGCGCCGAAAACACACCGACACCCGGACAAAACGACACTATAAATTTACAAAAAATGCTTTAAAAGACCAACCAGTTTTACAATTACCCCCCTGTTACAGCACAGCACGCTTACCTGTAACCACCGTAAACACGGGCACAAAGGGGAAAGTCGGACGTGACGCACCACGGCCAACAACAAATCAGCCCTTATATTACGGATACTGATCGCTGATAGGCAAATCCGGCTGTCAATCACCTAATTTCATTACACAAGCAACACAGCAGTAATGACTTTATGAACTTCTTCACTTATAAGATTGATAATATCAGGGAGAAAATTATAACCATGCAACCGTCTACTACAATATCGCATCAGGCAGTGCATTGTAGTCTCCCTGAGGAAAAATTGTATTCATTCGTTGTTATAGGAGAGGAAGAATTTACTAAACTCGTTAAATCATCTAAATCGACAACATGTATGTTAGACCCTATACCGACTAAGCTACTGAAAGAGATGCTTCCAGAGGTCCTAGATCCTCTTCTTAATATCATTAATTCATCTTTGTCTCTAGGATACGTACCAAAAACCTTTAAGCTGGCTATGATTAAACCGCTTGTTAAAAAACCGCAACTTGATCCTACAGAATTAGTCAATTACAGGCCGATCTCAAATCTACCTTATCTGTCAAATAGAGATGCGCGGTTGGCGGTTACAGCCGCGGACTCCGCGGATAAACCGCGGATCGGGCGGATGACATGACGAAAAATAATATTTTTATTAAATTCGGGCGGGTGGCGGGCGGTTGAACCAATCAAATGAAAAATATATGTATACACCAATCAGCGGATGGCGGGCGGGTGCGGTTTTGAAAATTGGTCAAAAACGTTGGTGCGGATGGATGGCGGACGGATGATGAGTTTTGTGATGCGGTTGCGGATGAAATAATAGCCCATCCGCGCATCTCTACTGTCAAAGATATTAGAAAAAGCAGTATCTTCACAACTGTGTTCCTTTCTTGAAAGAAATGATATCTGCGAGGATTTCCAGTCCGGATTTAGACCGTACCATAGTACTGAGACTGCACTCATTAGAGTCACAAATGATTTGCTCTTATCATCCGATCGTGGTTGTATCTCGCTATTAGTGTTACTCGATCTTAGTGCTGCATTTGACACTATCGACCACAACATTCTTTTAAATAGACTCGAAAATTATGTTGGCATTAGTGGAATTGCACTAGCATGGTTTAAATCATACTTATCTGACCGTTATCAGTTTGTAGCAGTAAATGATGAGATGTCTCATCGATCACAAGTTCAGTATGGCGTACCACAAGGCTCAGTACTAGGACCGCTGCTGTTCACTCTGTACATGCTACCATTAGGAGATATCATTAGGAAACATGGCATTAGCTTTCACTGTTATGCCGACAATACTCAGCTCTATATTTCTTCAAAACCTAACGAAACTTACCAATTCACAAAATTAACGGAATGCATAGCTGATATAAAAAATTGGATGACTCGTAATTTCCTACTTCTAAATTCTGAAAAAACAAAGATTCTAATTATTGGACAAAAAACTTCCTCACGTAATAACCTAGAATACTATCTAACACTTGATGGCTGCTCTGTTAAGTCTTCGTCGTCGGTTAGGAACCTGGGTGTGCTCTTTGATACCAATCTTTCATTTGAAAGTCACGTGTCTAGTATCTGTAAAACCGCATTTTTCCATCTTAAAAATATATCTAAATTACGCCATATGCTCTCATTGACAAATGCGGAACAATTAGTCCATGCGTTCATGACCTCAAGGCTAGATTATTGTAATGCTCTACTGGGTGGTTGTCCTGCACGCTTAATAAACAAACTACAGCTGGTCCAAAACGCAGCAGCTCGAGTTCTTACCAGAACCAGGAAGTATGACCATATTAGCCCGGTTCTGTCAAAACTGCATTGGCTCCCTATTAAACATCGCATCAATTTTAAAATATTGCTGATCACTTACAAAGCACTAAATGGTTTAGCTCCGCAGTCCTTGAGCAAGCTCTTAACGCATTATAGTCCTTCATGTCTATTGCGATCTCAAAATTCCGGCCAGTTGATAATACCTAGAATATCAAAATCGACTGCTGGCGGTAGATCCTTTTCCTATTTAGCACCAAAACTCTGGAACAGTCTTCCTAACATTGTCCGGGAAGCAGACACACTCTGTCAGTTCAAAGCTAGATTAAAGACACATCTCTTTGACCTAGCATTCACATAATACATTATAGACTTCTATAATTCAATGTTAGGCTGCATAGATTAGGTCAGCTGGAACCGGGAACACTTCCCATAAATCCTGATGTACTCGTTACATCATAAGAAGAATGGCATCTATGCTAATTTTAGTGTCTTTGTTTATCCCAAGGTTTTCCCGCAGTCTGCCGGATCCAGGCCGTATCCAGATCTGATGAAGGACCTGCACCTGGACCCGATGACAACGCAGTGCTGAAGTGCCAACTAGTCTCTCCCTATGGATGATCCCTTTACCACTCTACAGATAAAGCGTCGTCGGGAAACTCAATTCGCGTATCTACCCCGAGTTGATATAATTTTTGATACAGAATTTTATTTTATTTTAAGGAAAGACCAGTACTTTGTTTAGGCTTGGTTTGTAGTGAATTCCAAACCTGCGCACATATATTCAAATGCACATAACTATAGAACCAATTCTTAATGCGCATGTGATCAAGCCATCAGCGTTTCTCACAGGTTCGCGTTTAAAGTCTGTGTAGAGAGAATGGTGTCGTCTTAGCGGCCCCTAATTTACAAATGATTATTGCGACGGAAGCGAATCAATCAAAACTAACATTAGCTGGAAAATAACTTTAGAACCGCTATAAAGCCAAAACAATCTCTGTTACCTTAAATTATACGTTTATCTCTGTAAAGCTGCTTTGAAACAATCAACATTGTTAAAAGCGCTGTATAAATGAAGATGACTTGACTTGACTTGGAGCCTGGGACAGACAGTTGCCTGAGTTCGATTGGGGAAATAAAGCTTGAGTTGTTTGTGAGATGCCAATCGCCTCCGTGAGTCTGTCTGGCCTAATAACTTCGGCTGTGAGCTATCCATATTTTCTTTCCCTCCTGACACAACGCGTTACAAGCTTCTAAATATGACAAGGTTCAAATTACAGGGCTTTGTCTAAAGGAACATTATGTCATGAACACGAGAGGAAGCAAGATGCAGGTAAAAGATGTTTATTATAAATAAACAGTGAAGGTCAGGTCTACACAAACATGACACACAGGGCAGGCGAGTGACGCAGGGACCTCGATGGGCAACCGGGCTGGTGGTGGATGGCAGATGAGTGAGAAGTCCGTAATCCAGAATTGCAATGATGACGACAGGAACCGAAGACACGAAGAGAACAAATCCAAACTGGAACGAAGATCACGAGAGGACGCCAAACAGGACAGGAACCAACACCGGTAGACACCACAACGATCTGACAACACAAGACACCAGTCACTGAGAATATATAGGATAGTTGAGTGGAATCAGCTGGTGCTGATGATTAGCGGTAATCGGAGAACACACCCACGCTAATCACATGCACAATACACAATCACATGAAACAAGGAAGAGACAGCGAATTCATGAACCGTGACACATTAGGCATGAAATAATTCCTTATAGAAAAACAACACTTTGTAAACATGCATTCATACCAGGCTTATTACAAAATGAACTGCTCAGCCTTTTTTTTTTTTTTCACTGTTTTTGTCTCATATGATTTTCGTAATGCAGCGATGAGTGCAGAGATCATTCTGTGGTAATAATTATGATTATTTGTAATTATTATGAGATTTGACATGACAAGGAAAATAAATGTTGGCTTTTTAGTGCAGCAGCCTCAGCTGTGAATGATTCAGTGCCCCAAAGGTTCATTTTCAATTTGCACAGTGAAAGGTTACCATTACAATTTGACCTCCAAATTGTATCTCCTTGCTAATGAACTATCATTTCATTTTGGCTCCTTTTGTCATTAAGATTGCTGTGACTACCATCTGTTTATTATTTAGCTCATACATGAATACACTTTCTGAGTCAGTAAAGCTGTAAAGCAGCTCTAAAAGAAAATAGGGTCTGTGCAGAGGACAGGTCTGGTTCTTGTGTCTCTGCTGAGGATCAGCGCCGGTGCCAGTCGTGTCGATGAGGCCTTCACAGGAGAGGGTCTAGTTAACACCGTCACTGCTGACTACATCATGCGTTGTGGTCGTGTCTAGGCGCAGGTCCACCATCTGATCTGGATACGGCCCGGATCCGCCTGACTACATCATGCGTTGTGGTTGTGTCTAGGCGCAGGTCCACCATCTGATCTGGATACGGCCTGGATTCGGCTGACTACATCATGCGTTGTGGTCGTGTCTAGGTGCAGGTCCACCATCTGATCTGGATACGGCCCGGATCCGGCTGACTACATCATGCGTTGTGGTCCTGTCTAGGCGCAGGTCCACCATCTGATCTGGATACGGCCCGGATCCGGCTGACTACATCATGCGTTGTGGTCGTGTCTAGGCGCAGGTCCTCCATCTGATCTGGATATGGCCCGGGTCCGGCTGACTACATCATGCGTTGTGGTCGTGTCTAGGCGCAGGTCCACCATCTGATCTGGATCCGGCCTGGATCCGGCTGACTACATCATGCGTTGTGGTCGTGTCTAGGCGCAGGTCCACCATCTGATCTGGATACGGCCCGGATCCGCCTGACTACATCATGTGTTGTGGTCCTGTCTAGGCGCAGGTCCACCATCTGATCTGGATACGGCCCGGATCCGGCTGACTACATCATGCGTTGTGGTCGTGTCTAGGCGCAGGTCCTCCATCTGATCTGGATATGGCCCGGGTCCGGCTGACTACATCATACGTTGTGGTCGTGTCTAGGCGCAGGTCCACCATCTGATCTGGATATGGCCCGGGTCCGGCTGACTACATCATTGCGTTGTGGTCGTGTCTAGGCGCAGGTCCTCCATCTGATCTGGATATGGCCCGGGTCCGGCTGACTACAGTAAACCTTGGGATAAACAGAAAGGCTAACATTAGCATAGATGCCATTCTTCTGTAAGGGTGGATTCCCGCAGTGGTTCAGTCTGCAAGAAATGCCAAATGACTAAAGAAACGTTATTAGCAAGATGGTAGAAAACTGCACATTTCTTGTCTATTCCACCCACTGCCACTTATACCAACAACGGAAATAAGTACAGTTACAATAGCTTAATATTTGTGGGAGAGCGTTGCTATAGAGCAGGGGTGGGGAACGTTGATCCTGGAGGGCCATTGTCCTGCAGAGTTTAGCTCCAACCCTGAAAAAAACATTTGGCTGCCTGCAACTTCAGTAATCCTGAAGACATTGATTAGCTTCAGGTGTGTTTGATTAGGGTTGGAGCTAAACTCTGCAGGACAATGGCCCTCCAGGATCAACGTTCCCCACCCCTGCTATAGAGAGTGAAGTGCTACATATCGCAATACAATATTATCAAAGTCAATACCAAATCAAAACTATTTAGCACATTAGTTGTAATTGAAATGGTTTAATGACAAAATATGGTTATGGTTACACTTAAAATAGTTACAAAATAGATGTATGAGATGATGATAACTTATATTATTAATTGTACCCAGCATATATGAAAAATGTTACCTGAGAGAGAGAGAGAGAGAGAGAGAGAGAGAGGAAGGAGGAGGTAAAGAGAGAGAGCCCCAAGAATAAGAAGAGAAAGGGACCCAGAGAAGAAGAAAGCCAGAGCACCAAAAGAGACAGAGCAACAGTTTCAATCTTCTTTTATCCTTTCCTTGACCATGTGACTAAAACCCAGATGTGAGACATTCAAACTGACCAATCAGATAATTACACTTCCCCCACCGTACTAAAGGTGTGACAATTCATCGACCCCCAAAGTACACACAAGTCCTTGATCACTTTCAGAAACCTCTGTGCCTTTAGGAACTCCAAATAGTCCTTGTGGTAGAAGAGGGGGTAGAAAAACAGTCAAGAAAATATTTTTGTTCATTTAAAATATCTTGGATTATTTTCAATCCTACACTTCTTTTGATGAAACGAGTACATCAGGTGATATAGGAAGTGTCCCCGGTTCCGGCTGACCTAATTTATGCCGCCTAACAATCATTTAACTGATTTGAATGATATAAATTGATAATGTTCTATGTGTATGCCAGGTCAAAGAGATGTGTTTTTAGTCTAGATTTAAACTGACAGGGTGTGTCTGCTTCCCAGACAATGCTAGGAAGATTATTCCAAAGTTTACATGCTAAATAGGAGAAGGATCTACCGCCAGCAGTCGATTTTTATATTCTAGGTATTATCTTAACTTGACAGAATTTTGAGATCACAATAGACGTGAAGGACTGTAATGCTTTAAGTGTAACAACTAACACGTAACAACAAAACTAACATGCTTCCTAGTGATATCTCGCAAGGGTAGCATGTACAGAGTGAAAAGCATTGGCCCTACTACTGAGCCTTGCAGTAGTCCAACTGAAATCGTAAGAGGACCGGATTTTGTTTGCAACTTTTTTTAAAGAGTCGCATGATTGTAGTAGTAGCTTGTAATGTGACATGCTTCCCCAACAATGTTAAACTCTATTTGACCAACATAAACAGTATTTTATGTGGCTTAACTTTATGAGTTTTTCTTGATTGGAGTGTTAAATAAAAGTAACTTGAACAACAAAAACTACTATGATAAATGTATATAGGCCTACTTAAAGCTATCTCTGTAAGTGAGGGGAAAATGCACATGTGGGAGAAACGGGAAGAAAACAGTATTGATATTGGCTATATAAATGATTGTTAACTGTAAACAAAATCTATAGGTCATCTATCTTTCACACAAGGAGCAGTCAGGATTGTGATGGTTCATGTAAGTGACTATGATCCCTCCTCTCAAATGCATTGACAAACGCACATGATTAGTAGGGCTGGCTAAGCAGTTGCTGCAGCATTTATTGGCAGCAAGGGAATCTGCTGTGGTAATTTGAGTCATTGGTGCCACGATGCTCAATCACACTGACCTGCCACTGAAATTCAGACTGGATAATTTCATCTATTCATCCACACACACATCAATCCATCCATCCATACTCAAACATTTCCCTTCTAAGCAGTGGCATGTATTGCACAAATTAAATAATCAAAGTCCAATCTTCGACACACACACACACACACACACACACACACACACACACACACACACACTCTAATCACAAATACTTACCACATGCTCCATTTCTGTAAATCCGTTTTAATAAATGAATTACTCTCTCTAATAACTGTTGCTTTGGTCTTTGTCAACACAAGCTTGCACCACTTGCTGGTGAGGTCGATTAACAGCAGATGGAGATTATGAATTGGTAATCTGCTGTTCTTTCAGTTCCCGGATGGGAATTGTTTAATTTTCTGGTGAATTTGAACCACTGAATTTGTGGAAACGAATTTGTAAAGCGAAATAAAATTGACCGAAAATTGCCTGTCGAATATTATAGGTTGTATTTTTAAACAGAATGGATATTTTGGAAGTGAAATCTGAAAGGTGAATATGGATTATTGAATTTTTAATAATGAAAATGTGTGCGAAATGTTTTGAATTGAAATATTCACAGCTTAAAGTAGTCAATAATTTTATCCCTTAAAACTCATCTTTGATCAGCAAAATGACAAACGTACAAAATTCGTCATGCCTTAAAATATCTTGAATGTAACTCGACACCCTTGCCTAATTTAGTATGCGCGGTTCTATGAATATGCAAATGAGCCCCACCTCCACTCACTCACTCAGCTCAGAGATCCACTGGTTGACGATCACACGTTGATCTGATTGGTTACAAGGTAGTTTGTGACGTCAAAAACACCAGCGATTTCAAAGCGTGTTTTTGAGACTGTCTTTGGTTCACTGCAGTTTTAAGGAGAAAATACTCAGCAATGCTGTCGACTTATGAATTTACACATCGTTTGTCTTAAAGCACATTAAAAACACCACATAGACATATACACAGCATTAAAAGCTGAATTTTTATCACAGGGAGACTTTAAATATACAACCATGTTGAATTTCAGTCTGTTAAAATGCAAGCCCTAAAAATACAATGCATTAAAATGCAAGCCTGGTTAATGTAATGAAATGCATATTTTTTTCCAAGTAGTGCAATTGAACAAGCTTTTTTGTTTCAAATACGTTTGCCATTATTTTACTTCCATATAGATGTAACAAAATGCACATTGTAATGTAATGCACTTTGTAACAATGTTAAAGGCTCAGGGAAGGAGGAGGCGGGAACTGGCAAACGTTAAAAAATTTGAATCATAAAATAAACAAACAACAAAACGAAAGTAAAACGGCAGCCCCTCACGGACAACTGCCACGTATAAACATAATAAAACACAACATAAATAGTCCAGGCTTGGTCCTCTCTGGTCCTTCACTGTCGTCACTCCTCCTTTTATTCTTCCGGAGCTCCTCCGTGAGACTCGAGGCTTCATTAACACTTGCGCCACCAGCCTCACTCCATTCCCACAGCTCTCGGCCACGCCCTGCTTGCCACATGCTTTTGCATAATTCTCTGATGGACATTGATGAGTTACATCTATTTGGAATAGCTCTTCAAATATATGATGACTGAGACCATCTGCTGTAGTTGACCCCTGCTAATCTCCTATATCTCTGATATTTAAGAGGTGGCTAAAGCCGAGTTAAACGTAGGCAGATTGCACAGAAAGAAGTTTAAAGGTTTATTCCATGCACTCTGATCTCTCTGAAAACTGTAAAAGCCATTCAGTAACATAAAATGGCAAATATGGCATATATTCTCTGTACCAAATGTGTGTGTTCAGACAGCAGTGAGATGCTCATCATCCCCAGGCAGACACGTCTGCTTCTAAACACTAGCTCAGACAATGATATTTGAATGTATCGTTCCTCAAACTCTGGAAATCAGAGTCTTTTTACATCTGTGCTGTCTCTCATCCAGCTGTCACTCAGCACTGCAGTAAGAGCGGCTGGGGATGCAGTGGGAAAATAGGCGACACCTAGAACTCTATTCATGTCATACAGTAAAGAAAAAGGGGCAGTTTTTCATGTCCTCTCCATTGCAACAACCATCAATTTAGCTCTGTGGTGGCCGGATACAGGCCTGCCGGCCCAGCTGTGTTTGACACAGTTTATCTGCTCTACTGAAGCATATCATTTTTTTATTATTAACCTCACACTCCAAAAGAAAGTGTCTTTTCACAATAAAGATGTGAAAATACAGTGCAGCCGAGTTTGAAGCCAAGCGATCAGGCTCTTTTCCATTACTCTCGTCTCTCTGTTCCTTCATGACTTCTGTGAAGTCACCATCCAAAAAGAAAAAGAAAACAAATCTAGATGACACAACTCTGTTCAATATCTTCATTCCACACACTTCAGTGCTATTACGACTGCCTGTCCAATAAATTAAACCCATTTACTGATCTGTAGTATGTATGTAGATTGATGCTTGTATAATTTAATTTCACACAAATTTAATTTAATTTCACACAAATTTAATTTGAGATTATGTACTCAGTCACCAAGGATGGCTGCCAGGGGAGAGAAATAAAATTGGATTATAATGGATTTGAATTCTACATTACAGCGGGAATCAGGCAAAGATCAGGGTTCTCGTGTATACACGATTTTTTTCAAGAAAACATCTAGGTTATATGTAACCCTAGTTCCCTGAGTGTAAAGTAGTTGCAGTGTAATGACGCTCCAATTCCAATTGATTTATAAAGCACACAATGAAACAACAATGTTAAAAATCCTAAAAAAACAAGTATACCTACAGCAACAATACATCATCACACAAAATATTTTTTTAAACTTCTACAGACTGCAATGTTTCCATATAGGTCACAATGAAGTCCACAGGCCCCATTTTAACGATCTGAAACGCAAGTATCAAACGCGAAATGCAAGTAACTTTGTGGGCGGATCCCGGGCACTGTTGCTATTATACCGGCGGGATAAATTACTCTTGCGCCCGACGCAAATTTAAAATGGGTTGGTCTGAAGTAGCTTCAATATTCATAAGTGTGGTTTGGGCGTAACGTGAAATAAACCAATCAGAGTGTCATCTCACATTCCCTTTAAGAGCAGGCGCGCTTGTTCCATGGCGGATTGCTATTATAACGGCGGATTTGCCAGGAGCGGTTCACAGCCGAGGAGACTGACGTTCTCGTCAGGGCCGTAAAACACAGAGAAGTGACATTGGGGATGGAGAAACACACACAGATTAGCTTCGGTTAAACAGGCGTATGATAATTTGGGTAAATGTGTAAGCTAGATTTATGCCTGTTTTTTTCAAATCTTCATGGACACAACAATGATTTCCCTCGTGTGTTAATATTTTTCCTTGTAATAATGTATGGTTTGCAAAAATGAGAACTGCTGCTTCTGTGTAGATGAGAGAAGCAAAGTGTATGTGTGTTGTGCACACGCTACATTGATTATGGCCAAGCATGCGCCCTCAAAATAGCATATGAATAACATGCGCAACGCGCCACTGACTTAAAACAAGGTTTCTCCTGGTCAGTGGTGGAATTGTTTTCTGAAACTGCAAAATAGCACAAGGAAACATTAGCGCCGGAACACGCCTCCTCTTTTCGCTGAACCACCCCCGGAGCGCAAGTTCATTCCCTAATTTACCAACGTGCGTCTGTGGAGGGAAAAGTCCACTGTGCATCGGGTGCAAAATAGGAATGATACATGCGTCGCTGTACAAAGTCAATTGTGCTGGGTGCAAGATAGGGCCCCACCTGTGTATTTGAATTTATCAAACAAACACATCTCTTAATAGGGCAGACTTTCTTCAGCTGATCAGAAGGGGCAATAGTAAAAAGAATGTGATTATTATCAGTTACCAAGAAATCATCTATGATAATGTCACTGACTGATAAACCAAGTGACAATCAAGTCCAGTGTGTGACCATGAATATGTGTAGAACCATTAACCAATTACTAAAGACCAAATGAGTCACTACGATTGAAAACGTCTTTTGACAAAGGGTTTGTCAGTCAACATACATGTATATTAAATTCCCCAAACATTAATATTTTGTCATATTTTCAAGACAATATCCCCTAGAAAAAAATGGACAGCTCAGAGATAAAGCCCTTATTAGTTTTCGGTGGTCGATAAATAATAGCACATAGCACAGCACATACAGCTGTATTTCAAAAGCTTGAAGTTCAAGGCTTGAAAAAAGATTAAACTTGAGCAAGGTGCAAGTAAAAATTTAAGCTAGTCCTCCTCCCCTTTCAGTATCCCATGGAGAATTAAAAACGGTAAAAGTACTAGGACCAAGTTCTCCAAGAGCATACCACCAATGCTTGGTCAGGTCTTTGAGATAAATAAAAAGTCGAAATTCATAGCCCTAGTGAACTCCTTTAAAATAAAGGTCTTATTTTTCAAAGAACGCACGTTTATCAAGGCCAACCTGGTTGCTGTTTTATGGTCCTCCAAAATGGCATCATGACACCGCTGAAAGCCAAACGGTACAGGGCGAAGATTCTGCAAGTTTACTCGAATCCAGTGGAGATGCAGTGAATCTCATAGCAGCGCATCCACTGGTCGCAGCAATCTCACGAGAGAGACTATGCAAGCTTTTAGTTTCACCAGTTTTCCTCCTCGCTTTCCACGGCAGAGGCGTTTCTTCGGCAAAGGGGTCCTGGGCTCATGTTGCAGCCATGCTGGAATAAGTAGCGGTGGTGCCGTAGCAAAGGGCCGAAGTTCACCTTGTCCTTCTTTAAAATACTCATAGTATGAGCTTCAAATATTTAAAAGGGCCAGAGCAGAGGTAGAGTCGCGTTTTAACAAAGTCCATTAAACGTACACCGGCACCATCTTCCAAGCAAAAATGTTCCTTTCGTAGAAAACACAACACTGCATAATCACACAATAGGAACAGTATTCCATCACGCCATGCAAACTGTAGCTGCCAATACTCAGTCCGTGTTGCAAGACAATAGTTGCACACTAGACAAAACTAATCAAATCCATGCAAAGATTGATAAACCCTGTGCAGCAAGAGCCAAACCTTCATCCAGGTTATAAAATCTGACAAAAGTATGCAGAGAAGACCAACTTTCCGCCATACAAACGTCTTGCAAAGAGGCCCTTTTACCATGGGCTTACATAGATGCCACACTCAGAGGAGAATGTGCCGAATACCCAGAAGCAAAGGCTAACCATGCGCCCCACAGGCTCCTGAAATCATACTGGACAGCTATTGAGAAATTCTCTGCTTAGCAACTGTAGTTCATCTGTTAGAACCTCCAAAACATCCAAACATATGCCACTGACCTATACAGTAAGCATAAGTCTTTAAGGTCCTAACTGGATCCTAACCTGTCATTCCCATTCCTCCAACTTAAATGGGGGAGGAGTAAAAGCTTGTAAGGGAATAAGTTAAGATCAGAAAGGTGTAGAGATAACCTTAGCCATGTAACCAAAGTGAGGTCTCAATACAACATTCAACAGGCTCAGTGCAAAGTCCATATACACTGATCCGATTGAAAATGCATGCAAATCACTGACTCTCTTAAAAGATGCCAATGCCAACAGCAGTGCCGTTGTAAGAGATTAAGCGTCAAAATGCTCTTGCATGAAAACTAACACTGAACCAAAGGTGCAATGTACAGGATCCACATTCCTCACAGCAGACCAAGACATAAAACCGCACCACTTAAGCCAGGGGTTTCTAATCCTGCCCCATGTTGGAGCTGAACTCTGCAGGACAGGGGACACCCCTGACTTGACCTCTGAGCGAATACAATTGTACATTGCCATGGGGGCTACACATCAACATTAACATGGGTCGCAACCCTCTTGAGGATTCAGATTTCATAGATTTCATCCACAGCTGAAAGGCTCTCACATGCAGCATGATCAGGGTAATACTGCAACCATCCTATGCCTGACCATGATCATCTGTACACACTGCCATAGTGATCACAATTTCAGCTGATGCCAGACACACACGCATTCACACAAAGTCCAACTCTAGAACCAAAAAACTTGTCTGCTGCTGTGACAACAGAACACTCTTATCCCAGTTCACACACAGCCCCAAGTCTTTCAAAAGCTTGAGGACAAAATCCTGATGCTGTGCTGCCAGACACTCCGAGTGGGCCAGCCAATCGATAAGATAAATCATGATGTGAATATTCTGAAGCCTTAACATTATCAGAGCCACACTCCGAAAAAGTCTGAGGAGCCAGGGACAACCTGAACAGGAGGACGCGAAACTGATACGCCACAAAGCGAAGTGAAGAAAACACCTGTGAAAACACCCAATCATCTTGCAGTTGTGACATTTTATACTTCTGTGTCAATTTTCTGAAGGGTTGTAAAATTCTTGCTGCCCTTCTTGAGCATTAGAAAACAGAGGCTGTAAAACCCTGAGGAACCTCTTCTATTGCTTTTTTTTTCAAAACAGAATACATTTCTTGAATTATAAGGGGCTTTTCTGACAGAAACTACTGTGGGAATTTGAAACTCTGAAGTGCCCATCTGAACTGGATGACAACCATGTTTTATAGTGTGATACGTCATCATAAAGAGGGCAAACTGGGGAGGTTCAATGGTCCATGGTCATCCACTGAATGGGAACTTGCCGCCGAGCTGGCACACGAGGCTCTCTTTTGCTGCCCAAGTGGTCGCTTGGCAGAAACGGACTTCTCTAAATGTCTACATGTGTGTGTTCACTGAGGTGGCTGTGAACAAGGTCTTTAGTCCTGAGGGGAGCCAAGCTCAAACCCACTCCTTTACAAGCCTCTCTGGTGGGACAGTGAAAAGAAGAAACTCAAACGCATCACCATAAAGTCCTGATTGAGACACAAACACTGTCAAGAGACAGGCTTAAATCTTGGTTAACGTGACGCCCAAATGGCGTTTCACAGCAACCATTCCTTACATATTGCATCTCTCTGAGCATGCGATGTGCTTGGTAGTCCTTTGCTGCAAGTCTGATGCTCTGCACAGCTCACAAACAGCCTCTGCATCCAATGGAGCAGCGTCTCTCATTAAGTGTGCTTGTTAGGCTTGGAAGACGTGCCAGGGTGTGCGGGATGACACTGCATGACCAGAAGCCATGTACGCATGTAGATACAGGGAGAACAGAATCGATGCAAACTTCATTAAACATGAGACAAATTCAAAGTAAAGGAGCTTTAAAAAGACAATAGTATCATTAGCTCAAGTCAGTTCAATGTTGATTCAGTTCAGTTCAATAACACTGACATTGTGTGACCAGAAGCCATGTCCATATGTAGATCAGGGATGAAAGGAGGTATGCAAGGTGTGGTCATGTAGTTGCTCGCCAAGAAACAGACATCTAGGATGAACTAGCGGTCCTTAAGGCCCTTTCACACTGGACGCGATTTTGACGCACGAATAATTCGCGCGATGGTTTTATTTTTTTGATCAGCTGTTTGTGTAATGAGTGCTTCCACACTGAGTGCTTCCACACCGAACGCGAATGTGCTGCGGCGAAAAAACAACTTTTATTTTTTCCGCTTCGATGTCGATTTTTTTTTACTTTTGCGGCGACAGAAACGGCTTCAGCCAATCATATACTACAAGGACAACGATTTGAAAGACAATGTGTGGCGTAGCATTGCCAACCAACTCGGTTATCACGACTGTGAGTATGTTGTGTGATAGTTTTAGTCGTTGTATAGTCCTGTGCTGTGTAGGCTAGCAGGCTAAACTACATTTGGGATAGAAAGCTAACACTATTATCGTCAAAGATAGAGACAGAGACCGTGATTACTTTGAACATGTAACAAAATGTAGTGAGACTATTTAGGGCTGCTTTTAGTATATACATTCTTTGTGTGATATCTACAGTTTCTAGTCGAATGATTTTAACTTACTTACTTCGTGTGTTACATGTAATGTGTAGTGACATTACAAAACCCACTGTGTTTAGTTGAAGACGCAAAAAAAAAAAAAACTGTGCACATTAGCATACTCCCCTTCAGACTTTCTGTTCTTTAAGATTGGGTGCACCCAAAACCTTCTTTTCTGTCTTTTAAAGAAAATGAAAAGCTCGTCTTCACTGGATGATGATGATGATGATGATGATGATGATGAAGTGTCCATGTTTTCTCAGCTGTCGGCGCGATTCGCGCGAAAGTTTTGGAATGTTGAAGCTCTCTGAACGTCACAGACGTCGTAAATTCGCGTGGCGGCTGATGTGAATGGTTTTGACGCGAACTATTCGCACACGAACTATTCGCTTTTTCGTTTCGCTTTTTCGTTACGCATCCAGTGTGAAAGGGCCTTTAGACTGGGACTCATCTGGTCATTTGAGGTGCAGTTTTTCCACCAATGGGGTGTGTGTGCAAGGAGGAAGACATTTCCTAAATGTCATTTGCCACTCCAAACTAGAGGAAACGTCTTGAAAAAAGAAGTTGCTAGACAAACACGCTGAGACTATCATGCATTGAAGAAAATAAACAATCTAAAATTCATGAAGCTAGAATAAAATGTTTTGTTGTTGTTAAAACCTGAGGCTCTGTTCTTTCTTTTGATGTATTATTTTATTTTTGATATTATTTGGACTGTTAAAAAAAAAAAAGTGAAGTGAAGGCGGAGTATGACGACGCACACTTGGAATTTGTCCTCAGCATTTAACCCATCCAAGTTAGTGCACACAAATTAGGAGTAGTGAGAAGTGAACACACACACACACACACACACGGAGCAGTGGGCAGCCATTGACTGCGGCGCACAGGGAAGGAAGGGGGTTAGCCTTGATCAAGGACACCTCAGTCATTGAGAATCAAACCCGGGTGACCAGTCTGACTCTCTAACCATTAGAAAGTTAACCATGGAAGTTGTGTTATTATGATGGAAAATTCTGGTGCTGGCTGGCAACTTTTTTTGAAAACACTGGCAGGGAATAAGTGACTTTTTAAACCCCAACTAACCAAGAAAAGAGGCAACAGTGGCAAGGAACCCAAACTCCATCAGGTGGCAGAAAAGGAGAAGAATCCTTAGGAGAAACCAGGCTCAGTCGGGGACCAGTTCTCCTCTGGACCGGCTCTCTCTAATCACTGGACATCTACTGGATTCTCATTCCTAAGACTCAGATGTTAATTCAGAAATCCGCTGACATCAGCAATCTCCACACCTGCAAACTTTTGGAATTAAACACACATAAAGTTTTATGAATGAGGCCCTCTAACATGTCTTCCTCTGTGCTCGCTCTATGTTGTGGTGAGACATCTCTCTAGTCAGCACTGGCATAATGTGCAGTTTGTGTTCCTTCTGCCACACTCTGTCCATCCTGTTCCCAATATGCACCAGTTGAAGCAGTGTAATAACTGGAATTAAGCTCTTGCTGATGATTCTGATGTGCTGCACGAAATGTCAGCCAAACCCAATGCCTCCACACCATAATCTTCCACAACAGCTTCTTCATCTGACACCACCTTCATTTCACATTCGTCACTGTTTATCACAACATGTGCAAAACGCCACACGTGTGAGTATTCTCTAAATGTGTCAGTACAATAATTCTGCCATACTGTACTAATCTTGCCAGCCAACGCCAGCATTTTTGATCAATTTCAACAACTCTCATGGCCCCTAGAATGTTTTGTTGTATGAATATCTGAATATACAATATGTTCAAAGAAAAAATAGAGCCTCTGCTTTTGAACAAACAAACATTTTTAACAAAAAGCTGAGAAAATCACATTTTTGTCAAGGACTTTGTCCGGATCGGATTTAGAACAGCGATCCAAACAGTCCTAAATGTCTTCGTGGGTTCGACATTTCATCCGGTAACATTAGGCAGCTTTGTATTTATATGCTATTGTTACGATCTACTATAGGGACATGGGCAAAAGGGAAAATCCAAGGATAGGCAGAGATCAAAACCAAGAACACGGGAATAACAGACAGAACGCTCAGAATTGCAGTACAAACACTAAACAAGACTTTGCAGGAAATGACAGAAAGAACCAGGCTTATATAGGTTGAGCAAACATGAAGATGAGACACACGTGAAAACAATGAGTGCTGATGAGTCCAGGCAGAGAATTATGGGGGATGTAGTTTGTGAGGGAATGACAATAGTCTGATGTGGAGCGCCCTCTGATGGCTCTCCAGGGCACTCCAGCTGGTGATCGTGACAGCTATTGAATGTTTGATGATCCCGTTTGTTTACTTGTGCATAAGCAATCTTCATTCGCTTGTTTTTGCTTCTTCTGCGCTTGTTTTTGGATCTGGAGATGCTGTACTCTTTCAGAAGATGCGTAATAGCTCCTGTTCCACATTGTCCTGCAAAATCACCAGAGCAATAACCCGGTGGTCACTGTATCCATAAGGTACCTTTTAAGTGTCTTTTGCTTTATCTTATTTTTTATGTGTTTTACACAGGTCTTATTTGCTACTGGGAAATAATTGGGAATTGTTATAACGGAGCATCTTTTCTGGCATGGTGGAAAATAAACTGCTGTAAATAAACTTCAGCCCCTCTACAGCCAGTGGAACATGGGGGAAACGGGAGGTAGAGGTCATAAACTGACGGAGAACGATCTCTTGAGTCATTCACAGCTGGTTCTCTTCATCTCCATACAGCCACAGATCCACCACACACGCAACCTCTTTAAACAGTTCAACAGAGCTTTCACAATTTCCCCTGTTTAGGTCAAAATAAAGGAATATGATGATGATGTTAACAATGATATTCTTTGTTATAATTGTTTGTTATTATGGCAGGAATAACAATCTCAACAAATACTAAACAAATACTGGAATGTCCAATATTTGTGTAAATCTCTGACAAAACGTTTACAAGGGAAAACAAAACAAAAGCAGCACAAAAATAAGCTGTAACTGAAGGCACATCAGACCATGCCACATTACCTTCCTCTCTGACTCACCTCTGACTCACTTCCAGTGATATTTGCTGTGATACCTAATGTCCTAAACTATCTGGGATCAGTGAGGGGTTTTCTTTTTGGAAGGAATTAATACTTTTGTTCAACAACGATGCATTAAATGAATCAAAATTGACAGCAAAGACATTTATCAAATAAATGCTATTCTTTTAAACATATACAGTATGTTGCCACATATACATATTCTTAAAAAAATATGTAAATCGACATTAAATTTAAATGATCAGATTTCTGTAGAACAGTGGTGGAAAGAGTACTAAAAATCTACTTAAGTAAAAGTATTGCTACTTAAGTAATAATTTACTTCAGTACAAGTAGAAGTACTGAAAAATAATATGACTCAAGTAAGAGTAAATAAGTAGTTTGCTTAAAAACTACTCAAGTAACTACGTTACAAAGTACTTTAGTATTATTTTTCTATTTTTACCCAAAATAGGGAGATGATAGCGATATGGAGCGTTAAACACTCTCATGTCATCTGTTTCATTAATACTGAAGCCCAGTACATACTGATTCATACCTCGCGCAGAAAGTCCACAAGTGAGATTCATAGAAGTATTAAACTTATGACGTTACAGGAAATGGATATAATAATATGCAAATAGAGACAACTTTATAAACTATAATCACTAGCTTCCGAAAGATGGCCTACGCATCGATTCGATTTAGGGTGGAAGAGTAACCCCTGACCCGACGCACAGTGTAATGACGAACATAGAAGCTCAGAAGTAAGAGCAAAACAAAACCCTGGTCACAAATTAGCAATTTTGAAGAGAAATGTCGGAGGACTTCTATTTAATAAAAGAGGAGCTTAAGTTTGTTGCACAGCCCTATTAGTTTAAACCGTGAGAGGCGTCTAAGCTTACGATACTCCTACATCATACATGTGTCACGGGTTACTCTTGTGGCGTAAGTCCATTTGCGTAGTTTGCATACGGTCGTCTGGGGGAAGCTAGTTATTTTAGATTATAAAGTTATAAATATGGCTATTTTTCTTACAAAAACCCATGGCTTCGCTTCAGAAGAACTTTATTTATTATCGTATTTCCAATACGACTGACATGTGATTTTGGAGCTAAGCAAACACACTAGCTTTCCCTGTTGTCAAGAGAAATTGTTTTATTACTAATTTTGAAAAGTAAGTCCAGGTAAGATCATTTGAATATTTTCATTTAAATAATTTCATAATTGAAAGCAAAGAAGGTTAAGTGAGAGGTCCGATAAAAAAGAGAGAGATTTACAACAGTATGAATAAAAAAGTGGGGTATGGTTAACGTTAAATGAAATGCTCTTTTTTTTTTAGTTCTACGCAAATGTGCTGGGAGCCCACTGTTACTATAGTAACGCATAGTACACTTTTACATGCACTCTTATTTCACTGTTGTTGAGGTTTTTTCAGCTTTGTACAAAGTTTGCTTCTTACATTTAGTTTAACTGTAGTGTTAAAAAGGGCGAGCTTTATCATTCAATTGAACTGTGTCCATGTTTTTAAGACACTTACATTGTTCTTGCTCAAATACTGCATCCATGTTATGAGCCGAGTTTTTTATTTACTTCAACTGCTCAATGCTCTGGTATTGTCAGTGGGATGACCCATTTCAGGAGTTGCCATAATTAAATCAGAATATGAGCATAGCTCACTTACATTCACTGAAATATTGAAACGTTAGCGATACTGATTCAAAACACGAGCGCCAGTGATGAACGCCAAAGCGCGGTTTGAACGCCCAGGTGAAATGGAAGTTTTGATTGGTTTTGCACCCGAGTCAGACCTGTCTGTGATTGGCTGAAGCGCATCAGACCTGTCTGTGATTTGCTGAAGCACATCAGACCTGTCTGTGATTGGCTGAAGCGCATCAGACCTGTCTGTTATTGGCTGAAGCGCATCAGACCTGTCTGTTATTGGCTGAAGCGCATCAGACCTGTCTGTGATTGGCTGAAGCGCATCAGACCTGTCTGTGATTGGCTGAAGTGTTTCAGAACTGTCTGTGATTGGCTGAAGCGCTTCAGAACTGTCTGTTATTGGCTGAAGTGCATCAGACCTGTCTGTGATTGGCTGAAGCGCATCAGACCTGTCTGTTATTGGCTGAAGCGCATCAGACCTGTCTGTGATTGGCTGAAGCGCTTCAGACCTGTCTGTCATTGGCTGAAGCGCATCCGACCTGTCTGTGATTGGCTGAAGCGCATCAGACCTGTCTGTGATTGGCTGAAGCACATCAGACCTGTCTGTGATTGGCTGAAGCGCATCAGACCTGTCTGTTATTGGCTGAAGCGCATCAGACCTGTCTGTGATTGGCTGAAGTGCATCAGACCTGTCTGTTATTGGCTGAAGCGTATCAGACCTGTCTGTTATTGGCTGAAGCGCGTCAGACCTGTCTGTGATTGGCTGAAGCGCATCAGACCTGTCTGTGATTGGCTGAAGCGCATCAGACCTGTCTGTGATTGGCTGAAGTGTTTCAGAACTGTCTGTGATTGGCTGAAGCGCTTCAGAACTGTCTGTTATTGGCTGAAGCGCATCAGACCTGTCTGTCATTGGCTGAAGCGCATCAGACCTGTCTGTGATTGGCTGAAGCGCATCAGACCTCTCTGTCATTGGCTGAAGCGCATCAGACCTGTCTGTCATTGGCTGAAGCGCATCCGACCTGTCTGTGATTGGCTGAAGCGCTTCAGAACTGTCTGTTATTGGCTGAAGCGCATCAGACCTGTCTGTGATTGGCTGAAGCGCTTCAGACCTGTCTGTCATTGGCTGAAGCGCATCAGACCTGTCTGTTATTGGCTGAAGCGCATCAGACCTGTCTGTGATTGGCTGAAGCGCATCAGACCTGTCTGTGATTGGCTGAAGCGCTTCAAAACTGTCTGTTATTGGCTGAAGCGCATCAGACCTGTCTGTGATTGGCTGAAGCGCATCAGACCTGTCTGTGATTTGCTGAAGCACATCAGACCTGTCTGTGATTGGCTGAAGCGCATCAGACCTGTCTGTTATTGGCTGAAGCGCATCAGACCTGTCTGTTATTGGCTGAAGCGCATCAGACCTGTCTGTGATTGGCTGAAGCGCATCAGACCTGTCTGTGATTGGCTGAAGTGTTTCAGAACTGTCTGTGATTGGCTGAAGCGCTTCAGAACTGTCTGTTATTGGCTGAAGTGCATCAGACCTGTCTGTGATTGGCTGAAGCGCATCAGACCTGTCTGTTATTGGCTGAAGCGCATCAGACCTGTCTGTGATTGGCTGAAGCGCTTCAGACCTGTCTGTCATTGGCTGAAGCGCATCCGACCTGTCTGTGATTGGCTGAAGCGCATCAGACCTGTCTGTGATTGGCTGAAGCACATCAGACCTGTCTGTGATTGGCTGAAGCGCATCAGACCTGTCTGTTATTGGCTGAAGCGCATCAGACCTGTCTGTGATTGGCTGAAGTGCATCAGACCTGTCTGTTATTGGCTGAAGCGTATCAGACCTGTCTGTTATTGGCTGAAGCGCGTCAGACCTGTCTGTGATTGGCTGAAGCGCATCAGACCTGTCTGTGATTGGCTGAAGCGCATCAGACCTGTCTGTGATTGGCTGAAGTGTTTCAGAACTGTCTGTGATTGGCTGAAGCGCTTCAGAACTGTCTGTTATTGGCTGAAGCGCATCAGACCTGTCTGTCATTGGCTGAAGCGCATCAGACCTGTCTGTGATTGGCTGAAGCGCATCAGACCTCTCTGTCATTGGCTGAAGCGCATCAGACCTGTCTGTCATTGGCTGAAGCGCATCCGACCTGTCTGTGATTGGCTGAAGCGCTTCAGAACTGTCTGTTATTGGCTGAAGCGCATCAGACCTGTCTGTGATTGGCTGAAGCGCTTCAGACCTGTCTGTCATTGGCTGAAGCGCATCAGACCTGTCTGTTATTGGCTGAAGCGCATCAGACCTGTCTGTGATTGGCTGAAGCGCATCAGACCTGTCTGTGATTGGCTGAAGCGCTTCAAAACTGTCTGTTATTGGCTGAAGCGCATCAGACCTGTCTGTGATTGGCTGAAGCGCATCAGACCTGTCTGTGATTGGCTGAAGCGCATCAGACCTGTCTGTGATTGGCTGAAGCGCATCAGACCTGTCTGTTAGTGGTGTCAACAATAATCGATTCGGCGATGCATCGCAATGCGGGGCATGCACGATTCAGCATCGATGCGGCAAAGTGCCATAATCGATTATGTCACTGTTTTAGGGGTGTAACGGTACGCGTATTCGTACTAAACCGTTCGGTACAAGGCACACATTTTCAAACCGAACGGTTATTTCAAATGTAAGCGCGTCGCGAGCGCGCTCATAATGTAGACGCTGGCGCGACCACAACATCAAATGGCAAACGCAATGTAAGCGGAACGAAACTGAGCTACTCGTGACGGACTGTTTATCAGTTTGGACCAACGCAGCGCGAGCCGATCTTATACTACACAGCGCTAAGAGATCCAGTAAAGAAAGCATTTGAACTCGTCTCAGACTTGTCTGTTATTGGCTGAAGCGCTTCAGACCTGTCTGTGATTGGCTGAAGCGCATCAAACCTGTCTGTTATTGGCTGAAGTGCTTCAGACCTGTCTGTGATTGGTTGAAGCGCTTCAGATCTGTCTGTGATTGGCTGAAGCGCATCAGACCTGTCTGTGATTGGCTGAAGCGCTTCAGATCTGTCTGTGATTGGCTGAAGCGCATCAGACCTGTCTGTGATTGGCTGAAGCGCTTCAGATCTGTCTGTGATTGGCTGAAGCGCATCAGACCTGTCTGTGATTGGCTGAAGCGCATCAGACCTGTCTGTTATTGGCTGAAGTGCATCAGACCTGTCTGTGATTGGCTGAAGCGCATCAGACCTGTCTGTGATTGGCTGAAGCGCTTCAGATCTGTCTGTGATTGGCTGAAGCGCAGGGCTCCACCGCAGTAGTTTGAGAAGTGTCTGTCAAATGTCAGCTCGCCCTGTTGCTCCGTCGGCACCTTTGTCAAAGTTCTTTGTACTTTTGGTGAAAAATAAATGTAGCGAAGTTGAATACTTCATTTTTATTCTACTCAAGTAAAAGTACCACAATTTAATTATACATTTAATTATACTCAAGAAAGTAGAAAATCAAAAAATCTACTCAAGCACTGTAATGAAAGTATTTGTAATTAGTTACTTTCCACCTCTGCTCAAGGATCATGTGACACTGAAGACTGGAGTAATGATGCTAAAAAATGCAGCTTTGATCACAGGAATAAATGACACTTTACTACATCATATTACTGTTTTTACTGTAATTTTGATCTAATAAATATAGCCTTGGTGAGCAGAACAGACTTTTACCGACCCAAACTTTTGAATGGAAGTGTTCATTTTCATGATTAATTCTTGTCGTGACAGGGATCACAGAGAGTTCACATGAGAATGGTGTGGCCTGGGAAGAACTGTAGGGGATGCCTCAGGAGGAGCAGGAGAAGTGTGTGCAGCCCAAACACACAAGATGGTGTTTGCCATCACTGGAAGAGCAGCCGACGGTGAAAGGAAATCCAGGACCACCGGATTTGAGAGCACTGGACTTGGAAGTGCTGAGACCACCGGATTTGAGACCACTGGACTTGGAAGTAGAGCCCTGCACGGGCCAAAAACTCCAGCCCTAGCCCGGCCCTGGCCCGTGGTGTTCAAGCCCTACCCGACCCCAGCCCGACAACGCCTGCAATTTTTTCTGCCCGAACCCGACCCGACCCGAGACCAACATCAATCACTTTTAAGCTCTCTCTGACGCGCGCGCTCTTTGACGCGCTCTCTCTCTCTCTCTGACGCGCGCTGTCTCTGCTACACACGCAAACACACGTCGCGCGCTCTCTGATGCGCGCTGTCTCTGCTACACACGCAAACACACACACATCGCGCGCTCTCTGATGCGCACTGTCTCTGCTACACACGCAAACACACACACATCGCGCGCTCTCTGATGCGCACTGTCTCTGCTACACACGCAAACACACACACATCGCGCGCTCTCTGATGCGCACTGTCTCTGCTACACACGCAAACACACACACATCGCGCGCTCTCTGATGCGCACTGTCTCTGCTACACACGCAAACACACACACGTCACACGCTACTAAGAGGTAAACTTTTATTATAGGCCTGAAACATCATGCCCAAAACTATTGGACAAACCGTCCATTACACAGAAGCATAAACGTGAAGGGAGAATATAGTGCTACGGGATCAAACCGCAAAAATAAGTAAATAAACGGCCTACCTTTCTTTGCTTTTCAGTAACTGAAGTGTCACCTGTTTAATGCACGTGAGTGACGCGCGCGCGTTCGTGTATGCGTGTTGCGTTTGTGTTACTTTCTTAGGTGATGTATAATATTTATAATATAATCAATATAACAATATTTCATACACACTTCGTGACGTGTGCTCTGCTGCACGTTAATTATATACACAATGAGGAGAGAAGCTAAAATAAGCCCGAGCCCGACCCGAGCCCGATCTGTAAAAAAAAAAAAACGGCCCGAGCCCGGCCCGAATGGGCTTAGCCTGTCGGGCCCCGACGGGCTTGCAGGGCTCTACTTGGAAGTGCTGAGACCACTGGACTTGAGACCACTGGACTTGGGAAAGCTGGGCTTGAGAGTGAGACTGCCAGGCTCATTAGCACTGCTCGTAGGGCTGGCCGATAAAACGGTATCAGTATTTATCAACGGTACACCATTTTCGGTAACGATATAAAAAATGTTCGATATAGCAATCGATATTTTCAAAATGCGAGCACATCTCCTGTAGATCTTAGATTAGATTAAAAATGTGTGGAAAGCGTGGCTGTGCCGCTTTCTCCTCCTTTACAAAGCACTTGCGCTCCCGTTATCGACAGTACATAGCATCTGTCGTTGCTATGCAACCATGAACTGCACTCTCCACATCATGTTGACTGAAGGTGCATTCCATTCAACCGTAAGTGGACTGCGAAGTTAAAGATGGCTCGACCACCACAGCGTTGCCCAACATCAAATGGCAAACATAATGAAAGCGGAACGAAACCGCGCTACTCATTATTTTGTGCTCTGACCAATGTCAGTGCAGCGCGAGACGATCTTGATCAATCGACACTGTTACTACCGGTTACTACAGTACACAGCGCTAAGAGATCCAGTAAAGGAAGCATTTGAGCATTGGAATTCGTCACTGAAGTGATAACATCCCTGCAAGATCTAGGGCCCTATCTTGCACCCAGCGCAATTGACTTTGTACAATGACGCATGTATCATTCCTATTTTGCACCCGCGCAAAGCGCGATTTTCCCTCCACAGAAGCACGTCGCTAAACTAGGGAATGAACTTGCGCTCCCTGGGCGGTTCAGCGCAAAAAAGGAGGCGTGTCCCGGCGCAAACGTTCCTTCATGCTATTTTGCAGGTTTAGAAAACAATTGCGCCACTAACCAGGAAAAAACAGTTTAAAGTCAGTGGCGCGTTGCGCATGTTATTCATATGCTATTTTAAGGGCGCATGCTTGGCCATAATCAATGTAGCGTGTGCACAACGCGCATACACTTTGATTCTCTCATCTACACAGAAGCAGCAGTTTTCATTTTTGCAAATCATACATTATTACGATAGATAGATAGATAGATAGATAGATAGATTTTATTTATTATAAAAGCATACATCTAGCTTACACATTTACCCAAATGATCATACGCCTTTTTAACCGAAGTTAATTTGGGTGGGTTTCTCCATCCCCAACCTCCCTGACGAGAGCGTTGCTCTCCTCGGCTGTGAACCGCGCCTGGCAAATCCGCCGTTATAATAGGAATCCGCTTTAGAACAAGCGCGTCTGCTCTTAAAGGGAATGTGAGATGACGCTCTGATTGGTTTATTTCACGTTACGCCCAAACCACACCTATGAATAATGAAGCTACTTCAGACCAACCCATTTTAGATTTGCGCCTGGCGCAAGAGTCATTTATCCCGCCGGGAAAATAGCAACAGCGCCAAGACCCGCCCACAAAGTTACTTGCGCTTTGCGCTTTGACACTTGCGTTTCAGATCGTTAAAATAGGGCCCCTAGTGAGAAGCATTCACATTTCTCCGTTATTAACAGATCAAACAGCGCTGACGTGGAAACCAGGAGAAACATTGTGCCATGAATGAACTAGTCATAGGCTTTAAGTCCACAGATCAGCAACATTCACCATGGATTTACTGTAGTAACACTCACTGTAGTCATGGAAATGTGGCAGGAATAGTAAAATGCTTTCAAGTACGTCACACATCTTTTTCCAGCACTTCAAAACTCAAATATTTAAATGTTATTTTTAATGTGATGACCAAAACATTATTTTTTCATCCTTCAAATATTACCCCAATTAATAAAACTAAAAGTTTCAAGATGTAGAACTCAAACTTAATCTAACTTAAATAATTTTTTGTTTTTGTTTTAAATCAAGGAAATTTCTCTGGCATTTCTTTCTTTTTGCTGTATCGAAAACGTACCTAATGTGACGCCTGTCACAGAGTTAGCCACAACGTCACAGCCCCAATCATGCCTCAATCACCAGAGTGCTGACTCGCTGCACCCTCATCCCTCAACACACCCTGTATATGCCCCGTTCACCTTCACTCCTTGTCTGGTCTCGTTGCTGTATACACTGCTTTACTGATCTACTCACCCGAGATCGTCTCATCCTGTATCCAGTCTCCTATCTGTCATCCTGATCCAGATATAAAAAATGTCAATAATTATCGATACCGAACGGTATGAAACATTATATTGTGATACATTTTTTAGCTATATTGCACAGCCCTAGCTGCTCGTACCGACATCATCTGTGTCGCTAACAACCGCCTCGGATGTGCATATAACGGCGGCGCACACTCCAGAACCACGGAGCTTGTGGTGATCCCTCTGGTGTGGTCATGGGAGTTGGTATGTGAGTGGTGATCCAAGTTAAATTCCTTTTCAAGGAAAGTCTGTTCACTTGGCGGCCATATTTGTAATGCCTCCAGGTAGCTATTTTGGGCATCCAAGATCAAGCTCTATGTATTTGAATGGGGGAATCCTGAAATCGGTCGTCGATCTGTTACAGTAGAGAAGAGGAGAGGATCTAATTGCAGCAATTTTATTAAACAAACACTCAAAGATAATCCAAACGAGGATGAAGAAGCTAATAATCCAAACAAGAAACAAAAATCCGAACCGGAAAGAAGATAATAATAAACCAACGGGGAACAGAAATGCAACAACTTTACAAAAACACATGTAAAGACAATGACCAACATATGAAAACTGAAACACAGGATAACAATAGGCTTGACCAGGAACAGGTGTGGGTAATGAATCACTATGGAGACTAGCAAGGGTAACTATGGAAACAAAATAAAACAGGAATTAAACACAGGAAGAGAAACAGCAGAACAATAGGAACAAAAATACACTTCAAAATAAAAGTTCTAGAACACACAAAACAAATGGGAAATCATGACAACATGTTATTACAAGTTTGATAGTTAATACATTAACTTTTAGGGGTAAACTAATTCAATCAGGCTCTATAAGAATAAATAAGAAATCATCTGACTTTGAATTATACATGATTTAATAACATCATTTTAAACTGTTAATCTGCAGCTTTGTGACATAAATAATTGGAATGGCCCATGATTGTTTTGCCATTATTTACAATGATCTACAATGGTCTAATTTAAAGGAACACTCCACCCATTTGCATTAAGCTTTGCAATGTTAGAAACCCAGTCATACTATTGAATGGTCGTGCAACATTTTCTCATTTTCCCCTGAGACGAGAGAAATCTGTATTTGCCTCTTTACACTTCCTCCTACAATGACGCAAAAATCGTCAATTGCGTCATTGTCGGAGGAAGTGTAAGAGGGGGGGATTTCTGTTAAGACTACAAGCACTAGTTCCCACCCTTTCAAACCCGCCCATAGGGGGTTGGACCTAATGCGCTAACAGACCTATCACAGATCAGTGCGAGTGCGTTTGATTTCAACGGCAGAAACCTGCATGTCCGGCCGTCGAGATCGTCCAAAATGTCCGGGATTCGGCTTTGCTTTCTGCGGTCGCCATTCATTGTTTACATGCACACATTTTGTTTCAATCTAACTGAATTCATTCCGATTGGTGAATCTGAATGTAGTGTTTACATGAACGCTAAACAAGTGATCGGTTGATGTGCGTTTTATCATTGCTAAGAAAATACACGGTCCTCCGTGAGAGATAGCCCACGAGACCGGTGCGTCTCACAGGCGCCGCTCATCAGTAATCAAGCCACCGCTTTTGCGTTCTACAGTCGTCATTCATCATGTTTACTGTGGCGAGCAGGACGACGAGGCTAGGGCCGCGGGAGAAAGACGCAAGGCCGGTGGCGTGATCGGTTGATGTGCGTTTTACCATTGCTAAGAAAATACCCACTCCTCCGTGCGAGATACGAGACCAGTGCCTCACAGGTGTCGGTCATCAGTAATCACGCCACCGGCCTCGCGCCGTTCTCCCGTGGCCCTAGTCTCGTCCTGCTCGCCACAGTAAACACAATGAATGGCGACTGTAGAACGCAAAAGCCGAATCCCGGACATTTTGTGCGATGCGATCTCAAAAACCCGGGCAGACTCACGGAGACTAGTTAGCTTTATTGTTTACAACTGCTCTCTAACCGGTAGGCGTGGCTTGGGAGTGGCCTCGTAGAGCAGCGAAGCAAATGCATTCTGGGAGTTGTTGTCTTTCATCCACATGAGCCAAAAATACATTTTCTGGCTTTTCTCAGTCTAGAAAGCTCCAAATTCAAAAGTAATTTCACATTTCTTCTACATAAATGACCCAATTTAAATACACATTCATCTTTCCAGAGGTGGAGTATCCCTTTAACATGGAAAAACAGACTAATAATTACCACTTGTCAGAGAAGGATGGCTGCACAAAGCGTACAACGCAGGAGTTTCACACAAACAGTCTTTAATCCAAAAATTCAACAAATCATAGGTCATAGAAACACATGGAAACAAGAAAACAACCCCTTTACATTGACGAGACCAGGCAAAGAACTGAACACAACAAGGAGTATATACTGTATACACAACCACATGAGGGAACTAATGAGTTAATTAATGAACAACCTGAATCAAACTGACACATACTTGGAAACTAGGTCAATAGGCAAGGAAGGAACAGGAACAAAGAAAGAACAAAACATAATTCTGACACCGCTAAGGGTACGTTTACACGACAACGATATGCTTAAAACGGAGAAGTTTTTCCTTTGAGTTTTCCACGTACAGACGCCATTGTCAAAACAATGTCCATTCACACGGATCCACAAAAACAACTAAAAACGCAGTAGGCCAGTAGATGGTGATGAAACACTACAGACTGAACATGTAATACGCATGTGAATGACGTCCTCGTTTTCAGAGATTCACGTTTTTGTTGTTTACACGGAGACCGTTTTCAAAAACTTGTACTTTGAAACCCCTTTTCAAAAGTTAGCATTTTCAGGCATCATTTCAAACGCATCATTGTTTTTATGTTTTTAGTTAAAAATCTGTGTCGTGCAAACAGCCCCTAATATTGATCTCTAAATTTGATCTCAACCAATAGAATGGTGTGTAAAATAAATTCATAAAGAAAAAAACTATAAATAATAAATCAGCTCCATAGCGGATTCAAAGTGATCAAGGGCTTAGGGCGTTCCATTTAAACACATTTCAAGGGTTCTGCCAGTGATGTCCACTCGTGCAATGCCAGCAATGACGTACATCTGTGCGAGTGAGCGAGACAGAGGGAAGTTAGCGAGGGAAGGATGTAAAAAAGTGCACTTTAACACAGCCCTGGTAATGCTGGCCTTTTACTCTAATACATGTTGTCTGCAACACCTTTACATGTGTGTTGTATTGGGATTTTTCACAAAGTTAAGTACAATAATTAACAATTTTTTTGTGGTTTGAATTGATATGGTTTGCTTATGGATTTATGGACTTATGGATACTCCATATTTTACATGTAAATGTGCCTTATGTGTGTCTTCAAAGGTATGTTTGGGGTTTCTTTTTATATTATTTTCTATTGTAATTTTCATGAACCATTGGCAGGTGTTTTTGCAATAAATCATTAATCTCACAAGATTTTGATACATTTCTCTAAAAGCAATGGTTAAATTTATAATTTATAAGTATAATAAAGTATAATATTTATAACACCTTTATATATTAATAAGAAAATATATCTTCATATCTTCATTTAAATATTTAAAGGTTAATATACTGAGTATGACAATGGTCACCAGGATTTTGCCAGGTAAGACATGATCCTGGAACAACATTCCTGTTTGAAAATGTAGCCCTAACCCTACTCCTACACCCTACCCCTACACCCTACCCCTACACCTACCCCTATATCCATAAGTAATCCCTACAGTCAGAGGGACATGATTGTGAACAACACTGATGTAGAAGCACCTAACCCTAGTTGTAAGCCTAAACTTGACATAAATTGTAAACTTGTCCCTCAAATCTGATTGGTTGATTAGAATGTTGTTCCAGGATCAAGTAAGATGTTTATCCAGGAACATGTTGTACTTGGTGAAATCATGTTCACCATGAAACCGTAGGTAGGAGGGCCCTTTTAAAAATGTGCTTAGGGTCCCCAAAATGCTCAGGCCGGCCCTGTTAACTACCCATTCACTAACATCCACTCTTGCCTTGTGAATGCATTATTTTGTCATGAGTTCACTTGAGGGGACACATCATAATTAACTCAGTTCATTACTTAGTAAATTCAGCTTAAGATTTAGTACAAATGTGCTTATCACATACACATGTTCTAGTACACATAGTATTGAGCCCAGTTAAGTGTGGAGGCACAGTATCATCACGGCCTGCGTCTGGATAGAGAGTGAACTGTAAAGATATTAAGCAAACACAGACTTGGAATATATAGTCTAATGGACTACCTTCAATACGCTTTCACGGTGTAGTTTTTGGATCTTAACAGCCTCTGTCCTAAGAGCAGCTTGAACATTCTGCCAAACATCATATGCTACATGATTGTGGTGTGTCTTTGGCAAGAAATGAGTAGAGGAGAAATCAGCAAAAGCCTCATTAGCCGGCTCATCGCAGCGGGCTCTTCTCTGTGTGTCAGTGTCAACTCAATACCCTTGGCATGTGTGCAGTTAACAGATGCCTTCTGCTGTCAGACAAACGCCTTCTTTAGATTTTACACACCACTGGTTACAGACGCATGTCGCTATGGAAACATTGTCCATCTCTACATCACACCAGAAATACGTTCCCTTGTCAAACTAATTATAGCATATTGCTTTTCTTGTCAAACAGAAGAGGGGTGGAAGTGCTTTGGTGTAATTATGGGGACACACTGTTTGTCGTTCTGTGTGGCGAAATTAAGGAGCACCGTGATGGACTTTGCATGTCAAAATATGTATTGATGAAAAGACCCATTCTGCAGTCATAGGGCCTGTGATGGAGGATTAATAAGGCTATGGGATGAGGACGAGAAGATATACATGAAGTATTAAGGTAGTGCGCATCTAAAATGGTCATGTTAAAAGAAACTCTTTCCCAAGAGTCCCGTGCATCCTTCTTCAGCTAAGATAAAGCCGTTATATGAATTCCATTGCATTTTAGATCTACTTCTCTTTATTTTCAAATTACAGTTCTTCCTTTTCTCTCGTTTTTGACTACAACAAGAATTGTACTGGAATTTAAAATCCATTCATAATTAAATCTTAAGTGCAAACCACTGGTTAGTATGTGAAGTATAATGTGTAACATTTAATACCAACAGCTCTTGTTCACTTATGTCCTAACAACACACTCTACATAGACACATGCACATTTAAATTAAAAAGAAAACTTGTCATTTCTGGGTAACTTTCTGGGTACTTTTATTTATAATTGTGTGCTTCCATCCATGCAGCATATATCAGAATCCGATAAAAGTGATAGATGAGACACTTCAGAAGAAACATCATATGAATGTAATTTTATTCGACTATTTCACCAGTATTTTAAGCAACTGAGATGTTGAAGACAGGCAGAGAGGGAAAGAGAAGAAGACAAAAATAAGAGAGAGATGTGCTGCAGGAGAACGAAACAGTGTGATTATACTCTAAAGCGAAAATTACTACCCATCAGAAAACTAAAGGCAGTTGACACTCTACAATAAGGCAAATAATTTCCAGTTGAAATCCCTGAAAATGTTAATATGAGGCTTGAAAATAGGAGTGAAGATCTCTGGGAAAGGAAGTGGCTAATAAGGTTTAATGATCCGTGTCAGGAAGCCACAGTATGGAGGGAAACACAGCTGCTTTCATTTTGTAAACTACTTGAAATACACCTCCATCTAGAGAATAGATGTCTGTGGCCCCAGGGCAAGTAGGGACGGTTTAGGCTGTGATCGACCTGGATAAACAGAAAATACATTAATATAATCTCACTATAATGACAGGTGCACATGAGTCTATGGGCTAAAGGAACTGAATTTATGTTCTCAGTTAGACGTTCTGGATATTGTTGAGCCCAGAGGAGATGATCAAGGATCAAGTGGGGCTGCCCCGCCACAAGAATCAATGGCAATCTTATTTCAAGCTAATATCTCCTCATGTTTTCCTATAGTGCCATAATGAATACGTATCACTGCTGCTATTGTATTTGATGGCTCAATGTAACTGATTTGTTGTTTGCTGTAATCCACAACATGACTGTCCTGATAAGTATCGCAACATTTCATTTTCTCTGTGTATTAAAAAAAATTGCTCAAAGCATATAAGGCAGCAGCACCTACATACCCAGACACTGTACAGAGATACACCCACTGAACAGAACAGGCTGAGCAGCAGATGGCCACACAGTCTTTGATTGTGTTTCTGTGTGGTAGAGTTTATTTGGCTATAGACCTTATTCACAGCAGCACCATCTTTAATGTGTTTTTTAATTTTTCTTCTGATGAAACACTGCAAAAATATTTTCCAAGAAATTTCAGTGGACAGAAAACTCCAGACAACATGAGCTGTGGAAAATAATAAGTGATCTAGAAGCTTTATACAGCTTTTTTTTTTTTTCTTACTCCATACATTTATCTTGGAGATATAAATATGAGGACATATTTACTTCTGAGGCAAACTTTTAAGATTTAAAAAATATAATAATTTTTAGAAATGTGTCAAATTTTAGTGAGATTAATGCTTTGACCAAGCAAAAATCTTATTTGTATTACTATATTGGAAGAGGGTTTTGTTTGTTTTAAGCATAAATCTCATAAAATTCTGATACATTTCTCTGAAACATAATCTTACAGTGGATATAAAAACTGTACACACCCCTGCTGTTTTTTGTTGTAATGTGGCTGTTATAGACAATAGCACGTTGGATCCAGAAGCAGTTTATGAGTTTATTTAAACAAAACAACAGAGGTAAATCCAGGCAGAGAACACAAGAGTCTAGGCAATGAACAAGATACTCCATACATGGGAAAAACAGGAACTGGAACGCACACAATACATCCGAGTAGGACAACACCAGACAAAGAACATGAGAAACACTGGGTATTTATACACAGGGCATAACAAGCTAAACAAGGTAATGAGGGAGCGTGGTAAATTGAATTGGGAACACAGAAGGGTAACCAAGGGAACTAACAAGAAGCACCTGGGGAGACTAATCAACATGAAAAACTACAATGAACTACAAAACATGGCACCAGACAGGAAATAACAAAAGTCCTCACACAAGACAGGGGAACACAGGCTGGGATCATGACAGAACAACAACAGTCCAGGAGAGTGGTGGAACAGAAGCAGGACAGGGGAATGGATGGATGGGCCAGGCCAGTGTGGAGGATCTGGAGTCTCAGGAGGATGGAGTGAAGCGTGAGTACCCCAGAGTAGAGTAGACAGAGCCAGAGAGGTGGTGGAGCTGGAGTCGCAGGGGGATGGAGTGAAGCGTGAGTACCCCAGAATAGAGTAGACAGAGCCAGAGAGGTGGTGGATCTGGAGTCTCAGGAGGATGGAGTGGAGCGTGAGTACCCCAGAGTAGAGTAGACAGAGCCAGAGAGGTGGTGGAGCTGGAGTCGCAGGGGGATGGAGTGAAGCGTGAGTACCCCAGAATAGAGTAGACCGAGCCAGAGAGGTGGAGGATCTGGAGTCTCAGGAGGATGGAGTGGAGCGTGAGTACCCCAGAGTAGAGTAGACAGAGCCAGAGAGGTGGTGGATCTGGAGTCTCAGGAGGATGGAGTGAAGCGTGAGTACCCCAGAGTAGAGTAGACATAGCCAGAGAGGTGGTGGATCTGGAGTCTCAGGAGGATGGAGTGGAGCGTGAGTACCCCAGAGTAGAGTAGACATAGCCAGAGAGGTGGTGGATCTGGAGTCTCAGGAGGATGGAGTGGAGCGTGAGTACCCCAGAGTAGAGTAGACAGAGCCAGAGAGGTGGTGGAACTGGAGTATCAGGAGGATGGAGTGAAGCGTGAGTACCCCAGAGTAGAGTAGACATAGCCAGAGAGGTGGAGGATCTGGAGTCTCAGGAGGATGGAGTGGAGCGTGAGTACCCCAGAGTAGAGTAGACAGAGCCAGAGAGGTGGTGGATCTAGAGACTCAGGAGTATGGAGTGAAGCGTGAGTACCCCAGAGTAGAGTAGACAGAGCCAGAGAGGTGGTGGATCTGGAGTCTCAGGAGGATGGAGTGGAGGGTGAGTACCCCAGAGTAGAGTAGACAGAGCCAGAGAGGTGGTGGAGCTGGAGTCTCAGGAGGATGGAGTGGAGCGTGAGTACCCCAGAGTAGAGTAGACAGAGCCAGAGAGGTGGTGGAACTGGAGTCTCAGGAGGATGGAGTGGAGCGTGAGTACCCCAGAGTAGAGTAGACAGAGCATGAGAGGTGGTGGATCTGGAGTCTCAGGAGGATGGAGTCAGAGCCAGAGAGGTGGTGGATCTGGAGACTCAGGAGGATGGAGTGGAGCGTGAGTACCCCAGAGTAGAGTAGACAGAGCCAGAGAGGTGGAGGATCTGGAGTCTCAGGAGGATGGAGTGAAGCGTGAGTACCCCAGAGTAGAGTAGACAGAGCCAGAGAGGTGGTGGATCTGGAGTCTCAGGAGAATGGAGTGGAGCGTGAGTACCCCAGAGTAGAGTAGACAGAGCCAGAGAGGTGGAGGATCTGGAGTCTCAGGAGGATGGAGTGAAGCGTGAGTACCCCAGAGTAGAGTAGACAGAGCCAGAGAGGTGGTGGATCTGGAGTCTCAGGAGGATGGAGTGGAGCGTGAGTACCCAAGAGTAGAGTAGACAGAGCCAGAGAGGTGGAGGATCTGGAGTCTCAGGAGGATGGAGTGAAGCGTGAGTACCCCAGAGTAGAGTAGACAGAGCCAGAGAGGTGGTGGATCTGGAGTCTCAGGAGGATGGAGTGGAGCGTGAGTACCCCAGAGTAGAGTAGACATAGCCAGAGAGGTGGTGGATCTGGAGTCTCAGGAGGATGGAGTGGAGCGTGAGTACCCCAGAGTAGAGTAGACAGAGCCAGAGAGGTGGTGGATCTGGAGTCTCAGGAGAATGGAGTGGAGCGTGAGTACCCCAGAGTAGAGTAGACAGAGCCAGAGAGGTGGTGGATCTGGAGTCTCAGGAGGATGGAGTGGAGCGTGAGTACCCCAGAGTAGAGTAGACAGAGCCAGAGAGGTGGTGGATCTGGAGTCTCAGGAGGATGGAGTGGAGCGTGAGTACCCAAGAGTAGAGTAGACAGAGCCAGAGAGGTGGAGGATCTGGAGTCTCAGGAGGATGGAGTGAAGCGTGAGTACCCCAGAGTAGAGTAGACAGAGCCAGAGAGGTGGTGGATCTGGAGTCTCAGGAGGATGGAGTGGAGCGTGAGTACCCCAGAGTAGAGTAGACAGAGCCAGAGAGGTGGAGGATCTGGAGTCTCAGGAGGATGGAGTGGAGCGTGAGTACCCCAGAGTAGAGTAGACAGAGCCAGAGAGGTGGAGGATCTGGAGTCTCAGGAGGATGGAGTGGAGCGTGAGTACCCCAGAGTAGAGTAGACAGAGCCAGAGAGGTGGAGGATCTGGAGTCTCAGGAGGATGGAGTGGAGCGTGAGTACCCCAGAGTAGAGTAGACAGAGCCAGAGAGGTGGTGGATCTGGAGTCTCAGGAGGATGGAGTGGAGCGTGAGTACCCAAGAGTAGAGTAGACAGAGCCAGAGAGGTGGAGGATCTGGAGTCTCAGGAGGATGGAGTGAAGCGTGAGTACCCCAGAGTAGAGTAGACAGAGCCAGAGAGGTGGTGGATCTGGAGTCTCAGGAGAATGGAGTGGAGCGTGAGTACCCCAGAGTAGAGTAGACAGAGCCAGAGAGGTGGAGGATCTGGAGTCTCAGGAGGATGGAGTGAAGCGTGAGTATCCCAGAGTAGAGTAGACAAAGCCAGAGAGGTGGAGGATCTGGAGGCTAAAGCTGGTGGAGAGATGGCGCAGATCTAGGGATGCTGGCTGCACGCACCGATGTCAGCGGTGTGTCCTCCAAGCTGGATGCCAGTCTCACTCACGTAGAAGCCATCTTAATGGCTCAATGTGCGAAGTTCATGACGACCCGGAACTCTGGCGGGGCGTCTATGACGGCTGAAGACTCTGGCATGGCAGCCATCTTGGCTGAAGACTCAAGCGTGGCGGCCATTTTGTGATGAGGCTCTGGTGTGGCGGCCATGTTGTGAAGAAGCTCAGGGCTGCATTCCAGTCCACTTTTAGACACGCACTTGCGAACTTCCCTAAGCACTTCCTGAGAGTCCCTGCCGCCATTTTGAAGTGCGTTCCACTTTGTGAAGTGGACGAGGGAAGATTATATGGACAGACCCTCGTTCCCTCGATTTTGACAGAGGGAGCGAGTCTACTTCATATGTACACTTCAGGCAGCTCTATATACCACAATGCAACACGATTGTGACGTCAACAGATACTGAGTTTAATTTACCCCACCACAAACAACTCTGCAATATACTAATTATTTAAAAAATATTTAAAAATAACTCAAACACACCTTTATCCCTCTGATGGTCTTCGTTTAGCAGTCACACTGGGGGCCTTCCCGGTCATAAATGACCGGACACCTAAAAATGAAACTTCCTCCATCCCAGTAAAAACCAATGCAATTTATTTTTGTTCTATAATATTTATTCTTTTTAATTTAGAATTTTGAGACAATTTGATTGAACTTATTAATATTTATGCAATATTTATAGTCCATTTTTTGCCATTGAAAATAATGATTTTTTAAATAAAAAAAAAAAAAAAAATAAAAAAAATTCTATGCAGTATTTTCAGGTAAAATAGAGACTAGGCTTTCAGAAAAAAAAAAAAAAAAAAAAAATTCATCAATTTATTAATCATAAAATTAAATAAAACATGATATTGCATGGGTTTACCACTAGATGCCTGTATAGCTCTAAATGGAGATGTTTGTGAATTCTAGTTGTTTTTGGACCAAATTACTTACTTTTAACATGTGGATTGAATGTATTTTTTTAGAAATTCTCAAATAATACTTTTTGCCAAGGTTTATAACATTTTATTAATTATTATTTTAATAATTTTAATAATTATTATATTAATTTAATATACATATATTAATTATAATTATTAATTATGTTATGTTTTTCACTCTTGATGTTTTAGAGCTTCACCCCTTCATTGCTGAGCACTTGTTTTCTGCATCGTGGCTGATTTTTGTGTTTTTGTCAATTTCCCATTCATTTCCTATGGGGGTAATTTTGACCTAAGACCAAAATCATGACTAATTTTTTTACGACCACTTAGCATGCTCGGATCATGAACTCAATTTTTTTGTGTGTTCACATACCTAATGCCAGAAAAGTCACCAAGTTTCGTAACATTCTGATGAAGCTGTGATTTTTTAAAATTCTAAACAGATTTTTGTAATCTGAATTTATTGGTGTGTATGTGTATAAACGTGTGTTTGTATGTGTGTGTGTGTGGGTGGGTGTGAATTTTTTGCACTCTTGGGCTACGTTTACACGGAAACGATCTGAAGAGAAAACGCAAAAGTGATCACTTTTTATTCTGCGTTTAGACGAGCGTTATGGGGGGGAAATCTGCGTGCATACGGTGACGCAAAAGTGTGTGAAATTCAATGTAGTATGCACTCCAGGCGGCTAGGTGGCAATGTGAAGCACTGATCGGTGCCTTCGCTGTCTAGCAGACTTTTGCGTTTTTACCGTTTAGACGGAAACGCGACGGTGGACCGTTTTTAAGATTTCCACTCTGGAGGGTGGTTTCACTTTTTTGCGTTTTTAAGCCCCAAAAACGCCGTCGCCGTCTAAACGAAAGGCACATCTGATAAAATATTTTTACGTTTTCACCCGGGAGCGTTCTCGTGTAAACAGGGCCTTGATGTTGTAGAGTGTCACCCCTTTACTGCGGTGCACTTTTTTTGAGAATCGTGTCCGATTTGTAGATTGTACAGACAAAAATTCAGAGAATTTTTGTGTTTTTGTAAATTTCCCATTCATTTGCTATGGGTCGGTCATTTTTGACCGAAGACCACGAGTGTGACTGTTTTTGTTTACGACCACTTAGCATGCTCGGATCATGACCTCAATTTTTTTTTGTATTCACATACCTAATGCCAGAAAAGTCACCAAGTTTCATAACTTTCCGATGAAGCTGTGATTTTAAAAATTTCAAAACAGAAAATTATTCGGTCAGAAATGACGAGGACCATCAGAGGGATATACATATGACGCATTAAACAATTTCGTAATAAAAAAATAAATCAACCCCATAGTGGATTCTAAGTGATCAAGGGCCTAGCAGGTTTCAATTCAGCCTATTTCAAAGAAATAGCAGTTAAAATGTTAATGTAGTGCTAGACATTTGTCCTGTATTAGTTATTGATTAGTTTTGCATAAATTATGAAACTTTTTCAGTAGTTCTCTGGGAAGCATTAAAAAAAAAGTAGTTATTGATTAGTTAATAGTGACCTAACACTTTCATATGTGTGCTATTACTTACTAATTCGTTAATCAGAGTTTCTTGTTAGTTAAAAGTAGTTATTGTTATTATTGTGTTACTCATTTGTTCCTTTGTAGTTATTCATTAACGAAGGAACCTTATTCTGAAATGTTAACAACAAATGTTGTGACTACATTTATCTTTATACATTACATATGCCTGTTACATTATTTATATTGTTTAGGTTAGGAGCTCAGAAATATGTTGTGAAACCAAATATCATATCTCAACATATCATGCCATGATGACAAAATGAAAAATAAATAAATAAAGACACGATGGTGGAGGATAACAGGACTTTGAATAGACTTCACAACAACACAGTACAGTGATACAATCTTTAAACCTGGAATCTGATTGGCTGAGAGGCGATCAGCACCGTGCGATATTCCCCCAGTATCAGAACCGGGACTATTCACCGCTTGTATCCCTCCACTTGTCTCTGCTGGGTCAAGACTGGCAGCATTTCTGCTAGCGTGCGGCAATGGCGAAGGAGAAAACACACAATGGGCCCTAACGATCTGAAACGGAAGTATCAAGCGCAAAACGCAAGTAACTTTGTGGGTGGGTCTTGGGCGCTGTTACTATTATACCGGCGGGATAAATTACTCTTGCGCCCGACGCAAATCTAAAATGTGTTGGTCTGAAGTAGCTTCATTATTCATAGGTGTGGTTTGGGCGTAACGTGAAATAAACCAATCAGAGCGTCATCTCACATTCCCTTTAAGAGCAGGCGCGCTTGTTCCATGGCGGATTCCTTTTATAACGGCGGATTTGCCAGGAGCGGTTCACAGCCGAGGAGACTGACGTTCTCGTCAGGGACGTTGGGGATGGAGAAACACACCCAAATTAACTTCGGTTAAACAGGCGTATGATAATTTGGGTAAATGTGTAAGCTAGATGTATGCTTTTATAATAAACTGTCTATCTATCTATCTATCTATCTATCTATCGTAATAATGTATGATTTGCAAAAATGAATACTGCTGCTTCTGTGTAGATGAGAGAATCAAAGTGTATGCGTGTTGTGCATTGTTTATGGCCAAGCATGCGCCCTTAAAATAGCATATGAATAACATGCGCAACGACTTTAAACTAGTTTTTTTCGGTCAGTGGCGGAATTGTTTTCTAAACCTGCAAAATAGCATGAGGGAACGTTTGCGCTGGAACACGCCTCCTCTTTGTGCTGAACTGCCCCGGGGAGCGCAAGTGTATTTTCTAGTTTACCGACCTGCGTCTGTGGAGGGAAAAGTCTGCTGTGCGCGGGTGCAAAATAGGAATGATACATGAGTCAGTGTACAAAGTCAATTGCGCTGGGTGCAAGATAGGGCCCATAATGTTTCTAAATATTGCTATTATTGCATCATGGAATGTAATTTTAAGAGTTTTTCAGGGACAATGTGGTTGTTTAAACCTCAAATATGCAGTTTATTTATAAAGATAGTGCTTATTTGAACCTTTGCTGGGATGTTTTGTGAGGTCTGGGCCATCGCTGGGCACTCTGCCGAGAGCTGCCGGCTCTAATGTCTCTGTAGTGCTTAAACATCAGATATAATTTGTCTTAGGGGTGTCTAACAGGAAATCTGTGGTCTCATGAATATGTTATTTCTTTCCAGGTAAATCATTTTGACTGAGGGCAAAGTTAAAGGTGAAGTATGTAGTTTCTAAGATAGGGATAGGGAGATATTGAGTGCGGTGCACAGTCTTACCCAATCTTCACAAAGCTGAAATAATAATTATAAAAGTAATAATAATGTGTATTTTCAAAATGTTTGGGCTAAGATAGCTAGCTAGTCTAGTGGTGTACTATAGCTTTAATAACATGATCCCTTTGGGTGGGCAATATGCAATAAGCAAACCACAGCAAAATACTTGCATATAAGTAAGACGTTCCCAAGTAATTTAGTAATCACTTAAACAGTCAGTAATAAAATAAGAACAAAGAAGAAAGAAAAAACAGACAAACTTGTGTGAGTGAACTGTTTGTTCACCAATATGGACATTTTGACATAATAATGTGTCTCATTTAGAAATTATGTTTCCCCAACTCATTTTAATTATTTGCTCATTTTTGCTTTCTGATCTCATTCTATCTTAATCTTGATTTATATATTTGAGAATCAAGTATCTGTTGGTGAATTTCTGTTTTAGTTGGGAATATGAAACTATTCTAGCCCTATCCCTCTAGGAAAAGGGTTGGGAACCGCTGGTCTAAAAGAGAGACCAATAATACATGAATTAAGAATAATAAACAAATGAGACTGCAAACAAATTGTAATACTACTAAATCAGTCGTCATTTGTTTTATGGTGTATGGAATCACTCAGTTCTTGTAGTTTTACAGTAATATAAGTTGTAATATTCTTCAACAGGCAATCATAAGATAAATAATATGATGATGTCCAGATGGAATGAACGTGAGTAATGGCCAAGACACGGAAAGAATGACCAGCTGGTGATGCCAGTGGCGGCAGGGAGCCTTGGAGACATTTCCATCATATCTCTATGTTGAAATTTGCATCTATCATGCTTGTAAGGACTCCCAAATGTTTTCATAATTTGGTTTTATTATAAGCAACTCTGGCCCATGTTGAAATATGAAGGTAAAGAACAACAGCGGCTCTGGCGGTCATCCGAGAGGACCACACACAGAGCATGAGCAAAGCATTTCAAAGCACATTTAAGCAATCACTAATTCTTCAAATTACTTTTCAAATGTTTGCTTTGTATTGTTTTTTTGTTTGTTTGTTTCTTGTTATTGGGTTTTTTTCCCACCAAGGAATTTCTTAAACATCCTGCTCTCATATGTGCGTGTCCACAAATGTTTCAGGAGCCGAATAAACTGGAAAACTGGAAAAAATTCTGTATCATCACAACTTAATAAACAAACACTGTTTAGAATGTATTTACATTTTCTGTTTGGTATAAATAAAATGAAACCACAGTAATGTAGCTATTAAATCTAGAAGTGACACTCTGTTGATACCTTACCCACGATGTGCATATTCACAGCCTGTGCAAAAACTTAGAGAAGGAGAGTAAAAATACGAGTCAGCGTAATGTTGCCCTATTGGCAAATGCTGGGTCAAACACAGATGAGCAATGGACTCTTGCCTGGGCTTCATGGCTTCCAGTGTGAAGGAATGTGATTCGCTAGTGTCTGGTAATGTATATTTTTGAAACACCACTTCAAAATGAGTGCTCACACAAGAAGATTTTAAAATCTGAGCACTTTTTCAGTGACAAGAAGAAGAAATATTCTGAGCATACAGTGTACAGCCTCCTCTAATTTCAATCAACCATTAAGTTTTTAAAGCTTTAATCTAGCCCAAGTAGATCAGAGAAAGCGGTGGTTCATAAACATTTGCTAAACATTCATGCATTTCCCATCATCCTCCCTGGCATTTAACCATGCACACTGATATCTATGGTTATGTCGGCATTGTTGTTCCTGCAATACTTTCATAGTGTCACTAAAGAGAAATTTTCCTTTGCAGAATTTTAATATTCCATTCCTGCAAAGATGAAAGAAAATTTACTCGCTAATGCTGTCCGGCGGCAAAACATGCTGACAATTGAACTTTAGGCCATGTGCAGCCTGGACGCAACACTGAGTGGTGAGTGGTTTATTTACCTAATAAAATGAATTAGCTAAAGAACTTTATTATGTCTGCTCTCTCTCTATCATATCTTGAGCTCTAAGTATATTATATGCATGCGCAGTACAGTGATTTTAGCATTTTCAGACGTTTCAGAGTGGATGAGCAACTTTTGGAAATGTATCTGGTTTAATGTAGATGTAGCCTGTGTTATCTTTTGCCTTGTAAAATCATCTTCCAAACACTTTACGAAGCCATTCAGGAATCAGGCAAAAGGCACACTGTAAACACATATAACTTGGAAACTAAAAGGCTGTTATTTCAAAGCGGAAGTACATCTTGAAGCTGCAGGAGCATTTCTTTGAGCATGTGTCGAGCCATGGATGTGTTGTGGGTGAGGCGGGGCAAAACTGAGACAAAGCTGAATCTGCGGTTACTCAATAGGCCTTTTTCACATGAATCAGAAATGATATTAGTGCAGAGCAAAGCTAGTTCTGCTACAGGTCTGCGCCTATTATAATAACGCATCTTATTACTTTATGTCTGTTTTCTAAGTTGTTATATAATCTACTGACATAATATTTCACTAATGTTTTACTCACTGCAATTAAAGTTTTTTTTTTTTTTCATTTTTCACTTAGGGGTAAAACGAAGTTCGAAATACGTGACCAGCGATATTGTCACCATTATGTTCAGTTTAGCTGTCACAGTCACCAGCTAACTGTCATCTGTTAGCCTCCGTCTGCACTACATTTCCCAGCATCCTCCTTGGCCCACACCTGCACCTCCTCCACCATTACCCGCACCTGCCAGCTATTTTCTTTTATATGTCACATGTTTGTGATTCGGAGTATGCATGGAGATTGCCACTGTATATAGACCATAAAATGAACAAAAGAGCATCTGCCATGCTACTGTTATTCTGTGTTACTATGGGCTGAGAGGCCTTGTATTTCTGAAATAATCCTGAAAAAAAAAGAGTATTAAACATGAAAACCAGCGCCAGAGTCTCATTTCTTCAGAGTCTCAACTCCATTTTCTACTATAAAGCGGTTTTCCATTGTGTTCATGTTTTAACGCATGGATGTCTGACCTCGACAGACTGAACAGAAGAAATTAACCAGAGCAGATTTCCATGTGAAAGAAGATGGAGCCCCAGAGCACACTTACCTATTACGTAATCACCATGGACCAATAGTAGAACGAAGGTGATCACCAACCGGAGCGAACTGTTCTGTGCCCAAGAAGACTTGGAGTGCAACAGGAGTTGTTTGTCATACATTTATGCTTTTTTGGGTTGGTCAGTTTTTGCAATAAATACTTGTGATTGTAGGTTTATATGCCTGTCACGTGTTTTATATAGTTGAGAAGTGGGTAGGTTTAGGGTCGTGGTGGGGTTAAGTGCTCCAAAATATCTATGAAAGTATAAATATTTATAAAAACATTGCTACCTTTACAAATGTATGAAATTAATTAATTGTGTCTTGATCTGACGCATAAGGCAAACAACTGAAAGCAATGAAGTAACCAGCACGTCAAAGGGGTTCCCTGTGCCTTAAAATCCTGACCAAGCGTTCATACTAACTGAATGAAACTAGCATTTGTGACGGCCCAAATGGACTCAAAAAGTGAATATATTGCAGGATCATAGTTGTGATATTTTCAAAGTTTGTAGAGTAAAAGCACTTGTAGTTCAAGCATTTTCACAATATTTCATTTGTAAAAAGACTCCCAGAGTTGTTTGACACTGCAGTTGTTGCATTGGAAAAACGTTCACTGAAACACAACTATGAAAAGGGCCATCGACTGCACTTATATTCGCTTGTGATGGTGATGGACTGATCAGGCTGAATGATTGAATGATCAGGCTGCTTCTCAACTTTTTTTTAAGGCTACTGTGACTAAAAATGCTAAAGTGATGAAGAGTGAAATCATAAGTTTTTGGTTAAATCACTTGTGCAGGATTATTGCAAATGACATCAGATTTGTATAATGGCTCAAATGAATCATTAAAGCTGTTTATTAAGACAGTATTTCAGTGATAGAAATGGGATTTCTCAGTATAAATCCACACAGGCAGTTGCAGATTCAAGCCAAACCTCTCACCACACAGGCTGAGACTGGCACAAATAATTAATGCTGCTCCCTGTGAGAGGAGGTGTCCAGTATCGCTTCACCTGCCCAGAGGATTCACCACTGAATTATACTATACAGGAATAAAGCTTCTCGCTGTCACATTTCAAGACACATTTGCAAACATACATTAAACCTGAAAATGAGATATAAAAAAAAAAGTGTATGAACACAAACACATCACACAAACTCATTAGAAATGGATTTTTGCTGATTGTCAGTTGCAAGTTGAAATCACGTCTACCGCAGCGATCCCTACTGCTGTCAATATTCCCATGAGTGTTGGCTGGGAGTGTGGCTTAAAATTGATTGTAAGTGTTACATTATTTAGGCAGGTTCTTACAGTTTAAGAGAGTTTCTTTGGTTACATTAGAAATGCTTTGATAGCAAAACAAGGGAATATTAGACCTCGCAGGGCCCCTGTGGACAGACCGATATCTTTCAGCCGAGAGACAGAGAGGGATCAGTATGCTGCGTGAAAACACAAACACAAGTCCGATGCAAGCAGAGACGGGAAGATATATAACGAGTGGCCACTTGATATCAGTATACGCATATATACATGTACTGAAGTGTATGCTGGCCATTCAATTGTTCATATTTCAGAAGCACATCAAAAGCATTTGATCATGGCGGATGGGGGTATTTGGGAAGGGGGAGGATTTCGCCGTGGCGCTCGGTGGAACTGATTTTAAGTTTTATTTTTGAATCATTCACTTAACCAATTAATTTAAAAACAATGATTAATTCATGCATAAATACCACTGCTTTGTGTTGCTCTGAAACACTTGATTCACATCTCACGGTAGTAAACAACAAATATTGCCTCCATGTGAAGCACCGGGACTAAATCTTGCAACACAGATTGTTGTATAATAAGTTCCGCTCATCTCCCAGACATGCACATACAAAGCACATACCTCCACCTTTACAACCTCATCATCACCTGATATAGACCTAGACTATCCAGGCTGAAGACTTCATGTCATTGAAGACAATGATGGCTTAGATTCCAAAAGTATTTATCCACTAAGGATCGATTGTCCATCTTCACACCTACAGAACCTCATCGCCTCACACACATAGGACAGAAGCATAATGATCAAACACTGTACCTCTGCCATTGGGCTGATGACTTGCGGGGTTCGACCTGAACAGACAGGACCAGTGGCAGCGTTCCAGAGTCATTTGATGTTGATGCTGTTTGTTCATTAGCAGATTTCCCGTGTTTTATTGATGGCGATGGCTCAAGCTCATTAGAAGGAGGTTGAGGTTCATTAGCAGCTGCAGGTGGTCTTGTTCCACCTGTTTTTTGTTTTGTTGTTTTCCTATATATTCTTTTAAAATATATTAATAATAACAAAATATTAAAATTTTATGTGAGTCCCAGAAAATAAATGAAATAAGAATGAGATAGGGGATGTGATCACAAGGGTTTGCATCTTTGGGTAGACAGAAAAATCGATTTGACTCATGATTCAAATGTCTTAGATTTGATTCAAGTATGATTCTATTCAATTCAGGTCAGTCTTAGGTAAGAAAAAGAAAATGTCAAACTTAAGGTGGTTTCTTGCACCAACTGAAAGGGATAGTTCACCCAAAAATGATTTTTTTTTTTTTTTCATAATTTACTCACCCTCATGTCGTTCGAGACTTTCGGTCCCTCCATTGACAATCCACACAACTACCACTTTGACGCTTCAAAAAGTGCGTAAAGAGATCGTAGAACTAATGATTATGAGCTTGCTTGAAGCATGAGAACAAACCTAATTGGTTGTTACAGAAGCTCAATCGTGCTGCGTAACACAAAAATGAACCTCATTGGTTCTTGCAGAAGCTCAAACGCTCTGCGCAACATGAGAATGAACCTCATTGGTTCTTTGAAAACCTAAAAACTGAAGTTTAATAATTGCCTTGATACTGCCGTGTTGTCATTGCTCAAATAAAGCACTGCATTATCACTTATCCACCTCTCTCGAGTCTGCTATATCCTGACATCAACTTCATAATTAAGTCAGTGCTGAAACTACAGTAAAAGCAGTTGTTTAAATCACTTTAATGCAGTCATGTGACTGTCATTAAAGCAGTCGTGTTGATATACTATATCGATCGCTTTCTGTATCTATGCAGAAATGTTATCTGAAAACACCTGATATTGCTGAAAGAGAAATAAACTAACACAAGTCAAGGGTCAAGAGTCCAACAAAATCCAACACTGATCACCACAATGGCGACAATGGCGAAACGAAACGTTTTCTACCAAACATCAACATCTAAACCTCTATTATTCTCAATAAGAACTTGTGTAGACGTATGACAGAAATAAAGTCAAACTGGTTAGTAATAAGTGACGCTGGTAATGCGGTTTTTGGAGTTGTTTAATCATCCTCAGATTAAATCAACTGAAGATAAATGACATTCAATCTTTCAAGATCTCAGCAAAGGCTGTGGCTGCAAGTGAGTTATACAGGTGCTGGTCATAAAATTAGAATATCATCAAAAAGTTGATTTATTTCAAGAATTCAACTTAACAGGTGAAACTAATATATTATATAGACTCATTACATGCAAAGTGAGATATTTCAAGCCTTTATTTGTTATAATTTTGATGATTATGGCTTACAGCTTATGAAACCCACGAAATCAAAATCCCAGAAAATTAGAATATTACATGAAATCACACAGTAATTACACAGTGATACCATGGTCATTGAACCAGGTTTTGGTTATTTTGGCAGTGTGGGCCGGTGCAAATCCTGCTGGAGAATGAAGTCAGCATCTCCATAAAGCTTGTCTGCTGAAGGAAGCATGAAGTGCTCTGGAAATGTCCTGGTAGACGGCTGCATTGAGTGGATTTAATAAAGCACAGTGGACCAAAGTCCTCTTTTCTGATGAGAGCAAATTTTGCATCTCATTTGGAAACCAAGGTCCCAGAGTCTGGAGGAAGAATGGAGAGGCACACAATCCAAGATGCTTGAAGTCCAGTGTGAAGTTTCCACAGTCTGTGTTGGTTTGGGGAGCCATGTCATCGGCTGGTGTTGGTCCACTGTGCTGTCCACTCAACGCAGCCGTCTACCAGGACATTTCCAGAGCACTTCATGCTTCCTTCAGCAGACAAGCTTTATGGAGATGCTGACTTCATTCTCCAGCAGGATTTGCACCTGCCCACACTGCCAAAAGAACCAAAACCTGGTTCAATGACCATGGTGTCACTGTGTAATTACTGTGTGATTTCATGTAATATTCTAATTTTCTGGGATTTTGATTTCGTGGGTTTCATAAGCTGTAAGCCATAATCATCAAAATTATAACAAATAAAGGCTTGACATATCTCACTTTGCATGTAATGAGTCTATATAATATATTAGTTTCACCTGTTAAGTTGAATTCTTGAAATAAATCAACTTTTTGATGATATTCAAATTTTATGACCAGCACCTGTAGTTCTTGTGTTTCTGCTTGTCTCTTCTCTTTTTTCTTTTCTTGTTTCTCTTTTCTTCAGTGATTCTGCTTGTTAACAGCAGGTGTTCGAATGTTTGTTGAAAGCTATTTTTCTTCTGAAAAAGATGACACCTTGCACATGAAGATAGCACATTGTTTTAGAATTTTACAGTCAAAAAATCAAAATATGTGAAAACCACCTATTTTAGCTTCAGGTTCTAAAGGGTTAAAGAATGTTTCAGAGACATCATCCTAACATTTAAATTACATTTTATAAACGATAAGGAAAATGGATTCATAAATTTTTATGTTCTTGGAATGTTACAAATCAACGTTACTATTATCATGGAACAGAAGATTGATAGGGTTTATTGAATGACACACAGGTTAAAAACAGGTGATTCCCTGGATAGCAGATAATTCTGGTGATACTGGCATATGAATGAATAGTCTTATCTTGTGTGAAGAAGAAGACAACAGTTCAATGCACAGATAAGTGTCCGAAGATAAGTGGCCAGGTTGTGGTTCAGCATAGAACGACGAGACCAGACAATTGCGGTATGGAAGGTGACTGCTTATGAAGGGTGAGATGAGAGGTGCAGATGAGGGCAAACACAGACAGGAGTGGTGAAGTGAGTGCAGGAGATGACCAAGGAGGATTGTGGGAGATGTAGTGCACAGAGGTGATAGACTGGTGACTGAGGATGTGACAATGTTTAGCTGTTAATCAAAATTAAGTAGAATGTTTCAGGAACATCATGCTAACCTTTTAAAAAATGTTCCACTAAAATTAAGAAAACTGGACATTTTAACATTCTCATAATCAAAACTAAACATTTGGAAACCATTAGCTGTTAGCTGGGCTCCGGTTTCCCCCCACAATCCAAAAAATAAACAGAAAAAGAAGAATCCTTGGGGGAAACAATAGAGCTCTGTACAATCTTACGGTGCATGGTAGTAATATCTGACATTAATGTACTAACATGAACCTTTTAGGGGTAAATAAGGTGCAAAGCTGTCCCTTTAAGGGTCCTGCTCACAGTAAGCTGTTATACCCTTTAAGGTACAACATGTGCCCATTTCTGTTTTAGTTGATATTCTGAAACCGGATTGAAGGAGTTCCCATGTATGCTGAACATTTGTTTGGCTTATTTTCCACCTCAATGTTTAATATGTAGTAGCTGTTTTATAAAAGCAATAAGACAATCATAGCTGTGCTACTGTATTTTGTGAGTACATGGCCACAGAAACCCAAAACCTGCATCTTGCATCCCGAGACCCAGGTTGTCACTAAATGATGTGTTGAAAATTTAATTCTCTGATCACATTAAGTGCTCTGAGAAGACAAAATCTGAACAGAAGATCTTGGCAGTGTCATCTTTTTTTCTGGAGTGAGATAGGCAGTGGCCCTGTAAAGTCTGTGTTATTGTGGTGTCTTGTGTCACTCTGCACATTTAGATGATGAAGGCTGATGAATCAATTCATCAGGAAAATGTATACACAACCAAACGTCATGTTTTACTAGACACTCTCAGTACCAGCAATGAAACATCATCAAAATGCATAATTAAAATAAGATTTGGTATTTACTATTAGACTATTTTTTTTAATTACTAGTTGTTCTGTGTAAGACATTTTCTTAGTTCTGAATTTAACATTTTAAACATAGGGCACATCCTATTTTCTGAGAGGACTGAACTTTATTGACAACTATTCTGTCTTCTCTATTTGAGGTTCTTCAAAGAGGTATTAGCATCCGGTACCCCAGATATGGCTATGGCCAGACTTGCAAATACTGGTATCCTACTTCCCCCTGGTCATCATGATTTGAAGCATTAATGAATGCGGGTGTAGAATCCCCAAACTCGATAGGACATAGATCACATCAGCCAGCAGTTAGCATTGCAGCTAGCAGGCACTCAAAGTTGAGCAGCATTCAGTTGTTTGTGTAGCAGAGCCCAGCTCTCTGATAGTGTGCTTCATAATCAGAAACATTCGTAGCAGGACTACAACTACATGCTATTTTCCTCAAACAGCCGTTTCTGCTGTAAACAGGGAAATGAAAGCTTTAGCGTTCTGCCGGGAAGACTCAATTGTTACGTCACTTATTACCTTCTCATCTATCGAATCGTGTTCTAATACTTGTAGTATAAAAAATTGGTACTTAGTTCGCAGATGCTGACGCCTACATTAAATTGGCAGTAACCGACTCCGGCGTTAGCTCACCCTCATCTTGATTGCAGTCATAACAACACAAAATCATATCGTGGATTTTGATCTCACCAACTCTGGTGGCCGCACCAGAGCAAGAGCGAGACCGTGTGTAGGAAACCAGTGCGTGGAGGTTCTAAAAAAAACAGCAATCTCATGAGAGTCGATCTCCTCACAGTTTTTCAAGTTCAATTCTGTTGTGTTCTAGTGTCCTTTCATGTTTAATTGTGTCTTATCACTATATTTAATAACACACCATGAGACCAAAACTCTGAGCGCTGTGTATCATCCTTTACTGAACTCTCATACAAGACACAGACATGAGCAATCAACAGATGATCAGTCTAACACATAAGTCAACTTAATCAGACACAGAGAGTGTCAAACCAAATCCACCACAAGTTCCACTTCCAAGAATTTCAAGTTGGTTTTCAAGTTTTTGGTAGGCGCTTCTACCAGCCACTGTTAACATGTACTCTCTACCATGATCAAACTTCATTCAGGTAAGTATATTAACTTGGCTACTCTGCTGCTGCGGTGACTTTGCAGTTTTCTTAAAAACTGCTGATACAGACTGTAACGGTTTAAACAGTAGGGCCGGATAGCTTGCCTGAATGGTTGTAGCAAAGTTTAAGCAAAGATTCATGTAACTGATATTCCACATTGCAGTGGTAATTTATTTGTAGCGTCGTCTATCCCATGCACATGTAACCCCTCCACCCGGGTCCTACTCGCCCTGCTCTGTGCGGGCCTCGAACCTGGGTTTCCAGCGTGAGAGTCAGGCGCTCTAACAAGGAGGCTAAAGACTGCAGCCTCTAGCGTCTATTACAGCGTCTATTCTAGCGTTCGTTACACACACGGGCAGTTTTGCAAATATTTCACTAACAACTGCATTACTGAATAGAAATAAAACAAGCATAAAAACAACAGAAATATTAAACTGGCTTTACACATATATGCTATATTCACGGCTCGCGCTCCTCATACCTCTGCCCACTCACCAGAGAGTGCGTCCCACCTTAAAGGAGCAGTACCTAATTCAACTTGTTACATGCCCTTCTCTGAATTCGTTATTGCTTCTGCATTTACAGAGATGTTATTTTCCAATAACTTCCCGATCGCCGTGAAGATCTCGATTTATACTTAGTGATATTGACTTTAACATGACTTTAACCAAGCACAGCAAAAAAAAAAAAGTCAAAATTCTGAAATGGGCAAATTTGTTCAAATTAAAATACCCAAACATAAAAGAACCGCCATCAGTAACGTTAAAATATATAAAAGTTTACAAAACAAACTAAATTAATGAAACATTCTGAAAACATCTTTACATGTAATTATATGGATCATATCAGAAAAAGGAAGAAGCTGAGCTAAAAGAGAGCAAATTGGTCTTTGGCTGCTATGCATATGCTGTAGTAGATGTATAATACAATGGCAGTAAATGACTCATTTACAAAAGTGCTGAAATTACACAAACAACTATTTTACACAATATTTACTTTTAAGATCTTTTAATAATTAAAATTAACATCTACAATAATAGAAAACGTAGTACAATCGCTGCAACATGCAACCTTTCCTGGTGACCTATACTTTAATCCACTGATATGTTTTAGAACTTTTAAAAAGGGCCCAAATATTGTCCAAAATGAACTAACTGGCCTGGTTGATTCACTAGCGTTCATAAGTTGGGGTCTGCAAGATAATGTGAGATGATTTTATCAGTTTTTATCAATTTTTGATCAAACACAGTAAACAGTAATATTCTAAAATAATACAATTTTAAACAATGTTAAAACAATTAAAAATTACAATACAAAAAAAAAAAAAAAAATGAAAAGGTTGTAAATTTTAAGCGTGATATGCTTCTCTGCTCGGTCACCTAAATTTCGCTATGAGTATTATTCCTCAAGGCAGGGCATTTATCTCTTGTCTGTTAACGATGGCCCACTCCATGCCTAATTTAAGGGACCGGCTCCAGCTAAACGAAGAGTGCATGTCCGATGTCAGATTTGCATACTTGGAACGGCAAAGGCCAGATGAATTTCCAAGCTCGCTCAGGCTTCGGTTTGTCGGTGCTTCACGAAAATGATCCTATAGTGGTCGCTAGCGTCCTTTGGGGTTTGACGTCGTCGCAAAACATATTATATTGTTTGAGCTAACTGTTGGAAACTTTTCCTTCGTCAAAGCAGAGACCAGGAGACTTTGGGATATCTTTCAAGCAGAAGTTATTCTTTATTGAGGACTTCGCTGTGCGTTGCTGTAGTCATCCAACTAGTCTGACTAAGGAACGTTGCCTTGCAATTTATATACATTTAGGGGGAGGGATTTACATTGAGGTTGAACAAAGCATGTAAATGAAGTATACAGGTTTAGGAACCCGCCCTAGACTCCAGAGTGTTACCAATCCTAATCCAATCAGCCTAACTATTCAACGACTGGGGCTGGGGCTCGGGCTCCAAGAGCCATTAAAGACAAAAGGTGAGAGTCTCAGTAATCTGACTCATTTAACTTACAATATAAAAAACAGGTCTGGCAGGAATCTTTTGCTGGAAACTCAAAAATCATCATTTATACCTCAAATGCTAAAATCAGTCTACTAAACTTTCTCAGTTCATATACTATTGTAGTGGAACCTAAATTAAACATTTAATAAATTTGTAATACAACATAACGAAGCACGGTTGCCATTATTAAGACAGATCTTATTGTCAGGCGATCATGCCATTCCTGAGACGTTAATCTGGCTATCAGTCATCTTTAATTTTATAATTAAGGTTGCGCACATTCCCGGCCACTGCAATGCCATAGCTATGCGCTTTCACGCTTTTGTTTCAGGCTTTCAGACGGCTTTGCCCTTCACCCTGCCCTCATACACTTTAAAAGCTTATACTTCTGTGGTCTTTGTTTATAATGTTTTGCTTTTCTTTTCAGATTCCTCAATTTCCCGTGCTGATCACAGCCGGTTGTTCCTTCCTCGTCTACAATTACGAAAATCATAATTAAATATTTCTTCCATTCGTAGATTGCTCGCAGGCATTCAAATTCACACAAGTATTTTAATCCTAATTATCCAAGTCTTTTCACCATACTTTCTGTTCACTTGCTACTCAAAGGCATAGCCAAGTCCTCTAATAAACCTCCGATAGACGCCTGCCAATCACATTGTATACATTTAAAAGATAAAAAGGGGTGGTCCCGGCACAGAGGGTGGAGTTTCAACAACTCGTTTTGTGGTTTCGATTACCTCTCACAGACAAATTTCAAAACTTTTAGCTTTTATGTTCAAACTGGAGTCAGACAAAGATGGAGAGACTCAAAAAGTGTCAACATGTAGACAACATTTCTGAATGGTTTGTTGATAAATTATGTAGCTTATGCGTAGTTATCTTCTATTCATTGATTAGCATATTCTGTCTTGATAATGTGTAAATCCTGTTCCGGGGGCAGGATTTATGAAAATTTTAGGGTTTGTGATGTCACTAACGCAGGAGGAATGTCGCGTAGTCCCTACCAGCGTTTGTTGTAGTCCTTAAAAAGCTATTTCTTTAAATGAAAATCTCCCATTGCTCTGAACTTTGAGCGTTGTAACTTTGCAGATGTTGTTTATGCTTAAACAGCAACATTACACACTAACTAAAGTTAGAAAAGTGAAATCCATTCAACCACCCCGCTAATTACCTCCCGTCCGCAATGGTCTCTTCTCTTCCTATTTTCATATTCAGATAGTAGCCGTGTTTTTAACAGCGTTTCGTGGCTCATGCATCCAGGGGAATTTACTTCAGAATCTAAACACTCCGATTTTGCCCGTGGTCTTTCTTTTTCTGATTTACGTTTCTCACCTAATTTCTTTACTCTCTTTTTTAAGCACTCTAAGAATGACTCGAGGATCTGGTTTCACATTAGCAATTTTTATTTTAGCAAAATTAACAATAGTTTCTGTCCCTTCTCATCCATGATTCAATTTCTGAAAATTCATCCTAGAACTTCAGATTAGTTCCCCCTATTTATCTTATCTAACGGAGCACCTCTCTCTAAGGCCTGGTTCAGGACTCATTTAGCTACTGTCCTCAAAAGCTGCAGTCTATATCCCTCTCTTTATACCGGACAATCCTTCAGGATCGGGGCAGCCACTACAGCGGCTGAACGCTGTGTTTCTACATCAGCAATCAAGATTTTGGGCAGATGGTCTTCCTCTGCATTCGAATTCTATATAAGACTCGATTCCAAAATCCTCCACGAAGCTCAGCAAGCTCTTTCCAGCAACGATTAAAGGGACTATGTGTAGCTTTTTAGGTATTTTATTATCTAAAATCAATATTTTTATTCATAAATATGCCCTCAATGGTGTACAAATACCTATGCCAATGATCAGACTAATCCTCGTAAATGAAGAATTTATTATCTTTATATACTTGGGACGGGTAGGTCCACGGAGGCTTCCATGTAGTTCCGCCATCTTGAAAAACTATAATAGCAGAGAGGGACAAAAAGTACAAGGCCAACGCGTTTCCACAACGTGTTTTCGTTCAGAGCCAGCGTCACGTGACTGAAGCCAGCAGAAGCAGGGGGCGCAGAGCAGTGAGAGGCGCTTGTCACTGCCGCGGCAGGTTTAAAAGGATGCACACTGCACGGTTATTTATACATATATTCATTCATACATATTCTGAGTCACAGAATAAGGAGTCCTCGTCGTCGAAAAAGTCCAAAATAGACCGTAAAAGGAAACGTGACCGGAGATTACAAAAACAATGGTTAATGTCGGGATAGCTAATGCAGGAGAAAGCTTTTAAAAGAGACCCTGAAGTTGCCTGCTTTTTTCTCGACAGGTAAGTCAATGTTACGGTCTTAATTACAAGCTTTTTTTTCATTGCTTGGTTGTGTACTTTATTATATAGACAGTAGAACATTTATAGTTAAAAGTTAAACAGGCTCTTTGATGAATAGCAGCTATTGAGTAAAGTAACGTTAGAGAAGGCTCTGATGATGATGATATCTAACAATGCACGTACTTCAAAAAATATAACGGGTAAAGAAGGCATTACTACTAATTACCATAGTCAATGTTTTTCACAGTCAGTAATTGATACTGTAACATTATTTTTTTCGTTGTTTCAAGTTTCAGTTTGTTTTAAATAACAAACCTGTTCACCCGAAGAAAAACTCGAAGTGCTATTATAAGACATCCTGTCATAGCTTTTTGGTACATAACGGCTACCGTAGATGCAACGCGCATTTGAAAAAGTGAGGCGCTGGAGAGCATTATTCGTTTGAATGCAAAATACAATTTCACCGCTAGATGGGAGAAATTCCTACACACAGTCCCTTTAAGGTTATCCTCATGCAAATACTGGTGGTGGTGTCATGCTCACACATATTACTCATCTATCCTGTTCGATAGTCTTTAGCTTGCATTACTAGTCTGAGTGGACATTCAGACTAGTAATGCCCAATGCCCCTGGGCTAAGATGGCGGCGCACATAGATGCTGCGGCTCGGTGCTCTCTCAGTTGGTGCAACAGTTTGCATTGTTTTTTTGTGTTTATATATGTCCTGAGTGTTTTCTGTCAGGCCAATAACGTCTACGGTCGGCACGATCTCCTTAAGATAGGAGTCTGTTATGAACAGAATATTACAGCCAAGTTTCTCTACACACACAATATACCGGAGGAGATAGCACGGCACCCCGGCTCCTCGTGGATTATCATCCCCGCCGGAAAGAGGCGAAGGCGGCGTAGAGAGAGGAGGCAGAAGCGGGGCTGCAGGGCTGGCCCACTCGCCAGGCTACGGAGGCAGCCACTTAAACCTCCGCTTCCCAGCCTGTTTCTCGCTAATGCTCGATCACTTGTCAACAAAATGGATGAGCTGAGGCTACAGATTGCAACCAACAACACCGTAAAAGATTGCTGTATTCTGCTTTTCACGGAGACCTGGCTTCACCCACTTATCCCGGACTCGGCGATGGAGCTAACAGGCTATACCGGGCAGCGACAGGACAGGACGCAGAGCTCCGGTAAGAGCAGAGGAGGGGGGCTGTGTGTGTACGTGAATAACAACTGGTGTACTAACACAGTAACTGTGGACAGTCACTGCTCCCCAAACTTGGAGTATGTGTCTGTGAAATGCAGACCCATTTACCTCCCGAGAGAGTTTTCTGTTGTCATGATAACAGCTGTTTACATACCACCGGACGCTAATGCTAAAATGGCTAGCAGTCATTTGCATAGCAGCATTACTAGCCAACAGAGTAAATTTCCTGACGCTGTACACATTATAGCAGGGGATTTCAATCACGCAGACTTGAAATCAGTACTCCCTCATTTCTATCAACATGTTAAATGCACAACTAGAGGAAATAAAACTCTGGATAAGGTTTACTCTAATATCAAACTTGGTTATAGGGCTAAACCACTACCTCACCTGGGCCAGTCTGACCATTTGTCTTTGCTGTTAATTCCTGCATATGCCCCCCTCAGGAAAAGTACACCCAACATCACAAAAACTATTACAATCTGGCCTGATGGAGCCATCCACCGGCTGCAGGACTGTTTTGATAGGACCAACTGGGATGTGTTTTTACATCAAGATCTGGAGATGTTTACGGACAGTGTACTGTGTTATATACGTCACTGCATAGGCACTGTTACCATGGAAAAACAGATCCGGGTCTATCCCAATCAGAAGCCCTGGATGACTCGGGAGGTCCATCGGCTGCTGAGGGAGAGGAACACCGCCTTCAGGTCTGGTGACCGGACCCTCTACACTGTGGCCCGGGCTGACCTGAAAAGAGGCATCAAAAGGGCCAAGTTGGATTATCGGCAGAGGATTGAGGCATACCTGGGAAGTAATGACAGCAGGCGGTTGTGGCAGGGAGTCCAACAGCTCACCAATTACAAGTCCACCTTAGGAGCTGCTGAGGGTGAGGCCTCGCTGGCAGAGGAACTGAACACTTTCTTTGCCTGCTTTGAGGTGGAACCAAGTATGGCAGTGACACCACACCTCACGGTCCACAGCAACTTCACCTTCACTGAGCATGAGGTAAGGCGCACACTGCAGGCCGTGGACCCGAAGAAGGCTGCTGGGCCAGATGGCATCTCTGGGCGTGTTCTAAAAGCTTGTGCGGATCAGCTGGCTGGAATCTTTATGAGGATTTTCAACCAGTCCCTGGCTGAGTCCACAGTCCCACCATGCCTGAAGTCCTCCACCATCGTCCCCCTGCCTAAAAAACCTCATATTTCCAGCCTCAACGACTACCGGCCAGTTGCACTCACCCCAGTGGTGATGAAATGCTTTGAAAAGCTGGTCCGGGGTCACATTACATCATGCCTGCCAAAAAGCCTGGACCCACACCAGTTCGCATACAGAGCTAATAGATCCACAGAGGACGCCGTAGCTACAGCCCTTCATGCTGCATTGTCCCACCTAGAGCAGCAGGGGAACTACGTACGGATGCTCTTTGTGGACTATAGCTCTGCTTTCAACACCATCCTTCCTGAAAAACTGATGAACAAACTGATGGACCTAGGCATTCCATACCCCACCTGTATGTGGATTAAAAGCTTTCTCACTTGTCGCACCCAGAGGGTGAGAGTGGGCCATCACACATCTACGGCCCTTAGTCTCAGCACCGGCTCCCCACAGGGCTGTGTGTTGAGCCCCCTGCTGTACACTCTCTATACGCACGACTGCACCTCCACCCACCACAACAACATCATAGTGAAGTTTGCGGACGACACTACAGTTGTGGGGCTCATCACTGGAGCAGACGAGTCAGCCTACAGAGAGGAGGTTAAACACCTGTTGGTGTGGTGTAGGGAGAATAACCTTCTCCTTAACACTGTAAAGATCAAGGAGCTGGTGATTGATTACAGGAGGGAAAAGACTGACATCGCACCACTCATCATCAGCGGGGATCGGGTGGAGCAGGTGTCGGACTTCTGTTTTCTGGGTGTGCACATTGAGGAGGGTCTGACATGGAGCGTAAACAGTGTGAAGGTGCTAAAAAAGGCCCAACAACGACTACACTTCCTGAGGGTCCTCAGGAGAAACGACATCACTCAGAGACTGCTGTTATCCTTCTACAGGTGCTCCATAGAATCTATTTTAACATACTGCCTATGTGTGTGGTTTAGCAGCTGCACAGTAGCCCAGAAAAAGGCTTTCCAATGGGTCATTAACACGGCCCAGAAGATAGTCGGTTGCCCCCTCCCTACAATGGATGACCTCCACAGTGCTCGCTGTGCTAAAAAAGCTCAGAGCATTATTAGAGACACTTTCCATCCCGGTCACTCCTTGTTTGAATTGTTGCCATCAGGCAGACGATACAGGACAATCAAATCAAGAACAAACAGATTTAAAAACAGTTGTTATCCAACAGCAATAACCACCCTCAATGCCATAAAAAAACATTCTTAAAACAATACTATATAGTCAGATTGTGCAATAACTATGACAGAATGAATGGTGGTATGTGTGTGTATCTCCAATAGGATGGGGAGTATGTGTTGATTATTAATGTTTTTATTGATATTTTTTATTGATGCACTTAACTGTCTGGCACTTTTAAATTTCGTTGTACAGGTTACAATGACAATAAAGGACTACTACATTGTCTCTGTGTGACCTCGTCTCTGTGTGGCCTTTAGTGGCCTTGTGGCCTATCGTGGTCTTGTCCTGTGTGGCCTATTGTGGCCTTGTGGCCCTCGTGGCTTCAGTTCTGTGTGGTCTATCATGGCCTTGTGGCCTGTCGTGGCCTTGTCCTTTGTGCCTATCGTGGCAGTGTGGCCCTTCTGGGCATAGGTTCTGTGTGCTCGTTTCTGAGTGGCTTGTCTCTGTGTTGCATTTGCGGTCTTGTGACCTATCATAGCCATGTCTCTGTGTGGGTCTTCAAGGCCTTGTTGCCTATTGTGGCCTTGTGGCCCTTAGCGGCCTTGGTTCTGTGTGGCCTAGTGGCCATTGTCTCTGTGTGGCCTCGTCTCTGTGTGGCCTATCGTGGTCTTGTCCTGTGTGGCCTATCAAGGCCTTGTGGCCTATCGTGGCCTTGTCCTTTGTGCCTATTGTGGCAGTGTGGCCCTTCAGGGCATAGGTTCTGTGTGGCTATGTGTCTCTGTGTCTCTGAGTGGTTTGTCTCTGTGTGGCATTATTGGCCTTGTGGTCTATCATGGCCTTGTCTCTGTGTGGGTCTTCTAGGCCTTGTGGCCTATCGTGGCCTTGTCCTGTGTTACCTATCATGGCCTTGTGGCCCTCGTGGGTTGGTTCTGTGTAGTCTTTAATGGCCTTGTGGCCTACTGTGGCCTTATCCTGTGTGGCCTATCGTGGCCTTGGTTCTGTGTGGCCTAGTGGCCTTGTCTCCATGGCCTCGTCTCAGTGTGGCTTTTAGTGGCCTTGTGGCATTGTGGCCTTGTCTCTGTGTGGCCCACATTTCTATGTTTCGTCATGCTTATTTCATGTTAACTCATTTTTTACTTTTTATGTTTTAGGAACCACAGGATACATGGCTGGAGGGTATACTTTTTCTTTACAGTTCTTTGGGCGTGGGCTCTGTCCCGGTGGAATTATTTTCTCAACCTATTTTTGGGGCTCTGCTGCCGCTGCCTTCGTCTTCAGGCAGGAAATGCAGATTCCGAACCCTCAGATTGCGAGCTACGGACGGGGCCTACGCCAAAAAACTTTATATCACAGTAATTGCTTGCTGGGCTGTTAATAAATGCATGCTTGTTACGTTATTTTGCCTCCCGAGTCTTTCTGGTAGAACTTCTGAACATTCTCACGAAGTTTAAGACAGCAAATTTGGTTCTTTTTCATGTGGAAAAGAGTGATATTCAGAAATAGCAGTAAGAACTCCTAAAGAGGGATTTCACGGTCACTTGGTCTTAATACATGGCTGCAAAAAAAAAAAAAAAAAACCTGCAACATGAGAGGACTGATCTTCAGTCTTCTCTGGAGTCACAGACAACTGTTTAAATCACGTCATTCACATTGAAAGTGACCAGCAAGCAAACAGGATGACAACCCCTTTCCACACCACATGTGGAAAAGTTTAATTTCAATGTGTTCAGAATTCTGTTGACCACACAGATGATGTCTTTTGCCTCAGAGAAGACATCACAATCTATTGTGAAGAACAAACAGGTGTGGGGGTTAACATTAACATACAGCCCAATCACAGGAACTGCTTTTTTCTCCCTCATTCTTACCCACAAGTGTGAATGATCTCCAAGGGAATTTTTTTTTTTGCAAGGACAGATCTTCACATTATACAAAACGGACAGAATAGAACTAATCGTCTCCATATCTATTTTAATATCTATATATGCTTAATGAGTGCTGTTTATGACACAACAATGTATACAGACATATCTATTAAGTTATATATGAAGGCATGGGTGACGGTTTAACATTACGCAATCATATTTGGAATCTATGCATTCAGCATAATGCCTAGGTTAATCTAGAATTGGTTTGAAAAGTGAATAGTGTCCCCATCGATAAACTGAGCTGTTAGGACCAATGCAGATCAGAGGGTGAGCACCCCCTACTGGCCTCTCTAACACCTCCTCCAGCAGCAACCTTGTTTTCCCAGGACGCCTCCTATACAGGTAATGGCCAAGCTCAACACTGCTTAGCTTCAGTGGGAAACCAGTCCTGGGGTACAGGGTTATATGGTTTTCTTTTTGTCTTGTTTATTATTATTATTATTATTATTATTATTATTATTAAAGACCTGCCAATGGATCCTACTCTCTCGTTTCTGGGATTTCCACTGTTACAGAAGACCTGACCCAACTCTTAATCTCCCTGCGAGGTCCCAAATGGGTCCGCTCTGCTGTACAAATCTATCTGGGGCTTCCCAATCGCCTTGGCTCATGGATCCCTCAGCTCCACCTCAAGCCTCCAAGCCTCTGACTCCACCTTGGCCCTCCGACCCATTGGCTCCACATTGGCTCAACACTCTCTTGGCTCCACCATGGACTGCCATCCCTCAGGCTCCGGAGGTCTCCCTTGTCCCTCTGGCTCCACCTTGGTCCATCATTGCTCTGGCTCCACCTTGGTCCTCCAACCCATTGGCTCCACATTGGCTCAACACTCTCTTGGCTTCTCCATGGACTGCCATCCCTCAGACTCCGGAGGGCTCCCTTGTCCCTCTGGCTCCACCTTGGTCCATCATTGCTCTGGCTCCACCTCGGACATCCAAATCAGCAGCTTCTCCTCATCCCTTCCCCCCTCTGGCTCCTCCATCTTTATCTCCTACCTGGTCATTTTCTCCTTGGTGTCTTCCTCTGCCTGTTCCTCGTTCTCATCCAGAGCCCCCAAGCCCGTCCACACTTCCTTCCTTTCTTCCTTCATTTCTTCCTTTCTTTCCCTCCCTCCCTTCCCTGTGTTAAATAAATGTTATTGCATTGAAAACATAATTAATAAAACTAAATATAAATACCATAGAATAAACCATTTATGTGTTCATTTGAAAATTTTTTTTTTTTTTGGATGCTGTCAGTATTGCATGTTTCAGTGTCTATGCAAATGTAAGTAAATGTATGTGCTAGAACCACACTTTACATAAAACACAAATGAATACTCATGAGATCATGTTGCAAACATACATATTTTTGCAGACAATTGCAAATCTGACAGCGTAATCCTGCCATGAGCATTAACTCAGGAAATCCCAATTGATGTGTCCACACAAAAACAATAACTGACAGAGGACAGCTGTGTGTGTGTGTGTGTGTGTGTGTGTGTGTGTGTGTGTGTTGTGTGGCTGGGGAATACAAACATAAATCTTTTTTCAACAATCTATTTTCCATCATAGCTATTCACAGGGGACGTCTCAAAGTGCTCTTTAGCTTTTCTGTCAATGGCTGTCCCCATCCATCAGTTTCATAGAGAATTATTCCCCAGATCGATGGGATCACCAGCGCTCAGCACTATTAAGGCTAATAGGAAGCTGTGTGTGTGTGTGTGTGTGTGTGTGTGTGTGTTAAGCTGTCACACACTCATCGCAGCTGATTTACATCTAATTATACATGACACTGCAGTATGTTCGTACTCAAGCATATGATTTGCATTACATAATGCATAATAAAGACTATACTTGATAATTATAGGTGTAATTCCACTTTTTGATTATTTTTTTATCCTGATAATCTAAATTACATAATTAAATGAAATGATGTCCATCAAGATCTGAATATTTTTAGTACACAGAGGTATCTTTTACTCATCTGTGAAATACAGATATCCTGCCTGAACGACCACAGTCTTCAGTTGTAGTGCAATGGCATCGATAAAAAAACAACGACAACAAATGTTCCAGTCTGACTAGATGAATAACTTTAACTAGGTCATTTCAGAATATTTAGTGTCCATTACATACCCGTGACAAGGGTATTCAGGTCAGATAATGCAGCTATGAAGAGAAGCTGAATGCGTAATTGTTCTCAATGAAAGATTTATGAATGAAATTGGGAAGAGGCGACGAGTGGGCCGGAGATCAAATTCATAAATCAAATGACAATACATTTACATTACACCTGCTTAAATGGACAAGCGTTCTTTAGAAGTGAGCATTTAATTTGCACCAGAGCGAGGTAAATTAAGTAGGCATAATTATGCCTATCTTCCACTCAAGCATTGTTTCACATGAATTTTTTAGCAAGGCAACCATTAGCTACAAACTAATGCCAGAGACACCTAAGCAAACTGAATTATTCAATCTGTCAGTGAATATCCCATTACATTCTACTTATGAATACTTGATTTTATTTTGTATAATTGACCAGGCTTGTTTGTCAGACAGGGTTTGATCTGTCTTTCAGTATTTTTTGTGGATGTATGAAATCGGTGACCAGGCCTTTTTAATTTATTTTTTAGCAATGTATCTAAAGCTTCATATTTTGAAATCTAACAGCCTTTTGTGAAATGTTTCCAAATAATAAAAAATAAAAAATAGGTGCCTTAATATTAATGTAAATACTGCATGTATAAAAGTATAATTCACTGCTTGGAATGTAAATAAACATTAAACCTATTGATATTTCTAGCAATCACACTTGTCATCGAATCTAATATTGAATGTAACAAAGGTGTCATGCTTTCTTTAATGCAAAAATTTTAATTCCCTTTCAAAATGAAGTGTACAAAAGGTAGTAGAAAAATATGTCCACTTGTATTGTGATTTTAAACCCATAGCACATTATAAATCATACCTCATCTTTCACAAACACACAGAGAGATCTAGTCACTGGCATTTGCTATAGATTGATGAAAATGACTTCCAAAGTGTTTATTTCTCTTAATACCCCTGAAAGAAGAGTTAGCACTCAGGAGATATTTGATCGGAATGAGGGAAACTGATGGAGCAACTGATTAATTGGAATTTAATCCATCAGTCACCAAAGCATCAGCCACATCATTTACATTCCAAACAATCAGCTGATGGACCAATAGGACATGGGGTATTAATACGCAACAGTCAATATGATACCGCAGAGCTGTCACGTACCTTATTGACAAGCACAATGGGTCTTTTAATCCTGCCTTGATCAAATTGCATATATTTTAGGATTTCCTCAAGATTCGGTACGTCTTTTGAATGCTTCATCTGAGAGAGGAGAGAGGGGGTTGGGTTGATGTAGTCCATACATTTTCACTGTGATTTGCTGGAGTTGTGTGGCTGATATTGCACAGGTGGCTTGTGTCAAAGTATGTAGCTCTGATGAATGATGAATGAACATACCGATATCATTTTACCATGCAAATCAGCAAGAGACCAAATCAACTATTATTAATGATGAAGAAAGGAAACCAATCTGCTAGATGTGTAACAATAAGTTGATGCATCTCTAATTTCAACACTCTTTCTGAAAATGCTCCACAACCCAAATTTAGTATTTTAAATTTCAAACGGAGTTCAAATAAGATGCAAACACTGATCAATGTAACACAAAACCTCTCTCTAACAGAAGTCAGCCTGTTCTCGCACTTTATATATTTTGGTCTTAAGCATGAGAGTGTTTTAATGAGGTCTGTTCACTATATCAGTGCTCTTTTACCTCTTAACTCCTCCACTCTTTTCTCCAATGGCGCTCCATCACTGTAATGAAGTTTGTCTTGACGTATGAGGGTTGATCTAGGCGACAGTATGTAATATCGCCCTTCACGGATCACATATCTGAGACATTTAATAGGCTGCTTATCATGTAGCCCTAGGTTAATCATTTATCAGTACTCATCAGATCACTCTGATGGATTATTCTCAATAAAGGCTCCTAGCCGAGCTCATTCACCACCGCTTATTACCCTGAATTACATCACATCGAAGCATCCTCCTTACACTGTGTGATCCATCGCTAGCAACACATGCTAAAATGGTGTCAAACGTGAGTCGAGTCAGAGGCCTGAATAAAGATGACTGTTGAGGTTTTGAAGGCGAGATTAAGGCTCTTCGCTGTGGATGTTGGCAGCTGCTCAGACCCTATGGAAGACTTTAGTACTACCATTTGTCACCCTCCAAAGCAATATGTCAGTGAGTGTCAGCTTCTCCAAACAGCCAGCTAAAAACCCCAGAGAGGTTGGCTGATCACTACATGTGTGCAGAACCAATGTTTTTTTTTTTTTTTCTTCAGATAGCCAGCAAATTCGTTCATTCCGGTGATTTTTTCCTCACACATTTTGTGTGATCTTGACCTGACTAAAAGTACATAGGTTAAAAATGCAATCTCTGATTTACATTCCATCCTGGTAACTTTATAAATAAATTTAGACATTTGCACAATCACATGTTTAAAGATGGCAAGTATAAGTGTGTGTATTGAACACTGCAGTGGCCCCAGTAAACCTCTGATCTAGATCAGCTGCTTCCCACCGAAGAGACTGGCATTGATTCTCCAGAGCTGAGCTCAGATTACCTGCTTCATGCCAACACAGAGACGCTTCACCACTGAACACTCGATTCTGACACAGAAACCAACACACACACACACACACACATGCAGACCGGGGGCCGGTTGCATAAACCGCTAATACTTACAAGTTAGACATCTTTTTTTTTTTCTTTAAGACCGTTCATATCTTTTTAAAGTCAGTTACAGAAAAACTTAGATTGGCCTAATCTGATACCGAAGAGTAAGACTGGTTGCCCCTTGACTAACTGTTAGTCAAGTCAAGTCAAGTCAAGTCATCTTCATTTATATAGCGCTTTTAACAATGTAGATTGTTTCAAAGCAGCTTTACAGAGATAAGCGTATAATTTAAGGTAACAGAGATTGTTTCGGCTTTACAGCAGAGTTAAGTTATTTCCATCTGAAGTTAGTTTTGATTGATTTGCTTCCGTCGCAATGATCATTTGTTATTAAATTAGGGGCCGCTAAGACGACACCAATCCCTCTACACAGACTTTAAACGCGAATCTGTGAGAAACGTTGTGGCGTTCACATGAGCACATGTTCACATGAGTTTATTTTGTTGCTTTGGGGTAGGAACGCTAGTAGTATGTTAGTGGGTCATACTAAGTCTTAAGACACTGTCTTAATATAATGGCTATGTTTATGCAACTAGCCCCTGAACTGCTGTGAAATCATGACTCTGAATAATCCATTTTTAATCAAAAAGATGAATCAATATTGTACTTTAGAAGCCAGGTAAACAAATGGTAAATGTAGCACTGATTTCTGTCTAAAGCATCATGCATGACACAGATGTGTGATCAACCTCTCTGAAGTGAGACGGGAGGCCCACTCCTAGGAATAGGTAAAATGTGTGCCTGAAAATTCATTGAATTTCATTTAAAAAGGTTACATCTGAGCTTTCAAAACATCTAATTTTTCAAACTACAGGCTCCAAGTAAAATGGATATACATGGCATTGAGGGGCTACCACATAAATAAATAAATGAATAATTACTATTTTATTAATTTTATAATAATTTTATAATAAATCAATCGATAAATGAATCCTGTTTGAACCATGTAATCAAAAAGGCTGTTATGTCACTCCCTGTTATGTTTATGTGTGTGCGCTGACAGATGACAATATCTCCGTCCTCACACAAGCCAAGTTTCCATTCACTTTTTTCACTGTTTTTTTAAATGAATGTATAGTCTCCAGCCTGTTTTCAGCCTTTTACAGATAATAGCAATGTATGATAGCATTGTGGTTAAAGAGTTTAAGTGTGTCTGTCACACAGTCCAAGAGCATGAACTTCAATATGTCTATCATTTAAAGGGCAATATCACAAAATTTCAAATTTCATTTTTCAGTTATCCAGAAAAAGTGGCCTGCTAAACATCTTGATTTAAAAAAAAAAAAAATTGTAAAAGAATGAATGAATAAATAAATAAATAAATAAATAAAAAAGGTTAAATGTTTGCAATTTAGAAACGAGGTTACGTTTAGAAACGAATTTAGATGATAATACAGGTCATAATTAATTCCTCTATGCACGATATATAAAATGAAGTATTGACATTTAAGATCCGTGTATCAGGCTTGGATTGTGTTGCACTGGCTTGAAATTCAAAGCCAGATCGAAACAAGGCACAGGCATTTAAGATAACCAGATTGAACCAGTGATGGAAGGTTATATGAAACAAACTACAAATGGACTCAATCATCAGGAAAAAAAGCAGATATTAGTCATTTTAGTAACATAATCGCTACATCAAAAGGGAATCCCATGTACAAAACTATTTAATTTTTATGAGTCAAATTTGTGTCATATGTGAATATTTACCTTATATTGCTACATTAAATCAGTATAGCCAGTTGCTATATTTTAAAGCAATTATGTTAACAGTTTTCACTGTAGCGTATGTTTTATTATAGGGCAGGAAACACAGTGTAGCACAAATGAAACGTTTAAAAAGATGTCCTTGTTCCGCTGTTACTTTTGAGATGCAAAATGTTATTAACAGCATGTATTTCTAATTATTCAGTAACCAAACAAATATATACAATGCAGGGAATTTAATTGAAAATGTCCGGATAATTAATGTTTACTGAACACGAGCATTCAAAATGTCATGCGTGTCAAGCATTCCCAGCAGGCTACAAATTACTTATGAATTGTGTAACCATTTAGGAAAAAGCGAGAGAAAACTTTATATAGTATAGATATATAGATATAGTTTTGTGAGGAAAAGTCCCATTTGATGTCAGAAAAGTCCAGCTCCCTCAATATGTCACTTTCAGTGTGTGCACCAAATGATTGGCTTTAGTCTTGCTTGTGCCATTGTTGACCACAGTCTGTTCTTCACCAAGGACAGCTTTAAAAAAGAGGCATTTGTGGCTCACCTTTACTTTTATTATACCAGCCACAGTCTCAGAGAGTTTGGTCGTTCTTTAGTTGGCATTCCCACCATTGTCCCAACTATTAACCTTTATCTATGATATTAGCTGATGTTTTTATACCACACTCTCTCGTCTTGTGCAATTGTACTATAATGGTGTGTAAATCCATTTCAATCATGACAACTCTCGAAATAGTTTTAGCATGTTATTGAATATGACAATGTTAATGTATGTGGTCTTGGCTGACTAGCCATGCTAAGTTGCTGCTAAGCAAATATGGACTTGCTGCTGCTAACAGACACACAGATACGCTGCTGTGAGAATGTAAGATATGCTGCTGCTGCTGCATGAATAGACACACATTAATCCTGTAGCGGGTCTGGGCAGGTGGAGCTGGGGATGGGGAGGGGTTCAATTCAAGATTTTACTTGCTGCTATTATTAAAGTGTAAAATCACAGATTTTCAGTCCGCTTTGTTTTGTTATAATGTTGGTAGTATATGTAAATTAACAATATTTACTCATTCACTAAGATATTAAAATAGATGTTTTCTATAATTGTAAAATGTCTTCTCAATATTATTAAATCTTTTCTTTTTTTTAGGACACATCCTAGAAAACCTTTCACACTAGAATTGATCAAATAATTTAGGAAAAAAACATTTCAAATCTAATTTTTCTTAAATATTTGAAGTAGTTTTTCAATAAATTTTTTTCTGGGAAAAATATTTGTAAAGAATTTCACAGTTCTTACTCCACCATGGAGAAGAGGCAATTATTAGAATTACAGATGACCTGCTGTTGTCATTTGACCACGAACGCATCACTCTTCTAGCGCCATTTGATCTCAGTGCTGCTTTCGACACCATAGACCACATTCTGTCTCAGATGTGCAAAGCTACGCTGGTGGTTCTTAACTGTGAACTGGGGGAAACTCTTTTTCCCCCTTAGCTAAAGTTTATTCCACCTATAATAGATTTAAAATATAACAACTGGGGGCTCGTCCATCATCTACACACAACTATAGGAGATTCATTCCTTCATCAAACTACTAATTTCTTTAGTAAGCATATTTTCTTTTGATGGCAGAGGCGCTTGCTTTAAATGGCCATGAAACACTAAATACATTCTCTGAAATTTAAACAGAGGTGTTTGTGTTGCACATGTTAGCATTTGTTCATTTTAATTCTAGGAGACTACTGGTCAATTTTGGGCTTTTTTGCGCTTATCATCTCTCATTATCATCTTCTGGTTTAAATTCTTCATTATGTCAACTTCACGCGTCAATGCATTCATGGATTGTAATGTAAATGGTTATGTTGCTGCTATTGTTTTAATTACTTGTTTTGTAATAATAAGATTTTATTTTTAATCTAAAATCATGATGATTGTCCCTGTTCTTGAGTTTGGTTTGGATTGATATCTGTGTATGTCAGGTTTACAACATATTAAAAGTTCACCATGCAAAGATAACAAACATACAGAAAATTAAATAAAAGTAAACCAGGTCCAAGTTCCTATCCAAAGACAACACTAATCAACTTAATGGATATGAAAATTACCAAAGGGTTATCTCTAAAAAGCCAGTTTAAATGAATTTCCAGGTGAGTGTTATTTTAGGGTGTGCAAACTCTGGTTTTTCAGTCTCAAGAAGACTGATTGGTTTTTATCGTTGTCCATTGACACAGTCTGCTAGCTTGCCATCTGATGAATATGATCCACTTAACTGGAAAAGCTTTATCGAGGTAGTCAGTCCTAATCCAATTGGCCAAATTTTGCAGAATTTTCAGAAATCTAGTGTCATGGTCCTTAATGGTTTTCCAGGGTAAAAAATAAAAATAAAAATAAACAACTTTAAATAAACAAAAGGCATTCAAGAGTTTTGTTTGAGGCTTTTAATGGAACTTCAGCTGGATGTTTTCGTATGTTTACAGATGGGAAAAATTCTTATTGCACACAATGTACTTGTTAGATCTTAAGATATTTAGTCTCTCTGTTTATCCCAAGGTTTACCATAGTCAGCCAGATCCGAGCCGTATCCAGATCAGATGGAGGACTTGCACCTAGACACGACCACAAAACATGATGTAGTCAGCCAGATCCAGGCCGTATCCAGATCAGATGGAGAACTTGCACCTAGACACGACCACAACACATGATGTAGTCAGCCGGATCCAGGCGGTATCCAGATCAGATGGTGGACCTGCGCCTAGACACGACCACAACACATGATGTAGTCAGCCGAATCCAGACCGTATCCAGATCAGATAGTGGACCTGCGCCTAGACACGACCACAAAACATGATGTAGTCAGCCGGATCCAGGCAGTATCCAGATCAGATGGAGGACCTGCACCTAGACACGACCACACCGCATGATGTAGTCAGCCAGATCCAGGCCGTATCCAGATCAGATGGAGGACCTGCGCCTAGACACGACCACAGCACATGATGTAGTCAGCCGAGTCTAGGCCGTATCCAGATCAGATGGAGGACCTGCGCCTAGACACGACAACAACGCATGATGTAGTCAGCCGGATCCAGGCCGTATCCAGATCAGATGGTGGACCTGCGCCTAGACACGACCACAGCACATGATGTAGTCAGCCGGATCCGGGCCGTATCCAGATCAGATGGAGGACCTGCGCCTAGACACGACCACAGCACATGATGTAGTCAGCCGGATCCGGGCCGTATCCAGATCAGATGGTGGACCTGCGCCTAGACACGACCACAACACATGATGTAGTCAGCCGGATCCAGGCCGTATCCAGATCAGATGGTGGACCTGCGCCTAGACACGACCACAGCACATGATGTAGTCAGCCGGATCCGGGCCGTATCCAGATCAGATGGAGGACCTGCGCCTAGACACGACCACAGCACATGATGTAGTCAGCCAGATCCAGGCCGTATCCAGATCAGATGGAGGACCTGCGCCTAGACACGACCACAGCACATGATGTAGTCAGCCGGATCCAGGCCGTATCCAGATCAGATGGAGGACCTGCGCCTAGACACGACCACAACACATGATGTAGTCAGCCGGATCCAGGCCGTATCCAGATCAGATGGAGGACCTGCGCCTAGACACGACCACAGCACATGATGTAGTCAGCCGAGTCTAGGCCGTATCCAGATCAGATGGAGGACCTGCGCCTAGACACGACAACAACGCATGATGTAGTCAGCCGAGTCTAGGCCGTATCCAGATCAGATGGTGGACCTGCGCCTAGACACGACCACAACGCATGATGTAGTCAGCCAGATCCGGGCCGTATCCAGATCAGATGGAGGACCTACACCTAGACACGACCACAACGCATTGATGTAGTCAGCCGAATCTAGGCCGTATCCAGATCAGATGGAGGACCTACACCTAGACACGACCACAACGCATTGATGTAGTCAGCCGAGTCTAGGCCGTATCCAGATCAGATGGTGGACCTGCGCCTAGACACGACCACAACACATGATGTAGTCAGCCGGATCCAGGCCGTATCCAGATCAGGTGGAGGACCTGCGACCACAACTCATGATGTAGTCAGCCGGATCCGGGCCGTATCCAGATCAGATGGAGGACCTGCGCCTAGACACGACCACAACGCATGATGTAGTCAGCCAGATCCGGGCCGTATCCAGATCAGATGGAGGACCTGCGCCTAGACACGACCACAACGCATGATGTAGTCAGCCGGATCCGGGCCGTATCCAGATCAGATGGAGGACCTGCGCCTAGACACGACCACAGCACATGATGTAGTCAGCCGGATCTAGGCCGTATCCAGATCAGATGGAGGACCTGCGCCTAGACACGACCACAGCACATGATGTAGTCAGCCGGATCTAGGCCGTATCCAGATCATATGGAGGACCTGCGCCTAGACACGACCACAGCACATGATGTAGTCAGCCGGATCTAGGCCGTATCCAGATCAGATGGTGAACCTGCACCAGGACAAGTCCACAACACATGATGTAGTCAGCCGGATCCGGGCCGTATCCAGATCAGATGGTGGACCTGCACCAGGACAAGTCCACAACGCATCACTGAAGTGTCAACAGAGATTATATCAACTAGACTCTCCCCTGTGAAGGCCTCATCGACAAATGATCTTCAACTAGATGGAACTGGATTTAATATTCTGAATGTTCCGATCCTAATCTGACTTCTGACCTGTAATGCTGCCTGAATCATAATCATACACTGTTTGTTCGTTGGCCAGAGGAGAACAGGCACTAGCTGGAAGTCCAAGGCCGATCCAGAGGGACAAGGGAGCCTGGCAAAGCCTGAGGGATGACAGATCGTGGTGGAGCCAAGGGAGCATTGAACCAAGGTGGACCCAATTGGTCAGAGGGCCGAGGTGGAGTCCGGAGCTCGAAGGCTCGAGGTAGAGCTGAGGGATCTACAGACCAGGAAGCCCAAGGTGGATCCAAGCAGCTGCTGCTGTACGAAACCATCCGCAATGAAGGAGACTTGGAGCTGGACGGAACCAGTGGCGACAAAGAAGACTTGGCGCTGGGCAGAACCAGTGGTGACAAAATCTCAGCTGGGATAAACCAGCAGAGTCAAAGACGACTTGGAACTGGGTTGAATGAGTGGGAAGGAAGATGACTTGGAACTAGATGGGACCAGCAGAGACTGAAGACCTTGAAACATTTCGTTATCCAGCTCAAGTAATAATTCAGTGGAGACACAGCTTATTGAATGCTCCTCAGTGATGGGAGTGGCAGAAGGCTGTCTGGGCTTAGGGTCAGGACTGGGGCTAGTGTTGTCCTCATCCAAGAGACAGACGGTGAAGGGCGAGTCACTCTTAACCAGCACCCACTCCTCATATTCAGCAAAGCTCCCTGGAGGACCTTGCACAGGCAGGCTTGCCTTCAACCGCTCGATGAGGAAAAATGTTAAACACTACACACATAAACCATTAAAGGGATAGTTCACCAAAATATGAAAATTAGCCCATGATTTACTCAACCTGAAGCCATCCTAGGTGTATATGACATTCTTCTTTCAGACGAATACAATCAGAGTTATATTAAAAAATGTCCCGGCTCTTCCAAGTTTTATAATGGTAGTCAATGGGTATATATTTTTGGAAGTCCATCAAAGCACTAGCCTGGTCCTACCAGACTCTCGTACATTTCATTCGTAAACTTCCTTGAAGGCGGGTACTCTGTTGAAGATTAAAACTACTGGATCTGCCCAGAGCCACTCTGGATCTGCCATAACCAATCGCTAACGTTTGGTTGTGACGTATGTCTACAACTCAAATTAGCACACAACCTCAACGTCATCGTTCTCAGCCACTCCCTCTGTTCGTTGATTGGACAGGTAAAAATTGGCCGGAGAAAACCCGTAAATATACCGCAAACCCAGACGACGTACTGAAGGAAAATGAAAATTGAGCGGAAGTACGTTGGAGGGCGGAGCCAGGCTTTTAATATACAGTGCCTTGTGTTGTGTCTGATGAACCTCAATACCAAGCTTCATGTTTTAATATTATAGTGGTGGTAGGATCATGCTCGGGGGTGTGTGTCTGTGACAGGGACTGGGGGACTGGTCAGGGTAAGAGTAAACCTGAATACAACAAAATACAAAAGAATATACTTCATGAAGACCTGGTCCAGAACATGCAGGACCTCAGAATGGGCCGAAGGATTGCCTTCCAACAGGATAATTACCCTTAGCACCGACACACAGGAGGCCAGGGACTGTGTAGATGATGATGTTAAACTGGACCAACAACCTCCTGGGGCAAAGCCAGAAAACACAAGACTGACCGACCAAACCAGAAGCCGTGGGCTCACATTAAAGACCAGAACCAACCGACAGGATCTAGACAGAAACTGGATGACCGTGAAAACAATTGTTTCCTTACAAAAAAGAAGTTCCTGTATGAGGCTTCAGATGTGATGAAGGGTTGGTGTGCAGGACAGATTTTATCCTGTTTGTGCTTATGATTTACACAACATGAAGAATATTCATCAAGATGAAAAAATGCACAAAGATGTATGGTAATAGATCGCATTGCTATAAATTAACTGTTACTATAGCATTAAATTCAAAGATTAATATCAAATATTTTATAAATGAAACAGTAAACACACATTCACAATGTAAAGTATTACCATTTTCATGGGCTGTATAAACACTACACATTATTAATGTTTAATTTTTGTGGAGCTACTTGCAACGACACATTGTTATTGCTATTGCAAATAATTATAGTAACGTGTAAAACATAGAAAATGCATTTTCAGAGCATGCCATTATCAGAATGTGTTCTGCTAATGAGGATTGTTCTTCAGTTCTCCAGACACTATAATCTATAATTAACTTAATATGTGAGAGTTAAAATAAATTAAAGTGGATGACTGATTCATAATTCAAAAATGACACCAATTAGCATGAACTAACTGTCTGTCACATGGGTCTGATTTGAAACATTGAATAGTAATATAACCAAACAAACAAATAAACAAACAAACAAATAAACAAACAGCTGTAAATGCATCAATAACTGTATGAATGAATAACTGTGAAAACGTGCAGTTATTGTTTTTCCGTCGCTCGGCCTGTAGATGGAGCACACAGCTGGCAAACAGCCTGAGCTGAGAAAATCATAACCTCGTCCAGCGTATCATACTCTCTCTGAATCATCTGAGAAAATCATAACCTCGTCCAGCTGTCAGGAATCATATCATACTCTCTCTGGATCATCTGAGAAAATCATAACCTCGTCCAGCGTATCATACTCTCTCTGAATCATCTGAGAAAATCATAACCTCGTCCAGCTGTCAGGAATCATATCATACTCTCTCTGGATCATCAGAGAAAATCATAACCTCGTCCAGCGTATCATACTCTCTCTGAATCATCTGAGAAAATCATAACCTCGCCCAGCTGTCAGGAATCATATCATACTCTCTCTGAATCATCTGAGAAAATCATAACCTCGTCCAGCTGTCAGGAATCATATCATACTCTCTCTGAATCATCTGAGAAAATCATAACCTCATCCAGCGTCAGGAATCATATCATACTCTCTCTGAATCATCTGAGAAAATCATAACCTCATCCAGCGTCAGGAATCATATCATATGACAGTCACAGATTATATTTTTTATGATGAAATCATTTTTAAAACATTAATGAATTAATTTCATATATCAACAAATATTTTAGATTCAGTTAAATTCACTGATGTAAGTAGTCTAATTCTCAGCATGGACCGCTGTGAAGTCTCTGACTGTAAGTGTCAGCAAAGACATGTATGATACCAGCAAATAAACAGGCTGGACTATTTTAGCTTCTCCAAAATATATTACATTAGAATAAATACAATGTGTGAATATTACAATGCTAAACTTAATGCTCAAGTTTGAATTCTTGACAATTGAACGATACATCTACGATCCGCTTCACAGTTGTAGTTGCTGAACACTGAAGACATCGGCCAGTTCTGCAACTCATCCTTCCCGTTTCGTTGATAAACTGTTATATTTGTGCTATTACATCATGTGTGTCACAAGTCCCAGCCAGCAGGAACACTAATAACTGCAGCAACATCACATCACATTAAATGAACTATTTCAACATAAAAAACCTGTATTATTCTTGTTAACATATTTGTTCACATCTCCGCAGTAATTTGATGTAAATAAAGATTTTGATCCAGTATACAGTGATTTCATGAAGAAACTATGAATACAGTAGATCTGAAATGCTATTTTTAATTATAATAAATTGCATTAACTTATGATTACATGATACTGATGTGAGACACATTGTTTTCATTTGCATCTATAACATGATTATGATCAATAATCTCATGGAACGCACTACTGTTAATGAACAACTTTGGAATAGGCTAAGAATCTTAAGCCGTTTCTAAAGATTGTATTGGTCATGTGAATCTCAGTACTGATTGCCCACACCAAACACTGATCCCTAAACCTACCCGTCATTGTAACTTTAACCAATGAAATTAAATATTACTAATGCAGGGCGGGATTTCTGCTTAACTGGTGTGCGTCCAGTGGGATTTTTTTTATTTATTTTAAATTTTTTATAGAAAGATTAAAAATACGGGAGAAATACAGGAAAATATTTAAATGGGATGATAGTGGGATAGTAAGGTAAAATACGGGAGAATCCCGGGAAAAACGGGAGGGTTGACAGGTATGCCTCGTTAATATTGTAAGTATATAGGATTATGAGTTTATCTGTGGTGGCAAATATGGTTCAGAACAAAGATGGGAATTCCTGAAAGGCAATAGAAAGATGACAAAACTAGAATCTAACCTATGAGAATCTCATGTCATGTCCAGGAGAGACACTCATTCATATCTGTCACACAGCACATTCACAACAACATATTACTGAGTGCATTATGGGAGAATTCAGCGGACTCTTCTCTCTTCACACTCTCTATAGAGCTGAAGGACAATGAAGTGCTCGTGTATATCTGTGTTTGGGCTCTCAAAACATATTTTCAATTCAGTTGGTGATAAATATGAACAACAGTGTGTTTTGTGATGAATAATCATACTCATACACACACACACACACACACACACACACACACACACACACACACACAGAGACAGTACATCCAGCACCGCTGCTAAATCTGAATCCAGCTATTAAATCATCCGAGTTAAAAAAGCGTGCGTTAACAAAGGGCTTTTAAAACTTCAGCATATTAAATTACATGATTGAATTTCATAAAATTACTCCACTCCCAGACTGAAACAAAAGTCTTTATATTTTTGGTCAACCCTGAAAAATTAAGATTGCAATTTTTTTATTCGATAATTGTAAGTGATAAGCACAGGAATGTCTGGAATGCAATATTCATAAAAAGAGGGCAAAAACATGGGAAAAATGCAGTGTCTTTGCAGACAGAGAGAACGGGAATCTGTTTTCCCAAAGACAGTCTGTGAGAGATTATTGGACGGAGAAACAGATGTGAATAATTATGATTCATTTGATTAACACTCTTGACACAATACATCTTTTTTAGTTCATAGTTTAATAGCACAGCCCAGTACGTCCTTGAGCAGATTTTGGTGCCACTGATCAATCCACTAGTTGTGTTGATTGTTTAAACTCATTTTGTAATATTTGTTGCATTATGATCAGGCCTGATTGAGTCTGGTCATGAATATCATCTGTTCATGCGGATGGTGAGGCGTTTCTCTAATCTCATTTACTCTGGTGCTAAAATGCTTTTTTTTTTTTTTGGTCCTCTGGATTGTATTTAGTGTTTTAAATTTAGTTTGGAGCTGGTGTTATTTAACACCTAAGTACCCAAGAAATACTTTTAGTTACACTTTATTTTATTTTATGTTGATACAGTGTAATCACACAAATAACTGCTGAATAATTTTAATAACTACATGTACGTACTATAGGGTTAAGGTTACGGTTTAGTTTAGAGTTAGTTAATTGTATTTATGCATTTTATTACAATAGTAAGTACATGTAACACATCACTTTCAAATATAATGTTACCATATATTGGGCAAGAATGTGTTTTATTCGTTTATTTGTTTATTTCTATTATTTAAGCTCATCGTGAGATCTAAAGCAGGTACTGTATATCTCCTCTACATGAAAAACAGTTCATAAATAAAGCAAATAATGTTTTATTCTGTTGATGCAGAGTCTGTGATAATTACAACTAGTCTTATTTAAAAAGCCAGCAGTGTCAGTAAATGTGTGTGTCAGTGCATATGCCATGACTGAACTGACACACACTGTAATATCGCATCAATAACACATTCTTCTCTCACACACAAACCTGACTTCATGCGTCCACAAAAATGAATAAGAAAGTGACTCGGAAAAATTCAGTTACTTGTGAGAATAGCCTCGTTTGTTTGAGATCTGGCATCTAATGCAATGAAACACAGGAATGTCTGAGTGTCCAGTTCTTCTCATCCACTGCATGTTGAAGTGAGAGTGCTCGAATTTAGGTTACAAAAATATTTTTACATAATATATTTACAGCTATTTAAAACTGATTCGTTTCCCCAGTTTAAATATCTGTAGACAAAAATCTTTAGATGGAAGAGCGATGAAAGAGAGACAGCATTACACAGAGAGAATCTGTTCTCAGTTTATTTGAGCTCGACTGGACAGAATGTCGTGAGGCTCGGGGACAGAAGCTCATGTTCCTGTGCTACATCCAGAACTCACATTTACAAACCGGAAAAAGAAGTTGTTATAGATCGCTCAGTCCCACAGTAATGCAATCTCACAAACAAGACCGTTCCTCCAAAAAGTGCATTCACAAACATGACAAATCAACATATTTTTTTGTGTTGTGTTACAAAATGTGCATAACAGTTCTGTCTGTACTCAGTAGATTCGCAATTCCTCAACACAAACTGTTTTTGTAGAACTCTGTTTTATTTCTTTACAAAGGATAAAAAGAGGCTTGTGAGCGTAGCAGCTTTAGATGCCGTGCCGTCTCGTGGTGTAGCTGTTACACAGCAGGAGATATCCACAACAAAACACCTCAGTATGATTGCATTGATAGAACAAAGATTTTTTTTTATGTCTTTATTTCAATATATATTTAGAATTCAAAATTAAATTAAATTAAAATAGATTAATAAAAAAAAACTCAGGGCAATTAAATATATTTTAATACCTACTGTTAATTTATACCATAAATATTAAGACACAGAACATTAATATAAGAACATGGCTGAAAAATTAATGTAAAAATTTGAACGACTTTTTCGTCTGGACAAGTGTCTAGTTTCCATGATTGAAAAAGCTGACTAATATATCCAATTTCATGTTTCCGTCCGTTCATGTACCACAAAGCAACCAAATAAAATCACTCTTCTTTTGTTTTTGCCCATGTCAGCTGACACCAGCCCGATCTCACGGCAATTCGTACGAATTTTACGAGGTGGCTAATTCCTCACTCGTACGAATTCGTAAGATTTTTGCTAAATCGTACATATTTTACGAATTGCCCAATTGGCATGAATTCGTACGAATGACCTACCCCTGACCCCCCCAAACCTAACCCTAACCCATCACTGGGGTTTAGACAAACCGTCCGAATGACCTAACCCTGACCCCTGACATCCCCCCCACACACAATTTGTTTTGACAAATCGTACGAATTCATCCGAATTAGCCACCTTTTACTCACTCGCACGAACTGGTCGTGAGATAGCGTTGCACTGTGTGTCAGAGCGTCATACTATTAAGAAACATACTGACAGAAACCAGTAAGTACCATGCAAACCTTTCAAGACAAACGTTTTTCAAACGAGACACATGTTTTCTTTGTATGAATCAATGTACAGTAGGACTGAAGAACACTAAATATCTAAACAGCATATCAGACTTCATTTGTACAATATAATACATAACTCAAACTGGATTAAGTACTTTTGTCAGTATCCTTTTCTAAATGTACATCATCAATTAATCCCAATTTCTTTGTCCTTTTCCCTGAATCTGGAGAAGGGGTGTCCAGCTCCCACTTCCAGGTTGGTCTTGTCGAGTGTGTTCCCGGGAGAACTGCTCCCGGTGTGAGACCTCTCCATCCCTGCGGACAGTCCTCCCACAGCAGGAATGCCTCCGCCGCTCAGACTAATGGGAATCGGAGGAATCCCTCCATTCTGAATGACAGAGATCTCATTGTTTTTCATTGCCAGTCCATTGGTGATGGCTACAGCATACTGATTCCAGAAGCCTGGGTCTACGTTGATTGCTCGAGCTGTGAGATCCTTCTGAAACATCTCGCTGAACTTTATGGCATCTCCCCCTAGAAGAGCCATTGGGTTCTCCACGGAGAGGCGTCTCCCCCGCCGGGCCGGGGCGTTGTTCCACATGTGGGTTCCCATGTGGACCTGAAGTGAGAACGCTGCTTCAGTTTATATGAATCGCAAAAAAAGACATCATGCTCTTTATTTATATGCTTTTCTGATGTGGTTATGAGAATGTTTTTGTCATTTACGTCTATATTACAAATATATTTGATTCAGTTCAATTCACATTTATTTGTATAGCGCTTTTCGCAATACACATCGTTTCAAAGCAGCTTTACAGAAAATGCATGAGTCCGCATTACAACTTAGAGTGATCTGTTATCAGAGGTTATGTATTTCAGAAATATACAAATCACAGTTGGCTAAAAATGTATTAATTTAAACAATGTAATAATTGAATGCAGAAACAATGAGCTCATTGAAGTAATGAATACTTATATCACAGTTATATATATATCAAATACATTTAACTTTTAAAGAATGTGCTTTAGTAAGCTTAACCTCATTTGAAGATAGTAACTGGTAAAAGCTGCAGGCAGCAATTACAGGGACAAGCTCATTAGAGGCGGATCTGTAACAGGTAAATATAAAAATAGCATCCCGGTGAAGATTTTATGAAACGTGATTTCAAAGCCTTTATTAAAACTGCTTGTAATGTAATACAGTTGTTTATGACTTTTAGGTACAGTAGCACCATCAAATTAAAATGGTATTGTCAGGGCACATGCAAACTTTCATGTAAATATGCCAAAATGTTGCTTTGATTTTTTTTTTTTTTTTTTAGGTGAAGATACGATTAGCGCTGTGGGAGGAGTTCAGAAAATATCTTTTCAATTCAATTTCAAAAGGTGCACAGGCAATGTGGCCGACCATGGCGAAATGGGTATCACCGTAATCTGCATGACCCAGTGAAACAAAGGAGACCAGATCATGAATAGGATAAATATGAAGGTAATATTTTTTGTTTTGTTTGTTTATTTTTTTACCTCTAGGTGGTGTTAACACCAAACTTTTATGTACCAATATGCTGATGCATTTGTTAAATACTGCATTCGTAAATTTATCCTGTTTTCATTCACATTTTATATAGTTTTGCATAAATATGAACTAAAATACACAAATAGGCCGAATATATTTGAACCATACCTTCAGATTTCCCTTTGTGGTGAAGGCTCTGCCACAGATGGAGCAGCCGAATGGCTTTTCTCCAGTGTGAGTGCGCTCGTGGATCTGAAGAGCGCTGGCAGACGAGAAGTTCTTCCCACAGGAGTGGCAGTTGTGTTGTTTGGGGGTCCGGCGGGGTGGGGGCGGAGCCAGCATTGGAGCCAGGTTGGGGCTTATTGTTGTGTGAGGGGTTGCGGTGGGAACCTGGGGGCCAACTGGTAAGTGGGGTCCCTCACACAAGGCCGGTGGTTTACTGTGTCCATTCTCATATTTCACTGTGCTTGATTCTGAGCTCATAATACTGGGAGTGTTTAAACCTATAAAAAAAAAAAAAACATAAATTACAGGAAAATGCTTCAGTTATTTACTTTTATTTGATTTTAATGTATATATTAGTAGTAACAACATGAAGAAGAGTAGTTAAATTGTCAGTCATTTGTAATTTTGTATATATATGACTATCTCTGTCCAAAATTAAAAAACATGACTACCTCTGTCTCTTCCCAGGAACAGCAGACTGAAGTGATTCTCATCTTTGACAAATGGCCTGTTGGGCTGTGTGGCAGTGAGATCTAATGCGCCTGTGTTTTCTGCTCCAGGAGAAGGGGTGTCTGACTGCTCAGACTTCACTGTTGCACTCACTGAAGCAGAATGCAGAGCCTCGTCCTTGCCGCTATTCGCCTGAGGAGGGGACTCGACTCTCGGTGGCTCGAAGCGATGGCTCTCCGGCTGGCTGTAGGTAGGAGACAGAGCCTGCATAGAGCCAGAGGATTCAGACTGTGCTGGACTCCCAACACTGTGGTTCTCCAAGTCTCCCATAGTGGAAGATGAGTCATTCTTAAACATGTCTCCATTTTCCCCATCAATTTCACTCCCATTTTCTTGAGGCTTTAGGCTGAAGGAATGAGTTACGTTAACTGTTGGGTCACTCAGCTTCATTTCATTCTCCAAAGCAACAATGCTAGAGATTAGAGAGGTTGGGGGAGAGGTGCTTGGAGACATATCTGAGTATAAATTGAGTTGTTTTGGTGAATCCCCATTCCCTTCTTTGAGACATGTTTCATCTTCCGTTACTTGGTCCATCTCGTCGAGTAGCTCATCATCATAGTTGCTCATGGTGTCTAAGCTCTTTTCATCAAAGGACAGATCTGTGTCCATGTCCTGAAAACTCTCAGGCAGGGGTGTGTTGGGAATCTGTCCACCCATATGCATGCGGATGTGTTGCTGCAAAACTACAGCATTAGTAAACTTTTTCTGGCATATGGGGCAAGAGTGCTGTACCCGGAGAGGGGGCTTTGATCTGTGAACCCCAAAGTGTGTTTTCAAATTACCCTTGGTTGTGAAAGCACGACCACATATCTTACATTTAAAGGGTCTTTCTCCTGTATGGATGCGATAGTGCATCTTCAGGGCACTCTGACAACTGAGCACACGATGACAGATAACACACTGGTTGGGGTCTGTCATCTTCTTATCAATATTTTCCACCAGTTGCTGTAGTTTTGAGGTCTCTGATGTTTGCATAGAGTCCAGGAGGCCACCAAAAGGAAACTTGGGCTTAAACTGACTGGACATCATTTGTAGGGAGGGATGAGAGACAGCAGATGGAGTATTCGTTGAGTCTGTGATCTGTGTTCTGGTTGTGGTTGTAACTGTGGTTGTAGAAATCACTTGGGGTATGGAAGAAATCGATATGCTGGTTTCTCCAGGCCTGGTGGGGGAGTTGGGTGGTAGATGAAAGGCTTCAGGTTTGAGAACTGGAGGTGTGCCACTCGCCACATTAGGTTGTGGTGAACTGGAAATTTGTGCAATACTGGCCTCAGCAATGAGGTGATTCGGAGACAAAGATGTGCACTCACTTGATGGCGGTGATGGCCTTTGAGGTGACCGACTTAAAGGGGTGAAACTAGTTGAATCCCCATAGTTTCCTAGAATACTGGGCATAGTTGGAGGGAGTTGCAGTGCTACCGATGTTGGGATTGTAGACAAAACAGGTTTGCTGTCCAGCCATGTGGTAACAGGTTTTTCTGGGGGAAAGGACATCCCATAAGGTATACCTGAGCTAGTTGGAACATTGTCCAAATACTCAGGAACAGGATAGGGGTTCATTTGGATGTGAGGATACTTTTCTTTGTGTCTCTGAAAATGAACCTTTAAGTTACCCTTTGTAGAGAAGCGATTACCACAAATGTTGCATTTGAAAGGCCTTTCACCAGTATGAGAACGAAGGTGAATTTGCAGGGCACTGTCACTTCCAAACACCTTAGCACAAAATCTGCACTTGTGTTTGAAGAAGGGATCTTCTGAACTGGGTTTGGTGTCGAACATAGAGACATTTGGGGGCTTTCCTTTGCGGTGCTTCATTAGGGCGGAAAGAGGATCAAGAGCATTTGTAGTTGCTGCAATACTGGCGAGAGGATTAGGGAAGATAACACTGTTGGGCGAGCTGTGAGGTACAAGGGGAAGGCTGGAGGGGGATGTTAGCAATCTCCCATGAGTCAGCGTTAAAGGACTAGGTGTGTTCCTTGGTAGTGAAATACAACAACTGACTTCAGCCCCAGTTCCTGTGCTACTACTGGTGCAGCCACTGCTGCTAATCGACACTGAGCATGGTGGCATTTGAGAGGGAACCACATTACTGGCTGTTGGATACAAGGAACTCATTGTGATATTGCTTTTCATCCCAGAACTCGCCAGTTGGCCACCTGTCTGAGGGACATTGGAACAGGCTCCCTCCAGAGCTGAAGATAATGAGGCTGAGACCTGTCCGTTTAAAGTGGAGGGTCCCTTGATAGGAAGCTGATGCACAGGGGGTGTGATGAAGCCACGTAGATGAAGCTGCCCAGACATAGTGGGTATGCTGGAGGATGAGGTTACGTGTAAGGCAGCATTCATGCTGTGGTCTACTTGATGGTTGACAGTGGTCTGTGTGGGGGCTTGTTTGTTTATTAGCGCCACCTGGCTCCGAATCTGCTCTATGAGTTGAAGCTGATGGAGCTGTTGCTGCTGCAAGGCCATGAGCTGGTCCAGGATCATGGGGATGGCCATAGTGGACACTTCACCAGCTAGAGCTCCTCGGGCACCCTGAGAGAACTGGGCCACCGCCACACGGGTCCCATGTAAGGTTTCCAGCGTGACGTTAGTGCTGGGAATGGAGTACCCCGCCCCGGAGGACTGCGTGTGGTCCTCAAGCTGAGGTAGGCTTATGTCTGGCTCTGCCAGTGTAACTTGATCTTCAGAATCTGTGGGCTTCTCAGGAGACAGTTCCACTTCCATGGGCTCGTCTTCTTTCTCCAGGACAGCCCCCGGATCCAGCATCATGTCTGCTCCTTCATCCGCTTCAGCGTGTGGGATGAGGCTTCCCCCGGGGTCGTCCTCGCTCTCGGCCGGCTCGCTGCTGGGCACTGGGGATGGCTCAGGCACGTAGTCCTGGGCTGGCTCTGAAGTCACCTCATTATCACTGATAATCAACACAAGTGGGTTCTTGGTACAGGTGTTCAGATGTTCACAGAAATCCGACCACTTAAAGAACTCAGCGCAACACTTTTCACACACATGGGTCTCTTCGCTCCCACTGCGGCTCTCATTTCCACTGTCTGAATCCTCCACTCCTTCACCTGAGACTGAGGGGAACAGGAAATTAGAATAAATTCAACTTTTTTATTAATTTGCATAAATCAAATCAATTTTGCCCTTTTTTCTGGATTTTTGTCTCTCATCTTAGCCACCAGTTTTGATAATTCCACTGTTCCCTGTATAGCCAGCTAATAAATCTCTTAGTGCAATCAGTCTAATCAGTGCTGGATGTTTCCATTTAAAAATGGATTCAACACAAGTCTTTGATTTCCAATGTTTTCATTCAGTTCAGCTGTTACTCGCGTTCCGAACTGCTAACATGAAACCTCAAATATCGGTCTCTTCACTGGTTCTGTCAGATGCGTCATTTATGGGTTTGCAAACACTGGCACAACATGTCTCCTGACAAACTACAGTTGTTGAAGAAACCGCATGTTCTGTACAGCTGACATACAGCCCTAAATCATATCTGATCATGTCTGTTTCAATCATACATTTCTTTGAGATATTGAGATATTATCTGTACAAACTATTCCAATGGCATACTATTTTGTGTGTTTGTATGTGTCTATGCTTTATGGTAATTATCTGGTAATAGTGCTTGACTGCAGAGATTGGGTTGGGTCTGATATTTTGTTAATTATGTTATGCAGACAACTGTGAAGAATTAACTTTATAAGCTGAATTAAACATGTCTAAATTGTGATTAGACCTTGCGGAGTAAAACATTTCTTTTTTTCTTTTTTTTTATCCAACTGGTGGTTGATAATGTTTAGCAGATCAAATATAGTGTATGTTCTACTGCAATATTGATGAATATTTTCAAACTATCAAGAATAAAATTCATTATATTACAAAACAGAAAATAGAATCAAATAATACATATAACAACAAATGTTTTTGACAACAAAGAAATTATGATAATGTACTGTAACCCTAATACTAATACTAAGAAGAAGAAGAAGTGAGGAAGAAGGAGGAGGAGGCGATTTATTTCCTCATGTCGGTAGTGACTGGAATAAAATTAATTAGAAATGCTTATTTTATTTAAGAGAGAATAATAGTTAACTATGACACATTCATATACTGTCTATTTCAGACAAACGAAAAGTATAATTTTTTCTATAATTTTCTAGATGAGTAAAACAGACTGATATAGATTATATACTGGAATTATATAGAATTTCCTGTACAATGAGCAAATGTTGATATGCAAACTGAAAACACTGTTAGATTTTATATCTGTTATATTCTACCAGTTGCTATATTATAATCTCTTTTACACTATAATGTATTTATGCTTTTATAAGTGTTATGATAAGTGTTAAAAAGATATATAGAGTAAATTCATTTCTCATTCATTGCCATTTCAAAATTAAATAGATATATCATGCACACACGTAAAATGCCTAAATACACAAATGTGTTAAATGCAACTAATTGACTACTTTTTATTAAAAATGATAATAAATAAATACAAACCTTTTTTTGTGATAATTCAAAATGGCTGAAAGTATTATATTATAAGTATATACAGTAGCACACACACATATAAACTACAGTATACCATGCACATGTGCAAACCTACAGCATGTGCTAACTATTACTTAAAATGAAATGTTTGAATTTCTAATATTAATCTTGTTCAGTGTTCATTGTCCGCTCGCAGTGCCAGAGGAACACATGAACGAGCACACCCAGAGACTTCTGCACAGTAATGCCTCTATATCCGCCAGAACACCCGAGCTTCTGTCAGTGCTTGCAGATGTGCAGCACAAATATTAATATTGTGTATTAGCATGTGTCTGACACCAGATTTACCCACACCATGATGCTGACTGGCCGATCTGAGAGCTGGGCCCGGATTAAAAGGTTAAACCAGCATATTTTGCTAAACATCTTTGGCGTATCAATACGCATTATCTATAGATGCATTATCTATAGACCTCATGTACAATTTGAGCATTGAAAAATACAAAAATTGTGAGACAGTTACATTATCTACATTGAAAAGATCTAAATGAATAATAAAATCCCAACACTATAAAAATGTTTCATGATTACTGTCTAAATTAAATGGTCAAAAATATAATTTAGTACGACTGAACAAACTGGACTACATTACTGTACATTACACCAGTAATTTTAGGTAAGAAAAAACATCTGATATAAATGCTGTCAAAAAGTATGGACTCAGCGGCCTTGGAAACATGGAAGCAAGGAAAAGTATTGTTCAATAACGCACACAGAATTCAAGCATGATTAATTATGAAACTTTCCATAAGATGTATAAATATTAAATAAAAAATAATACTAAATTGTAAATCTCAGCAGAAAAAAAAGTGTTATATTTTGTTTTTAAAAAGTCATAAACCGTGTTAGATGCACACGACAGGACAGAGCATGAAAGAGCTCATTAGTTGTGTGGAGATGAAGGACGACAGAGAGATTATCATAATTAATACACCATAGGACATGTGTAAGCCACTTTTCTCAGGTCAAGCGAACATCTGCACACATTGCATGTAAAGCTTGACATCTCTGGGCCACCCATGCCGGCGCGCCCAGCCGAGGGTTACGAGCACCGGCCTCAGAGCAGCTCCTCGGGGACAGAGAGCATCACCGCTGCTTAATGCCTCACCATTCACACACACACAAAAGAGTGTGTTCAAAAGCCAAGCAAACAAAAGAGAAGAAAACGAGCATTTAAAGACTTGTGCGGAGAGAAACACTGCGCTCATAAAGGTAAGGACAGAGTCTTACTGGAAACCTCTCGCTGAGATGTGAATCAGACAACTGAAGTCAAGCTGGAGATTCAGAGCATACGGTTAAATCCTCAGCGTGACCGATCGAGTCGTTAGATTAGAAACAATCGATACTTCTGTTGCTATTCAAATGCAGTCGAAGTCAGATCATACATCAACAGTGTGTGCCAGAAACTGAAGCACCAGTCAATGTTAAACGCTCAGGACTGCAATGTGTTACACTTTAATTTGTCATTAAATTTTCAATTTTCATTTCTGGTTATTTCTCTCTCTCTCTCTCTCTCTCTCTCTCTCTCTCTCTCTATATATATATATATATATGTACACACAGAACAAGGGGTTGGGATGTTTGAATTACTGTGAATTATTGTAGTGTATTATGTGTATGTTGCAAGATCGGCAAATATGTGCTTAAATATGTATTAATAGATGAATGAGTTTTACATGGATTACATACGTATTTACTATATTCTTGAATTATTATTTAAATAAACATTTGTACTGTATTTCTATCAGACATAAAGCTTGATGTCTTCTTCAAACTCAGTCAAGAGGTGCTTTCATTTTAACATGCATTTTGATTAGAGTTTCATAGATTAAAGCCACATAAGATCAAGAACATGTGACAGAAAATAATGACACAATAATCACCTAAAAAGATTTAAGAACGATAATAAGAACGACATTATAACATTCCTTAACAGCCGCACAAAACAGTGATTTTCACATGATTTGCTGGTCAAATGTTAATAATATAGTAATAAATGAAGCACAATAAAGTAGCAGGTGTGTATGAACTACAAGAAATGCTGCAATATGAAAGTAGAGAGTGACTGAATAACCGAGATATGAGGAAGGGTTTTACTTTCACTGAGTGCATTTTTAAAAACACTGCATGTGATAAATTATTATTATTAGCCTATTATTATTGTTATTATTATTATTATTGCAAAAAAAGTAAACAGATTTTGCGAGAAAAGGGGGCCGAATTGTTTTAATTAATAACTGCGATGTCCTGTAATTACAGCGGCTCGCGCATCGGGTTAAACGGGGTTTTTAAGACAATTCCGTGTAAAACACCAGCGACATTTAATACTAAAATACTAGATTAAGACGTAGGCATTCATGCATTTGCCACCTTTCTTTTTTTTTTGACAGTGATTTAGGTAAAAAAGCAAATTATCAAGTTAAAAAGAAGAATTTAGAAGAGGAAAATTTTAAATGACAAAAAGATCTTAATATTTAAGCAGAGAATCGCCGTTTTCCTTCTTTTAAATGTTTGAAGCGTCTCTAAGAAATAAAACTCAATTTTAATGTTTCCGCATATTTACACTAATAAAAATGATAAATTAAGCTGTATGTGAATCTGTTGAACTAGATAATAATTTCCTCTCATATTGTATTTGTTTTATTAGCTAATATTTGATCTGAGTTTCGAATAAATCGCCGTTTGCTGTTTATGTTACTAAATCATAATTGTCATAATTTAAGAAAAGCGGTTTTAACATTTTCAGTAGGTTATATATATCGATGCATGCACGGATGTGAATTTAACTTTAAAATATAATGACAAAAGTATTCGATCGCTGTCGAGATGAAGTCGCACGTGGGCTAGTCGCGAAACTAATGTTAGTTTGTTTTAAAGGCTATTTTCCTAACGCGCATCGCTGGCATTAACTAGTCTAGTCCAGTGCAGCTTCATCATCCTCCTCCTCCTCCTCCTCATCATCAGCTCACCGTGACCCGGCAGCAGGACCGGCTCGGGCTCCTCGTCCGACCGCAGGTGCTGGGGCTTCGCTTGCTTCCGACGGGACATTCTTCCTCATTCACACTCATCAGAAGATCCGCGCAGAATCTGCTCAGGAACTCGCGGGTTTGATCGGAGTTATCATTATGATAGTGAATGATCCTCTGGATTGGCAGAGCTCCAGTGGGAACAACTGAGATGGAAATGAGGGACGGACTCCGCAATTTACTACTTCACCTTCAACTCTCACACACTCACACTCTCACACACACTCTTCCAGCCGAGATCAGCTCCGCCGCCCAGAGGAGGAGCACACACTGATCGCTCCTCACTGCTCTTCCTCACGGGATCAGTTCTGCGGGATTGTACAGGAATATTCCCAAGAGTTAGTGAGATGATTCGGGCGGATCCTGTTCAGAATAACTTTTCTTCTTTGTAAATGTTCCTTTCTTCCATTACATCCCATCAACGCTTAAGCTAATCTGCGTGTCTCTCAGTAAAGTAGAGGAGAGCATGTCCTCCGCCGAGGGTAAAGCGGTCCCAGTGTCAGCAGGAGTTCGCCGCGAGCCTGAAGGAAGGAGCGTGTGTGTGTGTGTGTGTGCTGTGAGATCGCTCTGAAAGTTAGTTGAAGTGCTCGAGTGATGTAAAGTTGTCGAGTTTTGAGCTCCTGTTTCTCCAGGCCTGTGGATCCCCGAGACTCTCCCGACGCGTGCGATGATCGCGGTGTCTGACGCGCTCCGCTGGGCGTCAGAAGTTAGTGAGCGGTCGGTGCTGGCGCTGGAGGTGTGTGTGTGTGTGTGTGTGTGTGTGCGCGCGCGCGCGCAGAGGATACAGCAGGACACACCAGTTCACCGTCATCTGATGCTCACGGCGGCATGAAACTGACCTGATAACATTACTCACTCCATCTGCTTATTAACACACACTTCCATATCCCGGGAATATGAGCCGAGTTCGGGAAGAGAAGCGTTAGTGGGCCTACAGGAAAAATTAGTGGAAAAAAGCGGCGATTTAAAATGCATGTGTTTAATACGAGCTTAACAATAATTACATTTTGTTTTCTGATCCTAATTATTGTCATGTATTTATTTATTTTTCCTGTTCGACTCTGATATTAATATAATTTATTTAAACACAGAACTGTGACTCATGTCTATTATGAGGGTTGATCAGACACATGCATGTGCAAGTTTCCTCTCCTTTCTCCTCTGTCGCATCCCGCTTCCAGAAGTTATGTCCAAACCCCTTCAGTCCTCCACTAATATATACCGAAGACAAAGCGGGCTCGGGCCGGCATCGATCGGCGTGTCCTGCGACTGAGAGATAAGAGCATCACTGTTCACCGCAATATCATTTCTCTGAGCGTCTGATGATGAAGAGGAGAGCTCGAGTCCTTCTGATGATGAAGAGGAGAAGCTCCAGTCCTTCATCAGCATCCGCGATATTACATCGATCCTCTAGCCTTAACTAACCGGACACACCGAACCCGAACCGCCCGCTTCACCAGCATTAACACTATCAGTGTCATCCTTCAGACAGATCTCACCATCTATATTTGCGCTATAACCAGAGAAACAGTTTTTGATTTTAGTAAGTTAGGCCTGTTGCATACAATGCTTAAAGTTTCATAGTCATATTTGATAAAGATATTTAAATAGCGTTAGTAATTGTGGAGTTTATGTGAATATGTGAAGCTCAGAGAGGAGGGCCTGAATCTGATCTCAGATCAGCTAATGTGCTTTAATGAATTCGCTAAAGCTGCGCGCGCAGATCCTGCTGTTCGATGATCAGATCAGGCGTGTGTGTGTGTGTGTGTGTGTGTGTGTGTGTGTGACTGCGCTGATGGAGAACTGAAGGCGACGGAAACAGCGACTCTTTCCAGGTAAAATGTGCAGCTTGTTGAGTTTTGTTTCTTTTTTTATTAGATTGACGTATGGACGGCTATATGCTGCAGACACACACACACACACACACACACACACACACACACACACACACACACTGTATTTTCTGCACAAAGGCCAATCACAGCCCAGCTTCTGATTGAATCTCAGCTGTGTGTGTTAGAGTCACTGTTGTCTGATGATAACTCTCGAGATCATCAGACTGATATTAGTCAGATTTATATTAGTCAGGCGTTATTAAAGACAGCCTATAATATGTTAAACTCTTACTGAAATTTGATGAAACTATTTCATGTAATATCTTAGAACAATATTGAAAATTTAAATTAAGTATAACGCAAACACACGAACAGCGGTCGAGTCCTGATTCTAATGCGTGTGTTCTGTTACAAACCTGACATCACGTGTTGATGTGTGTGTGTGTGTGTGTGTGTGTGTGTGTGAGAGAGAGAGAGAGAGAGAGAGAGAGAGAGAGAGAGTGTGTGTGTGTGTGTGTGTGTGTGTGTATGTGTGTGAACGCTGTGCTCGAGTGTGTGTGTGTGTGTGTGTGTGTGTGTGTGTCTGTGAACGCTGTGCTCCTGAGAGAGAGAGAGAGAGAGAGAGAAAGAGTGTGTGTGTGTGTGTGTGTGTGTGAGAGAGAGAGAGAGAGAGAGAACGCTGTGCTCGAGAGAGAGAGAGAGAGAGAGAGAGAGAGAGAGAGAGTGTGTGTGTGTGTGTGTGTGTGTGTGTCTTCCTCTTCATCTCGTGAGAGAGAGAGAGCGAGAAAGAGAGAGAGAGAGTGTGTGTGTGTGTGTGTGTGTGTGTGTGAGAGAGAGAGAGAACGCTGTGCTCGTGAGAGAGAGAGAGAGTGTGTGTTTGTGTGTGTGTGTGTGTGTTTGTGTGTGTGTGTGTGTGTGTGTGTGAACGCTGTGCTCCTGAGAGATATTCAGAGTTTTTTTTATATACATGATTTCTGCATTATTATCCATTTTATTAATTAATCTTTGTTTATTTTATTATTATTGCTTTATGTTATCAGTATTGTTATTTTTGCTATCTAGCCAAGGAAATTATATAATATTATCTTTTTTTATTTAATTGAACTATTATTATTATTTTGTAACTAAATGTTATAAAGCATTTTCTATGTTGTTTTGGTGCTTTGGCAATACACATCAATAAAGTTTTCTGAATTAGAGAGAGAGAGAGAGAGAGAGAGAGAGAGAGAGAGAGAGTGTGTGTGTGTGTGTGTGTGTGTGTGTGTGTGACTAGGTCAGTCTGGGCCCACTGTAAAACACTGATGTGTGTAACTGTTTTCCGCAGGTCCTCCAGTAATATACTGTGTGTGTGTGTGTGTGTGTGTGTGTGTGTGTGTGTGTGAGTGTGGAGTCTCACAGCTCACGGGAACATTCAGGAAAAGACACATTTAAAATAAAACCACTTTAACTTCTTATTGTCTTTTTGATTTTTGATGAAGATAAAATGCTGCAACATAATGTTGTATGAAATAAAGCTAATGTGTGGATCAAGAGCCGTGTTGTGTTCTCGCTTCTCAGTTTCTCTCAGTTGCTTAAACACATTTATCTAAACACTAATCCAGAACTCCTCACCGATTCCCCAAACGCCCTGTTCTCAGGTCAACATGAAGATCTCCAATCATTCCATTCACTCTTGCTGGAAAACAAAACAAACGTTGCCCTCACACACACACACACACACACACACACACACACACACACACACACACACACACACACACAATAGTCTAACACAGTCTTACACACTAGTGAAATCAATTCAAAACACGGTTTTAAAAACCTCCTTTAGGCAATCAGGAGTCATTCACAGTCACTATTAGTGTAAATAGAGCTGCAGATACAGTGAAGTTTAAGAGAAGGTTAATTTCATTATACTGTAAAGAGGTCGTGAAATACGTGAAATATAATGAAATACCAAGGAATTGAACATGAACTTGGTTTGCAATAAAATACAGTATAATGTCAATTACAGTAAATAAATAAATAATCAAATTCAGCCTCCTCAGCCATTACAGTAGAGCACTGATCACTGCGTCTACTAGAGCAGCTACTGTTAGTCTATGTCTCTCTCTCTCTCTCTCTCTCTCTCTCTCTCTCTCTCTCTCTCACACACACACACACACACACACACACATATGAATGTCAGAAGCTACAGATCAGTTTGACAGGTATGAGTTTGAGAGTGTAGAACATGTGCTACTGTACACATATAGCAGTGCAGGTGTGTGTGTGTGTGTGTGTGTGTGTGTGTGTGTGTGTGTGTGTGTGTGTGTGTGTGTGTGTGTGAAAGCCTGTAGACCAGCGTCTTCGAGATCACTCCTGCAGGAGAACCTGCTCAACTATATATAGGCTTTACACTTCATCAGGAACAAATGACCTTTGACCCCGGCCTTTCATTTTTCTTTTCATCTCCTCTTCATCTTCCTCTTCATCTCCATCTCCTCTTCATCTCATCTTCCTCTTCCCTTCCTCTTCATCTCCTCTTCCTCTTCCCTTCCTCTTCATCTCCTCTTCCCTTCCTCTTCATCTTCCTCTTCATCTCATCTTCCTCTTCCCTTCCTCTTCATCTCCTCTTCATCTCCTCTTCATCTTCCTCTTCATCTCCATCTCCTCTTCATCTCATCTTCCTCTTCCCTTCCTCTTCATCTCCTCTTCCTCTTCCCTTCCTCTTCATCTCATCTTCCTCTTGATCTTCATTTTCCTCTCAATCTCTTCATCTCATCTTCCTCTAGTGCTGGGCGGTATACCGGTTCATACCGAAAACAAATATTTTTGTTATGATATTAATTTTGAATATACCGCCATAACGATGTATTTAATTACACAAGGTTCGGAACGAACGTTACGCCGCGCGACACTGTTGCAGACGGATCCTTCACAATGTTGCACTTCTAAGCAGCGACTGCGAGGCGTGGTGAGGGTAAACAGCAGTGCTCTGGTGTTACGTTACAGGGAAGATGGATGACCTCACCTCAACTATTTTATGCAAGTGCTGTCGGGCTAAAATTGTCGCCAAAGGCGGCAACACGAGCAATTTGCTCCAGCACCTTCGCTTAGCCGCAAGCACGTCTGGGAGCTGCCAACTCTCACGCGTTCACCGTGAGACACACGCAATTGACACATTTCACACGCTCTCACGCCACACATCCATTTTCTCACGCACAAAAATCGCGAAGACTAGACAGAGCAGGTTACGTATGATATAAAGCAGAATCTCAGCTCTCAGATTCTGTCACTTTTATTACGAAATTCAAACAATAAATACTGTTTTGCCGCTTGTAAATGTAATGCGACAGATCCCTAGCGGCACGTGAACCGATCATCTCTAGCTAATAGTAAATAAACACGAATGAACAATGTTGAAAGATACAGTACATCTTACCGAAATGTATATTCCTCATACATAATATCGACCAATCAATCAAACAAAGGGGTCAATAAAACAGCTGGAGAACAATTATGTCACATTTACCTCAGGAAAGCCGTTTGATGACCATATAAGTTAGGATAAAGCACGTTAGTTGGCTTAGAAAAAAAGAGCTATAGAGAGTATTTCGCTAAATATGTGTACATATTTATTATATTTTTACTTATATCATTAAATAAAGTTGTTATTATAATAAAAAAAAACCCCGCATTATATTTAATTTGAGTTATTTTTAACTTTAAATAATACTGCCAGCTGATAGGGCTCTCTATATGTTTACAGCATTAGGTGAGTTGTTTTTTTCTTGAGAAAAATGAATGCCTATCTTGTGTAGCCCATACCTAATACTGTATTTATCCAAATGAGTCAATATTAAATCAAATCACAATAATTGAATTGAATTGAAATAATAAAAAAGGATAGCTTACCAGAAATTGTACCATGTAAACATTGTAACATGTTGTCACTAAACCTAATAAAATTCAGTTTAGTTACTAAAATGGTTTGACAATCACAATACTCTTATTGTGATGCATTTTTTTTTTTACATCCCCCCGAATTCCCGAATTATTCTACAATATTCACTAATGACAGTAAAATAGACCATCCTCAGTCAATTTACTGCAGTAATTCCTCTCTCAACCAGTAGAAAATGCATTGAACACATGATTATGCATGAAAAAAAAAAAAAAAAAAACGTCATGAACTGGAAAACAGGCATAATTTTGAAAAAAATCTTGATATAAATTTTTGGTCAAACCGCCCAGCACTATCTTCCTCTTCCTCTTCCCTTCCTCTTCATCTTCCTCTTCCTCTCCTCTTCCCTTCCTCTTCATCTTCCTCTCCATCCCATCTTCTCTTCCTCTCCATCTCCTCTTCCCTTCCTCTTCATCTTCCTCTCCATCCCATCTTCCCTTCCTCTTCCTCTTCCTCTTCCCTTCCTCTTCATCTTCCTCTCCATCTCATCTTCCCTTCCTCTTCCTCTTCCCTTCCTCTTCCTCTTCCCTTCCTCTTCATCTCCTCTTCCTCTTCCTCTTCCCTTCCTCTTCCTCTTCCCTTACTCTTCATCTCCTCTTCCTCTTCCCTTCCTCTTCATCTTCCTCTCCATCTCATCTTCCCTTCCTCTTCCTCTTCCCTTCCTCTTCATCTTCCTCTTCCTCTTCCCTTCCTCTTCATCTCCTCTTCCTCTTCCCTTTCTCTTCCCTTCCTCTTCATCTTCCCTTCCTCTTCCCTTCCTCTTCCTCTTCCCTTCCTCTTCATCTTCCTCTCCATCTCATCTTCCCTTCCTCTTCCTCTTCCTCTTCCCTTCCTCTTCCTCTCCTCTTCCTCTTCCCTTCCTCTTCCCTTCCTCTTCATCTCCTCTTCATCTTCCTCTTCATCTCATCTTCCCTACCTCTTCCCTTCCTCTTCCTCTTCCCTTCCTCTTCATCTCCTCTTCCCTTCCTCTTCCTCTTCCTCTTCCCTTCCTCTTCATCTCCTCTTCCTCTTCCCTTCCTCTTCATCTTCCTCTCCATCTCATCTTCCCTTCCTCTTCCTCTTCCCTTCCTCTTCATCTTCCCTTCCTCTTCCCTTCCTCTTCATCTTCCCTTCATCTTCCCTTCCTCTTCCTCTTCCTCTTCCCTTCCTCTTCATCTTCCTCTCCATCTCATCTTCCTCTTCCTCTTCCTCTTCCCTTCCTCTTCATCTCCTCTTCCTCTTCCTTCTTCTTTCCTCTTATATTATCCTGAGACTCTGATTGGTGTGTCATCAGTTTTGCTACTCAATGTTTCCTCATGGATAAATGTGTGTTATCTGAGTTTACAGTGTGAAGCTTCAGTTGATTGATTGATTCTGTGTGTGTGTGTGTGTGTGTGTGTGTGTGTGTTTTCTGAATGAGATCATGGTTAAAAATGAGGGCATTTTTTTTGTACATTTTTGCAGAAAACATTGAGCAAATTGGAAAGTGTGTGAAACCGGTGAAATGTGTTAAATAACTGAATGAATGGCTTGGGAAATTGGGCCGACTGAACTAGTTATAGTGTGTTAGCAGTCAAGGAAAAACTGTAAACATTTCACATCAGCAGCCGGCGTGTGTGTGTGTGTGTGTGTGTGTGTGTGTGTGTGTGTGTGTGTGAGAGAGAGATCCCTCTGACACTCACATCAGCAGCCAGCGTGTGTGTGTGTGTGTGTGTGTGTGTGTGTGATCCCTCTGACACTCACATCAGCAGCCGGTGTGTGTGTGTGTGTGTGTGTGTGTGTGTGTGTGTGTGTGTGTGTGTGTTTTTGTGTGAGAGAGATCCCTCTGACACTCACATCAGCAGCCGGCATGTGTGTGTGTGTGTGTGTGTGTGTGTGAGAGAGAGATCCCTCTGACACTCACATCAGCAGCCGGCGTGTGTGTGTGTGTGTGTGTGTGTGTGTGTGTGTGTGTGTGTGTGTGTGTGTGTGTGTGTGTGAGAGAGAGAGATCCCTCTGACACTCACATCAGCAGCCGGCGTGTGTGTGTGTGTGTGTGTGTGTGTGTGTGTGTGT
>NC_137136.1:37594583-37697083 GCF_949319135.1 Squalius cephalus
GTATGTATGTGTTTGTGTTTGTGTGTGTGTGTGTGTGTGTGTGTGTGTGTACATTTTGAAAGCGTTGAAGGTGAATTCAGTGTTATGGTCTCTTTTGACGAGTTAGAGGAATCAGTTTGTTTCAGTGTCTGTTCATTTGTGTTGTGATATTATTATTCTTACATGTTCACAGATGTGATTTCTTTGAAGCATCAAGAAACATGTCAAACATCACAGAGACACACACTATATAGAAAATATATAATCACAGAAAATAATTATTTTATAGATTATTATAAAATTATCTATTTTATAGACTATAGATTTGTATAGTTATAAATAGCTGAAGAATGTGCTTTGCCCTCTAAACTCATTAACCTGTATTGTATGTTCACTGCAGTTTTCTGAAGACGGTTGTTTGAGAATTAAATACTGAATCGGTGAAATGAATGATTGACAGTTTGTTCCTCTAATCCTGCGGGTGAAACGCCGCATACAAGGATACACGGTCCTAATTAGACATTTCTCCTGGTTTCTTCAGCAATAGTCAGTTCTAGATTTCTTATGAAAAAGTTAGTCTTTAAAATATTGTAATACTGTAATATTAAACTTCATAGTAATATTATAAATCTATGACAGTGTAGCGAAGAAAGATGAGAGAGAAGCACTTCATCTCATTAATGTTCATTGATATTTTACCTTCAAAATTAGCTCAGACTTCTGAATGAACTTCTAGAAACAGCAGACAGTAGTTAACTGATGTTTGAATAATGTTTGTATCTTACTTTTATGTAGTATTATTTAAAATCAAACTCAAAATATAATGATTTAAAAATATGATGTAATGATAACAATAACACTTAAGTCAAGCTATCTTGAGGTAATCAATGTTTAACAGCTGCATATCGATTCAGTAATTCAATAGTTCTGTGCTGATTATGAAATACTGATAATAGAAAAGAGATTGAGATATATACAAATGTATTCTATATTTGATTATATATTTTCCTACTGATGCTTTATACGGAGATACATCTCTCTGTTTCTTTGTATACTGTATTTGTTGAGTAGAATGAAGACCTTTTTGTTGTCAGTTGTTTATTTCAATAGTCCAGCCGTCAATCTGTCACATTTATATATATATAGTTAGATATATATAAAAATAAAGGGTGAAACACAATCACAAACAATGCACAATAAAATAATCACTACACCTGCTTATGGCTGCTGGATGTGCAACAAATACATTAGGTTTAAGAAGCGATTTAAGACCATAATCCTGTCCGAGTTATGTTCAGTTATGTTCAGTTATGTTCAGTTCCCTTTCGAGGGAACTCACGCTGCGTCGATGATGCTTTGGGAACGCCCCGCGTGATTGCGTCTGATGCACATGTGTCAACTGGCCAGTGGCGAGAGTGAACGTCACAGGCGGGACCCTCGTCTAAGACTCGAGTGGCTGTGGCAATGCAAAAATTAAAGAGTACATAGTGTATTGCAAGCTATGAATTTATGATTCTTTTATTGTATGTTGAAACTATTTTAATATAGTTCAGCCTTTCATCCAGACTATGTTGACTTGTCTGGTTGATCTTTACTGCATTTAATTTTGAGGAATTAAATAAATTGGCTGCATTTAATTAGAAGGAATTAAATGATGAAAGCTTATTTGATTTTTAGTAGTTAGATTCATGTATAAATTCAGCTTTTCACCCAGACCGTTTCGACTTGTCTGGTTGATCTTTACTGCATTTAATTTTGAGTAATTAAATGGTATAATACGGTGCGGCAGATGTCCGCCTCCGAGGAGATGGATGTGCTGAGCATCGAGTTAGACGAAATTGAAGATTCACCATCTCAATCCCATGTGCACAAGGAGTTTTTGGAGTTCATAACTTCCATGTCAGGGTCTTCCAGTCTTTCCTGATCTCCACTAATAAAATTCGAGATCGCGGATCAAGCCCTTTCCAGCTCAGTTTTTCAGTTCTCAAAATACATATTTTTAATAAAGGGGGCTGAAAGAGCTTGGGTATGGGCCGATGCCAAAGGCAGAAGAGACGCTGACGAGCTATCAGTCCTGTCACGGCTTAAGGCTCCCCTAAGGCTCAGCATTACACTCCAGGCCGGGCAGAACTACTTTGGCGCTGGTGGGTAAGGCGTAAATGGGCCCCATGGCGGAGCAGCCTCAGCTGTTGACCAACTCCTTGTGCAGGATAGTGTGTCGTTTCCCGTGCTCCCCCTCAGAAGGACTGGGGACGGGGATGGCATTCTCAACAGGTCAAAGAAAGGTCCTGACGCCACTAGTGTCAGACCTCTGAGGGCAGCCCTGAGCGGGGTGGAGTGGTGTGTACCTCAGTATATGGTGCCCGCCCCACCTCGGTGCCCTCAGGGGCTGTTCTGCCAACCCGCCACCCTTGGTGCCTCGGGGCGCAGCGGCTTAGTGTCACCACGATGCCGCGTCTAACTCGCACCCTCTGAGGGGGTTCAAAAGCCGTCAGTTCGGGTGGTTCCTGCCAGTATGCTTCAGGTCATGAAGTGGCTGTTCCAATTACACCAGGGGCCAGTCTTGAGAGGCTGGTACCCGTAGTAGACTATCTGACAGAGTGGAGAAATCTGCCGAAATATATCTCAATGGGTCCTGCAGATCATAGAGAAAGGCTACAGAATCCAGTTTGGCTCTCGTCCACCTCGTTACAAGGACTGGTTTGTCACGATAGATGACAAGATGAAAGATGAATACTTCCATATCTCCATCCTCCCTCAGCACAGGAAGTTCCTGAGGTTATCTTTCGGGGGCAAATAATACTAATACTAATACTAAAATAATACTAATATTAGGTGCTTCCATTTGGTCTAGCTCTATCACCCCGCACATTCACCGCGTTCAAATGCGTAGATGCTGCTCTGGCCCCGCTCAGGCTGCAGGGCATACGCATTCTGAACTACATAGACAACTGGCTGATTCTAGCAGAGTCGGAGCAGTTGGAGGTTCGGCATCGAGATGTCGTCCTCTCACACATGCAGAAATAGGGGTTGAGACTCAATGCCAAGAAGATTGTGCTTTCTCCACTACAGAGAACCACTTTCCTTGGTGTGGTCTGGGATTCAGTCACGATGCGAGCCGTCCCATCGACCGCTCGTGTAGCTGCTATCCTCACAGCCACGAAGGAGTTAAAGCCAAGCCAGTCATGCACTGTGAAACAGTTTGAGAGACTGTTTGAGGCCTCATGGCAGCGGCATCCAATGTGATACCCTTTGGCCTGCTGTACATGAGGCCCCTGCAGTGGTGGCTCAGGACCAGAGGGTTCTCCCCGAGGGGAAACATCACAGGTGTCTCCGTGCCTTGGTTATATGGAGGAAACCTTGGTTCCTGTCCCAGGGTCCAGTGTTAGGAGCTCTTCGCCATCGAGTTTTGCTCTCGACAGATGCTTCCCTCACTGGCTGGGGAGCGGTAATGGAAGGCCGCCCAGCTCAGGGTCTGTGGAGGAGTCATCATCTTTCGTGGCACATAATCCGCCTGGAGTTGATGGCAGTCTTCAATGTGTTTAGACACTTCCTCCCAGACCTGAGGGGCCACCATGTGCTTGTCCGTACAGACAACAAATCGGTGGTCTCTTACATAAATCACCAAGGGAGTCTGTGATCGCGTCCACTATGCTAAGATTCTCTTGTGCTCCCTAGGGTCTCCCTGAGAGCAGTTTATTCCCGGGGCATCAGGTAGGAGCAGACACCCTGTCGAGGCAGGGGCTGAGGCCCGGGGAATGGAAACTTCACCCCGAGGTGCTGAAATATATATGGGAGGTATTTCGGCCAGGCGGAAGTGGATCTCTTGAGTCTCAGGATACAACGCACTGTCCACTTTGGTTCTCCCTCACACACCCAGCTCCCTTGGGGCCGGATGTTGTGGTATAGAGTACCTCTGTACGTTCTTCCCCAATTACTCTGCTCCCAGGAGTTCTGGAGAAGTCTGCGGATCTCGGACAGTGGTGCCCAGTTAACTGCTTGATTGGAACAGTGCTGGAGTTACTGCAGGTTTGTTTTTCTGCAGGGTTATCCCCTTCCACACTGAAGGTGTACATGGAGGCCTTGGCTGCCTACCATGTCCCTCTGGGTGGTGTATCCCGGGGGGGAAACCCATTTGTGCACGTTTTCTCCGTGGTGCTTGTAGGCCAGGACAGGAGTATGGCGGCTTAGAAAGCCTTATTGTATCGCGGCAGGCTGGCCCTCTCCGCTCACAATCGTAAGGTTTTACAACTTCGACCTGGACGATGTCCCCAGGTTCACAGGTGCTCTTGTCTTAGTTGTGCTCTCAGTATTCACACAGACAGGCTCTTGTTCGTATAGCGTTCGGGCATTCTTGTTCCCAAAGTGTCATCGACACAGCGTGAGTTCCCTCGAAAGGGAACGTCTCAGGTTACGACTGTAACCCTAGTTCCCTGAGAAGACAGGGAAAAGAAATCAGTTCCCTGATTGTTATGTTATGTTTCTAGTTTTATTAATTGTCTGTGTATTTAAGCCACTAGTTCCCTTTGATCAGTGTCGTCTTTGTATGATGTGGTTGCGTTCTAGTGTTTTTCCTGAGTTATATTGTGAATAAAGTGCTTTTCTGTTAGTTTCTCCATCATTGTGTGATGTTATAACTGTGTGACGAATTGTTTAAAAGTACAAATATTCTATAATGTCCCTCAGTTAAAATGAGACAATAAAAGCATTATGCATAATAATTATAAAGGAATTAGCTAAAAAAAGATTTAAGTCCAACATGACGTCAAATCATTTTTATGATTTTTTTCCCCATTTATTTATTTATTGAACTGTTCATTTATTTAACTATTGTCTATAGCCAGCCTACAAACGGTTTGGCTGTGGAAATGCAATGTTATTTGTCATGCCAATAAAGCCCACTAAACCTGATAAGAGAAAGACAGAGCGAGGGTTAGAAGAGCGAAGCGCAGTGAATGACGGGCAGTTCGGGAGATAGGGTTGTTAGTTTATGTAGGCAGCGGTCTGAGTTGACTTGAAAATTTTGATCACTTTAATTCAGTAAATCCAGCACAGCTCTCTCCCTGTCCAGTGCTTTTATCAAGGCCTTGTGTGCCTGTATTGATTTTTTATTTTCTGCCCAGGATAGAAGACAGAGAGGCCGTGAATGAGGAACTTTCCTTAGATTGCTGCTATTCTCCAGTTTATTGCATCCTGTCACTGGTAGTTTCAGCTGATGTCCAGTAAACCAGTGCTGATCGAGAGAGAGAGAGAGAGAGAGAGAGAGAGAGAGAGAGAGAGAGAGAGAGAGAGAGAGACCGTCTCTGCTAATCTTTAATTTCTAGGCGTGTAACAATGTATCGCAATACTAAAATGCAACAATATGTATTGTGTATAGTTCACCCAAAATAAAATTTCTGTGTGAGGAAATGAGTTTTCAGAGTTTAGTGTCAGTACTACATTAAACTACTATATAAACTGTATAATAATGCAATGGGGGAATATTTGTGGGTCCTGATAATGCCAAATGTCTGATGTTACCAGTAAAAGTGGCCTACATTATTTAAAAAACATCTCACCATTGAAAGAGCGCTAACATATTCGTCTAAAATAATTTCAGCTTCAGAATCATGAATATTGTTATTCTGGTGTCTCTATTGTCCTGCATTGGGTTTCAGCACCAAGTCCAAGCCTATTCATTTACACCCATAATGTAAGACCAAATTTTGCATTTTAATCAACAGTTCATTCTTTGAGTATCGCAATAATATGGTATCGGGAGTTCAGCATTGTGATATGTATCGAATCGTGACATGAGGGTATCGCTACACCCCTATTAATTTCTTATTTTTTATCTCAGTTTTAATTATATACAACAAATATCAAAGGGATTCTATAATGAAAAAGTAAAATAGTTTGAACTGCAATTTTGCACATTTAATAAAAAAGTGAACAAATGAAAACTAGAAAACAACACTCTAATACGAACCAACACGCACTGTTCTGCTAGTTGCCATTTCAGAACCTAAACATTTAGCAAGCAGCCTTACAGTTGCACTTGAGAACTGGACGTTTAAAGGGATATTTGATTGTGTTGTGGGCTTTAATGGTTTTGATTGGAAGCATGTGATAGCAGGGAGATGGAGAGGGGGAGGGAGATGAGCACTAGAGGGAGGAGAGAAAGGTTACAACGGTCTGATAAAAGATGTCTCCAAAACACTAATTAAAATTGACTACCCCCACAAACGCAGCACAACATGTTATCTCTGGCTAATTCATTTAGAGCCACTATCTCAGTGTGAGCATTTACCTTTAATCGCTAGTGCTTTAGTGCTCAAAAATGCTCTCTGCTTTTATTTCATTTTCCACACTTTACCTCTCGTTGTCTCTTAGACCTCAAAATGACAATAGTTTTGCTTCACTCTGTCTCTTCAAAAGAGGATGCCAATCGAATCAAATCAGCTAATGTTTTCATTCCTGAATCGCTCTCCACGCCACGTCTAGGATGTTTGCAAAATGCACCGTGGCTCATATAAAGCAACATTTCTAATCATTAGCGCTAGACACAGCAGCAGCTCCCACAGGGCAATTTGAGGGAATGTGCAAATTTTCTCTGAAAATTAAAACACTAAAAAAAAGCAGCTGATATTTTCTGATATTGGGCTTTAAAAAATGAGACTTTTATTCACAGGCAACCAGAGGAAAACTGTGTAGTTGCTGCTGCTCTCACCAACAAACATGCAAATTATTGTTGGTTAAATAGATTCAGTATATGTTTGTTTTTCAGAAGAAAGGTCATACTGCTTTAGAACAACACAAGGGTCAGTAAATGATGCTGGAGTTTTAATGCTGGATTAGTTTTGACCATGTCTTGGACTATGCCTGTATAATGTCATGTACCCCTTTCGACAATGACGGGATGTACGGTCACCAGTGGGGAATGAGTGTGTTAATCTGTGTTTTATGATAACATGGACACGCTGGATTTGTTACATGCAGCTGTACAGGTTTGATTCTCATTGGCTGCGGTCTTTGGAAGAGACAGCATATGATCTATATATTAACAGAGTATGAAATGACCTCAGTACTTAGAAATAAATTAAAGTTACTTGTTGGTTCTGTGATTATAAATAATATAAGAGCTGCTCAAAGTTGCAGGTTGTCAAAAGTGGAAGATGACTATTCTGCGCCTCACAGACAAATAAATCTTAGATGGGAACAGAATGACTTAAACTGGTAGTTGTGGCTATCAGTGTACTCCTACAATCTCTCACAGATGAAGACGTCAGTCACAGTCCTCAGGGCTGTTTAGTTGTTGAATGGCGTTTCTCACACAGTCATGATTTCAGCTGGAGAACTGTTGAAGTGGACGGTTTATTCGCCAGTGAACAAGAGCTTCTGTTGGTCAGACACTCACATTCACTTCTTGTTGTCTGCCTGCACACCCATGTGATCTCTGTACCATTTCAACCACAATTAGACACCAATTATATGACTAATCAAATAATGCTTACTCAAAATAAGTCACTATCAGAGTTCTTTCTTTTGGGTGCACTTTTACTTTTGAAAAATACACGTAACATGATGTACTCTGAAATGAGTTAAAGATTCCAGTCTTCTCGTAAAGCAGTTGTACATCTATATTTATTCATTTCGCAACTTTAAAGCGAGTAAAATGAACAGTAGTTCAGAAGTACACAAGCTAGAGCAGAAGTGAAATGCAGAAGTAGAAAAAGAGAGAGTTTTTTATGTTGTTACAGGAAGGGCCTTTGTTATGGCTGTGGATTTCTCCCTGTCTATGTCTTTGGTAGCTTCATAAAAGTCTCAGCACATCAGGTGGAGGAGAGAAAGAGAGAGAGAGACGCTTCTATCGTTCACTCTGACTAACCGAATGCCAGAAGGCAGTTTGTGTGTTTTGCTGAGCATGTTATTTTGATTAAACCCTCATCCTTCCCTCGCGTTTTGTAACAAATCCTTCCCTCGTGAAAATTATAATTATAAAAAAATATATATACTTGTTTTTTTTTTTTTGTCAAGAAAACTTATTTTATTTCATTTTGATAATATTTTTTTCTATTTTTTAATGCAATCTTTTTGGAATTTTTATTTTATTTTTTATTTACCTTTAAATTACTAGATATGATTAATAAATAATAAATAAATAGTAATTTAGTAATTTATGCACATTCCTCACATTCTCTCAACTTAAATTCAAAATAACACAATTTCATGCATAAACCTTTTAATTCAGCTCAAAATATCTTTGCCGACCTCGTGTGGAAAAAATAATAATATAGCATGATATTTCATGACTCTTGCCTGTAGATGGCGTTATATCTCTATGTGGAGCAAATGAGCTGTTCCTCTGGGTCCTAAAGTCAGTTCTCTTCAGTATGCATTTAGATACACATGTAGACATTATAAAATAATTTTTTGGTAAAGTTGTAGTATTTTTTATTTGAATTTTGAGCATTTTTAGGTTTTTCTATGTGTACTGAAGCATTCCTCGCATTACATTCATTCCTAAGTGGGGCAAATTGACCCACGAGAGAAGGATTTGTTACTTTTTTTCAATCACAAAACTCCTCGAATACATAAAAAAAAAAAAAAGTTGTGTATTTGTGATTCAAGTCCAACAAAAGTCGTGGGGTCTTGGACCCCTCCGATGAACACTCAATTTTTATTTTTATTTTCCGGGATATATTTTCCGAAAGATTCTATTCATTTACTCTTGCTGTTCCTTCCCAATGAGAGCCAACCTCATCACACTGGTACCGAAACCCGAGAGGAACTCCACCAGGAACAACACTTGTGGAGCTGGTCAAGTCATACGGTGGTCTTCATCAGATGCTCTTGGACGTGAGGATGGAGGAGGAGGAAGATCGTTGATTGTTCCTGAGTTTGGTCGGTCAGGAAGCCCAGGCCTCAGATGCAGACTCCATCAATGAAGATCGGTCCACAGGATGAGCTAGATTGGCTAGTGCGCCTCATCCCACTGCTGTCCGGGGAGGAATAGGTTGCAGTCCAATAGGTACCCATCTAGAACCTCCTTGCCTATGACCATCTCAAGTGGGCTATCTTGCAGAGGGTTGGCCGTAGCCCCGAGCAGCACCATCAGTGTTTCTCCCGGTCTGTGGAGCTAGGGATGAGCAGCTGCCCTTTCATGATGGCCCAGTCGCTCCGGGACGCTGTCAGTGGTTGACGGCAGAGGGTCATGACGTTGAGGGAATCATCAACCTCGTGGTGCTGGAACAGTTCTTTGCTCAGCTTCCACGGAGTGGGTCCAGTGCCACCGCCTGACGTCTCTCTCTCCACTCATCCTCCTTCTTCTTTCTCTTCCCCCACTATCTCGTCTTGGCCCTTTCCCCAGGTCTCGCAGCAACAATCCTCCTTGCCCACCACCATCGATCAAGCCGGGCAGTACCAAAAACCTCTGAGTAATAAGGTGGGTACATACCAGGCTTTGGTGGGAACCTAACCTTGATTTATCAAAGCCTGGTGCAAAATGGGGAATTGGATATGAGCGCCATTAGTTACCCTTTTTACTCACCATAGTAATTCATTACCTAAACCTGTTCCTTGTTAGTCTCTTTTTACCTTGTGTTTCAGTCTTTGTTTGTCAGTCGTTGCGCTGGGCTCACAGGTCTCGTTTTTTTTTTTTTTTTTTTTTTTTACAAAAGGCCAAGAGTCACTTCAGCTGCCTTAGAAATGTGTGCTGAGGGTGAGCAGGGATATGCAACAGGAGAGCTTCCACAGGGTGAGTTCCCTGTGGGCCTCCAATACCTCCACTCGCACATATCTTCTGCTTGAGTTCCTGGATGGGTTTAGTGGCTCGCCCCAGGGTGAGCTTAATTTATCAATCAGGGAAAGAAAAGAAGACAAGTTATCGATCGCTGCATCTAAGGGCAGCCTAGAGCCTTCCGAGGCTGAAGACTTGGCTGGACCCACACCCCCGTGTGTGGCGGCTTAGTCTGAGGCGGATGCTGAGTTTGCAGCCACAATTTACTCAGGCAGCTGTGAGCATCTGGCTCGAGTGGACTCCTCCACCCTGTCCCGAGTGCTCGTGGCTGGACAATTGGTTCTCGGGGTCAAAGCGTGATGCCTTACTCCCAGTAGAGGGACAGAAGGAGTGCATTCATTTCCTTTGGCCAGACGCCACCAGACACACGGATACCACTCAGTCAGCAAAAGAGAAATTTCCTCTTTCCCTGGGTCACACACACAAACACAGTGATAATAGCTCTCGTTATGACAAAGGTCAGGCATAGTCCAGCCTGGATGGACGCTAATACTTCACATCCTCACATTCTGCTGCATCAGCTCTGCTCCATCTTCATCAACCTCTCCCGCACTGGACATGCAGAACCAGGTAAGTGCTTCGGCACATAGGGTTCGGGAGTCAACAGAGTCTCAGAGAGCCACTCACATTCACAGACCTCACTCCCACAGCAGACTCGCTCCGGTTACGCACCAAGGAGAGTGTTGACTCCATCCCCAGATGGTCCAGCTGATTTCGAGTTGATTCGGCCAGGCAAAGGTAGGCCTGTTTGCCTCCCAAGAATCCATTCATTGTCCTCTGTGGTATTCCCTGGCCGAGGCCCGCTCATCATGGACTTGTACTTGCCATTAACTCAGTCCATAGGATGTGTTGTCCACATACTAACCTCCCCTCCGGGTAGGATGTGGTCTTCGTAGTGTTCGTTTCTCTATCAGAAGGTGAACTCTTCCCAGCATTACCAACCAGATAGAGCTACAGCTGTAATTAGACTGTCTAATTTAACAGAAAAGGCTATTTAGAGCTGAAGAGGTCACGCTTCCTGGGCGCTGGAAGGTTGCAAGGAGATGAAGTGCAATTGTTACTTGACATGCTAGGCTTGTTACGCAGCTCAGTCCTTGTGGCGTTTAGTATAGAGTCAAAAGTGACCAACAGAAAGGGAAAGTCTCGGTTACTTTTGTAACCCTCGTTCTCTGATGGAGGGAACAGAGACATTGTGTTGCTCTTGCCATAGCTCTGAACTCGACGCTACCTCGGCTCCTCAGCACAAACATAAATAAGTAAAGCATGCTAGCCCTCTTTTATACCCGGATGACGGGGAGTGGCTAGATGAGCAAATTTCACTCGACCTCAATTCCATTGACCTTTTCTGAATGCGTCAGAGGTGATTGGGGCTCTCAAGAGCGACCCCCTAGTGTCGGTATTTCAATACAACGTCTCCATTCGCTCCATCAGGGAATGAGGGTTACAACAGTAACCTTGTTATTGTTATTGAAATGTTACTGGAAAAAAATAGTTTTTAGTAAAATAATAATAGTAAAATAGTAGTTTTTACATTGGCTCTTTCAAAAAAATGCATTAAAATGGAAAATGAAAATGGAAAAAATGGCTCGTTGGTAAAGGAAAAACAAAAGGTTCCTGACTTAAAGACAACTGGCTGGTCCAATCCACAATATGTTTCATCTGTATAAAAGTTTTTTAACAAATTGTGGCCTAAAAGCTGCTCTCCTACTCTGAGATCTACAACCCTCTGCCCACCTTCTGCCTTTGGATACCAAGAAGTGTCTTTATCTTCCAATGTAATTTATCTCAAAACAAATGAATCACCCTAACCTTCATTTTTTTCCAGGACTCTAAACAAGTAATCCGTGCCACTACTGTGTGAAGAGGCTACCAGGTTATTAATAACCAATGCTCTCCCCCTATAGGACATTTTATGTAATAACCATTTCTACTTTCATAATCTAAATCTGGTTTTCCCAGTTTTTCTGAGCTATCGTTTCATTGCCCAGAAAACTCCAAAGTATTTAAGACCAGCCTTTGACCAGACCATTTCATCTGGTAAAGACAAATTTTCTCCCTTCCATTGTTTGACAAGTTATGCTGAACTTTTGGCACAATGTACTTTTGCAGATGAAGATTTCCCAAAACTATTAACAATATAAAGAAACCGATTAATATCATCATGCCCACTAATTAATACCATACCATCATCTGCACTGAAAGCTTTATAGGTGGAAAGAAAATATTGTATCTGAACCCATCTAACTATGTCAGTATGACATGTGCCAGTCATGACTGGACTAATCTATGGCATGTGCTAAAACTGTAAGTTGCACATTCAGCTGTGAACCGGACAACCCTTTGGCCGCATGGGCTGATGACACCAGTAGATGAGGAGATGTGCCAATACATGTCGGCTGAACCACTTCTGGACATTGCTTACAGCAGCTTCAACTCTATATACAAACTGACAACAAATTATTTATAATTCATATAATTCAGCACTTAATGTCTAATGTTTAGTTGTTCATGTTCTCTCTAAAATTATTAAAAATACCTTTCATACCTTTCTGAAGCAGACTTTTACTTATGTCAGTGACTATATCACATGTAATGATTTTACAGTGGTTTGAGATTTTTGCTTTTCTGTTTGTTTGTTTTACTTGGGCAGCATAAATCAGGAAATCCATCTCAAATGTTGTAATAACATGTTTCGAAACAGGAACAAAGCTCAGAGCGCGAGCGAAAGATGAAAAAGTGCCGGGCTGGTGTTGTCATGTCAATAGCATCCCCAGCCTAATGCCATATCCAGCATCTGATTATTTTCTGTCTGTAATACATTTATGAATAGAATAGTGTCCTCCTCTTCACAGCAGGGATTACAATAAAAACAAAGTATGACAAAAATAATAATGGCTGAAATTTGTTTTAGAATGGGATCCCTGGAGTGGAATTATACTAAGAGCTGTAATTTTTCATGGAAAAAAAAGTCACTTTTTTATATTTATCACACTAAACAATTACAGTTGTTATTGTTTTTTTTTCTTTTTTTCACTCATACAGGTCCACTAAAAATCTTCATGAAAGCCAGTGGAAAGTGGACAACATGATTTACAAATAATTATACAGATTGTGAATGGGCCCAAATCTACATATCTATTATATAGATCCAAAAAGTATTTAAAAACATGCCTGTATCCATGTAAACCCCGTTTGTGTTTTTTTTTTAAGTGTGCTTCTACTATATTTATTAAAAATGTATGCAATTTTCTTTGATATTTTAGTAATTAAATGGCATTGAAATGAATTGTGTCAATAATTTTGGAGCAAATATTAAAAAACAAAGAAAGAGAAAAAAGCTAAGAACAGTGACAACATATTTATTTTAATATGCTTCAATTAATTTTGGTAACCATCCAAACAGGCAGTATTCCTGCAGCTCATACATGGGTTCAGTTCACAGGGTGTGTATGAACTATATGACTTCGATGTAGTGTTGCTTTGGATAAAAACATCTGCCAAATGCATAAATGTACATAAAATCAATTAATTCCGAGGTGTAACTCAGTAGCAGGGTTGGGTATTGTTTTAATTTTAGCAATTCTGATTATGCTAATCTCTTCAGATTCTTATCGATTCCCCGATTTTGATTCCAATGTATTAAAAAAGTTAGACATTTAGACATCAAACATATTTATTGTCTCTTTTTGCAAAACATTTAATTGCAGCAGGAAAATGAGTGAAATTGTTCAGCTGGTGTTCTTAACCATCTTTCCCCATGGGTGAGGTGGAGGAGGACTTGGACTGTTAGAATGTGAAGGGTTAAATGAAAGACGGCCATTTTCTACTTACAAGAATTTTCCCGCCTAACACTTTCAGATCTGTGATTGATGGTCCAGCTAATCAAATTACAGAGGATCAAGCAATAGCAAGTCAATGAGAAACTAATTTCAAATGACAGGAAAATTGGCCAATCCCATTGTCCCTCTAAATGGGTGGGGTTTGTAATCTCTACATTTATGACTAGTTCTGTCCTGTGGGAACTCGATCCTGGGAACGCTGATAAACTAGCTAGCACTATTCAGCATGGAAAATGCAAGCATCATTAATGAGGAGGACATCATTGCTAATTTATTATCCACGCTGTTTTCAAGATTAACTCTTAATGAAAATTTTGAGTTAATTAGAAAAGGAAGACCTACACCAGAACTTAATTTGCTGCAGAAAGCTAAAGCTTTTAAAATAATTTCAACCACAATTACCAATTACAAGCGATACCCCTGGATGACAGCATCAACCAAGAAGCTAAAGCTTTACTGCTGGGATTCTTTGCTCTTTGAGTTAGTTATTGAATATAAAAATCGGTCATGTGCCAACTGATTTTATTCTGGCTGCCGCTGGCACTTTTGTATATATTAAGCTTTATTTGAGGAAACAGTCATTTTGTTGGTTTTGTGTGTCATATATTTGGTCACCATATTCTGCTGAAATGCACACACCAACTGCATGAGGATGCAATTATTTGTAATGAGGATTTTAATTTTATTACATTCTGTTCTATTTTGGTGAGAACTCTCACACTCACTGTTCTGTTTACTAGTTGCATCTCTTGTCAAAGGTAACTTATGCCGTACTAAGAGGACACAGTAAGCTAGGCTGAGTTGACTTTTTCCCAGGGCCAAGGTTCAAGTCACGGTTCGCTACTGCGTGATGGAATGGTATATCAATGGAAACAATATACCGGCGTCACACCATGTGAGCAGTACTCCGCCTATATGTGACAGTGCAGACTAAGAGACTATACACTTAGACATACTCTTGTGTAGACATGTGCCGATATGCGGTAATACAATATATTGCTACAATGAACATACACTGTATTGTTATCATAGGCTCTTCAGAATAACTCTTATGAATTATTTATATTTTTAAAATGCATTTTTATAACGCTTTCCAATCAACCACTTACAACATTGCATGCATCAAAGCGGCTTGTTCACTCTGAACCCCAAAACAAATGAGACGCGTGGTGGAACGAGTGCAGTCGTGACGGCTTCAGGCAAAGGGTTGTAAAAGTAGAATACCAAAGAACCCAATACCATATCGGACCTAATACCTGTACTACATCTGTACTAGAGTATGTTCACTTCATTAACACAATACACAACACAACACAATGAGTGTCAAATTAGGAGAAAGTATTTACATTTTTCAAAGCTGGCATCCTGATCTCTGTGTAGTACCAAGCATACCACAGTAAACCGAGACAGCACCACCTTCCCGTTTGCTTTGATCATCCATAATCATAGTGCACTTATGAAGCACCTGTGTACAGCATATGGCAGGGGTAACAACTTTGATTTTAACGACATACTGAATCAGAGATATGCCCCTATTCAAGGTTTAAGAATACAACAATTAATTTTTAATTTCGTATTAATAATGCAATCAATAATGCTAATAGTACAACATTAGGCTTGATGCTGTGTAGAATGCCCTTTTTAGAAATGGCCCCTATTAACTCTACTGTAGTGGACCCGAATGATGGCCAGAACTTTACTCGTGAAAGTGCCCGTTTGACTCCAGAAAATAACGGTGTAAAATTTGGCCCAGACACCAATAATTCTTCAGTTTCTTACAACAGGCACCATCATTTAGTGCGTCTCACAGGGGGCACCAAAATATTGTGAGATTTGGTCACACGTCTGAAGGTGATGTGAGAGTGTCAGATGACTCCTTCCTATAGAGCATCTGCCAAGCAGTCTCCATAACCATAAAGGTAAATCGTGGAAGACTGCTGAATAAAAAATAATTCTATAAACTGGAGGGAGTTTGTCATCTGACCAATCCGAAGGATTTGAGATATTGTTCATTTGTAGAATCTCATGCTGTATGATCTCAAGGAAGACACAGGTGTAATACAAGGGATTTAAGTAACAAAAAGATAAAGAGTAAATAACAACTACTAAATGAATACTATGGACAAGGGAGTAAAGTGCATAAGATTGATAAATGCAAGTGACTGAGTTGGATGTTACACGTTATCTTATGGAAAGATAAATTGATGTTTATTTGGACTAATAAGGTGAAGAACCTTATTCCGAATTCAACAAATAAACGGAATTATTCTTCGTTATTATATGTAATATGTATATATTATATGTAATAATATTACATGTGTTTTTGTTGTCCACAGAAACCTGATCCAATTCAAGTGAAACCTTTCCTCATGTTTGGTGGGAACCTGCTGTTCACTGCTTCTGGAAGAGCTGAATATTAATATAAAGTACATAACTGTGCATTATACTCTTATCCAAAAGCTATGAGTCTCTCGTTTGCATTAATATTGACATACACAGCAAATTCACAAAATACTCAATATAATTAACAGTAGACTTACCGTTAAAAGAGCTTTGATGAACCGTGATAAAATGCTGGCTCTCCTGTTCACTACTGCCTTACCATTAAGACCCTTAATACTAATAGTCCCATTCTTATGTTTTGTGTTCTATTGTAGGACTATTATTTTATATTTCATTTTGCTATGTTGTTCCTGTGTTATTGTTTCCTCTGTTTAGTTCCTGTCTCCTTTGTTCTAGTCATCAGTTAGTTTCCATGGTTACTGATTATGTTTATTTCAGTTGATTATCTACCTGTGTATTTATACCCCTAGTTCCCATTGTTCATCTGGTATTGCCTTTGTTTTAACAGAGCTGTTACTGTATGTTTTCTTTGCTATTTTGAATAGTCTTCTTTCCCTTTTTTATTAATGATTGCATTTAGATCCACATCTCCTCTTCCTTCGTGACAGAATACCAGATGATCTAGCAAAAGCCCCTATTCGGCCAGAGGACCGGCTACTCCACCCTGACCAGGATGCTCTCCCAGTGGTGGATTGTCACAGTCTTATGTTTTTTTTTTTGTTATAGGACTATTATTTTGTATTTTATTTTTTCATGTTGTTAATGTGTTCTTGTTTCCTGTGTGTGTAAATGTCCTACATTCATAGCAAAACTTTATTCAATTTTAAACATACAAAAGTATATCAAAATGTGCATAAAACATATGATGGGATTAATTACAGTTAATAATATTGTTACACACATGTTGGTTTGCTTGCTAGCTATTATTGCCATCCTGTCAGCGTAGTTATATGTAAATGGTACTAGGTTTTTTCAGAAGAACGTTAGGTAGTTCAGTGAGCTGTCACCGGGATGTGTACGGTGTGTTGTTCACTCATAAAGTTGATCTAATCTATGCCCTCTCTAATAATGCTTGATGTGGCAGCGGTGAAGAATACGCACACAGAGGTGACAGCACAGTTGCTTGACGGACATAAACATTGAAGAATTTGCTCAAAATGACAAGAAGAAACTCTGAACACAGCTGATGGTTCAGTAAGCTGTGACGGAATGAATAAAAACTGCTTATATTTCACAATAACTGCCCAGCACTAGAAACAACAGATTGTCTAAGGATAAACTTCTGCGGCACAACGAGACCGCTAAATACATATATTCATGGAGAGATAACATTAGGCAGCATACTAACCTGTTGAGAGATTGGTGTCCTCATCTGCCAGTCATGAACCGGTCAGACCCAGATTTGAGGTAAGCGTTAGACTAATAGGCTTTTATCACAGCCCGAGTGTCGTCACATCCGGCTCCTGTCAATGGACGGACGCCAGTTTTAAGAAAATAATGAAACTAATTTAGTTTAACTTAACAATAAATGTCAATATTTAAAACTGTTTATTGAAACTTATATGATACCCTGCCATGCATGTCATCTTTCATTTTGTGTAATATTATCTGAGCGAGGCCATTATCAGCACTTAGCCCACAGTTCAAATTCCTGCCAGAGGAATAATTAGACTGATTAAATTTTTTTAATTGTTTATTTTTGCATTATATTCACTATGATTAACCACCCTTTTTTGTCTATTTGGGGAAATCTAAGCATTTCTTGCCGCTTGTCGTTCTCAAGCAAAATAGTTGTATATGTTAATGGCATAATTTAGGGGGTGTTTACAAGGCGGAGCTCTGAAACCATTCAGCTGCGCACAATCTCAAGATCATTTGATAACTGGAATTCAGAAAAATCCTCTTCCTGTGATTCAAATTCCAATTCATGGATTGAAAGGAAACCAGATAATGTTAGTAATGTGCGCCTATAGGCGGGTCAACAACGCACGTACACTCTGCTTATTACACACACAGGGACGCACACAAACATGCCAAATATTTAAAATAAAAGGATTACAATGTAAAAGATTATTATTGTGTACATAAAGATATGGTGAATCCGGCTTGTCCCGTAGATGTTCTGCTTGCGCACTTTGACCTCGCGCACGAGCAGATCCGTTTGATACTATTACTATACTACTACTTCATACTATTTCCACACAAATTACATTTTGGCAAATGATTGCATTGTATTTTGTGTGCAAGTCCAGAACAGATATAAAACAAAAAACACAAAAAACGGAACTGGTCAGTTCTGATTGAAGCTCTGTCACCCGGTATATCTACTTTACCTAGAGCACTATGAGGAGAACACACTCTCGTGAGTGAAGAAGAGTGAAGAAGAGAGAGAAGAAAGTGAAGAAGAGAGAGAAGAAAGTGAAGAAGAGCAGCACATGTGTGCAGATGTAGGTGTTAACGGCGATTGGTTGGGGTTTTATTAATACAGTAGTTTGAATTATACACTTTTTAACTGCGTTATTATTGCACTGAGACACAGCCGCCGCTCATCTTCTCATATTTGCTGCACCTCTCGTGTTTTATGTTGTAAAAATGAGATTGGTTGATGTGATCGTTAAGCTGAGAGACCACGCATATGAACAGAGTAATGATCAGTGGCCGGTTATTTGGAGCATTCCTGAACTATATGAAAGGGTCTGTCGTATCCATATTTGAGCTCAAAGCATATAAGGCTGTGTACGCCATCCCGATCTGTAACTCACAGACGTTCGTGGGCAGGATTCCTGAGGTTAGTGTGTGTTCATGTGTGGTGGCTCACACTCCTCTCTGGCCTTTATGGGTGACTGCATCTATGAGATCGCTCATATGCTTTATGAACACAGGTCACATGTCCTCAGATATAAACATGATTATCATTACTTCATCTTCCCTTAGGACAGCTTTTTATCACTTCTTAACACCTGCTTGATACAGTAATAATAATGAAATAGGTTTGTTCAATTAACACTATACAACATGAATTCATGCATAATTAATTCACATTCTCTTCAGACATCCATTAAGATTTTTATGGTAAACATTCTCTGGTGAAAGGACACCGAGAGATGTGCATTTAGAGCTGTGAATCTTCTGGTGGACAGCAAATCGATTCGATTCACCTTTAATTAATGATTCATAGAGCCAGTATTGTGCTTTTTGGGATATTTTCTTTTTCATGCAGTTTGTGTGTGTGTGTGTGTGTGTGTGTGTGTGTGTGTGTGGTCCTGGTATTCCCTACATTATGTATAGTAATACCAGTATATTTTGACCTAATGGGGACATTTTTTGGTCACTATGAGGATGCAAGCTTATAAATCATAATAAAATTTAATGTTTTGAAAATGTAAAAATGCAGAAAGTTTTCCATGATGGTTAGGTTTTGTGGGATTAGGGCAAATGTAGGGGGAGAAAACATACAGTTTCTAAGCTATACAAATTAATTATGTCTATGAAAAGCCCCCATAAAACATGGAAACCCAACATGTGTGTGTGTGTGTGTGTGTGTGTGTGTGTGTGTGTGTGTGTGTGTGTGTGTGTGTGTGTGTTTATGTTAAAATATATTGTTTAAATGTAGGTGTCACTGCTACATAATTTTATGATAAAGTTAGACCAATTCGCTGTATTGTTATAAGGTGACCGACCTTGAAAAGGCATCTCTACCCGTCCCTGATCTGTCCATCCCCATCCCTCAACATAGACTGGGTCTGAATGGACATATCTGAGGTATATATATCTGAGGTATATGAGATATATATATATCTGACGCCAACACTCAAGGTCCACAGTCAGGCATAACGTGCCGTTTCTCAGCCCAAACTGGGCCAAATCCCCACATCCAAAGACAAATCTGGCAACCAGTAATGATCTAAATCTGCTGCTGCCGATGATATTACACTCATGATAAACCTGACTGAATGAAGGAATATTATACATGTCTGTCGAGTCTTGAAGCAGCACATGCCCAAAGATCAGTCAGAACTTGTGTCTAATATGTGGAGATCAGCTAAACTGAATGCAAGTGCTTTTGTTTATGTTCAGAAATAATCGAAACTTGTTGTTTTTTCACCCTTTTCTGTTTGTGAAGCTTCATTCAGGTAAATCAGATGTAGATGTTTGTAAAGGATAAAGCATTATTGGTAACACTTCAAAGTCTTCATGTAAAATGCACTATAAAGATATTCATAATGTACATTATAATGCATTATGTCTTTTCATAAATAATTGTAACCAAAGTAAAAATACATTATAATATCTGCAGGTTCCTTGTTGCATCTGAAATTGGTTGTTTGTTGTGTGTTATAATGCGTTATCCAATGTCACGCTGAATAGATAAGTATACTCTGAAAAATGCAGGGCCGTTTTAACTCAAATTTGGGTCAAATATGGACAAACCCAGCCGTTGGGTTACATTTTTTAATTTCATTCTTAACCTAACGGTTGGGTTTGTCCATATTTGACCCAAATTTGAGTTAAAACGACCCTGCATTTTTAGAGTGTACTATAATGTTTTATAATAATTATTCATGAGACCATACAATGCATTATAAGGTGCATTTCAAGGCATAATTAATGCATTAATAAACTTTTATAATGCATTATAAATGAAGGCCAGCGCATGATCTTCCAGGTCAGACATCTGAAGTGTGTGTAGCCTCACGTCTCCCCCGTCAGGAGTGTATCTGTGTATTAACCGACTTCAGCTGGAGAAGACATTACAGTCAGATGTATATCACTCATCTCTTTCATGTTTCTCCATTTACACACACATGATCTGCTGCATGTCTACAGTCTGCTAAATCCGTGTTTCACAGATGTTTCTAGATTAGCTATACATTTTACTTAAGGAACCTTCCACTCACACGTGTACAAACTCTGGGAAAACTACAATTTTTGAACATTTAAATGTACAATTTAGTTACAATTACAAATTCACTATAATGGGATTGATTTATCAATGTGTGTCCTTATAATCCTGCAAAACAAGCTACGAAACGACATAAGCGATCTGCACATCAGAGCTGTTTCAGGCACACAGCTCTTGTTAGATGTAAACCAGCATAATGATGTATTTCCTGTGGTCTAGACACAACAGCGGAACACTGGCAGTGTGTGTGTGTGGTTTCAGAGATTGGCTGGCATCACACACACATGTGTCGGGACTCTATTCTACTGTACCTTCACAATCCTCTCTGGCAACGATTCTTCTCATTTAAATGTTGTGTTAAAAATAACCCAACGCGTAACCCAACTATAGCACCTTCCCAACTGTGGGTTATTTTAATAAAAAGAGATCTAGCCAGTTGGGTTAAATAAATAAAAATATATATTATATTTTTAATAAATAAAATACACTTTGTTTTCAAATACAGATTGTTTATTTGTATAAAACAATAAAAATGACCCAACATTTTTGGAAGATAACCCAACATAGTGACCCAATATGTGTAACCCAACGTTTTTTACTGTGTTCATTGTAAAGACGCTGCACTCTAAAAACTGCTGGGTTGTTTCCATCCAAATTTGGGTCATAGAGTTGAATCGGCATGAACATTTCATTTCACAATTATAGTGACCAAAATGAGCATGCATGGTTATCAGTATTATCACGGTATTGTTCAAACGTACTAATACACACACTAAAATCATTTCACCAACTTTATATCGACAGCACTAGTTTCATAAAAAGCATAATTTCGTTAAGAAAGCTGAGAAAATGGCATTTTTGTCAAAGTCTTCGTCCATAAGGGATTCAGAACGATGATTAAAACCCAGATGGAGTCGGCCGAGTCCATCAACACCTCAAAGCTCCAGTCGTTTCCTCTTCATGGGCTCAACGTTTCATTCAGTAACATCAGGCAGTTTTGATTTATATGATGTTTAATGTTTGATGATCGCGTTAGCTAAATGCTACTCAAAAGCCTTTCTGCTGGATACAAATCAGAAACTTTACAGTCGGGTTTATATATATTTTTAAATCTGTTACTAAAGGGCTGTTTTCTGCTCTAGAACAACATTTCTGTCAATACAAGCAAACTCAAAAATGTCCAGACACAAATGTCCACTAATGCTGTGTTTCCCAACCCTGTTCCTGAAAGCACTACACATGTTTGAACTTAGCAAGCACACTTCATTTACATTTATGCATTTGGCAGACGCTTTTATCGAAAGCAACTTACATTGCTTTTCAAGGTACACATTTACATTCTTATCAGTTCTTGCTTTCCCTGGGAATCAAACCCATGACCTCGGCGTTGCAAGCGCCAGCGCTCTACTGTCTGAACTACAGGAAAGCAGTAAACAGAGACTCTTAGACTGAAACAGATGGACAGCATAAACACACAAACTGCCTCCAAGAACAGGGTTAGGAAACACTTCTCTCATGTAAAATGATTATGGCTTTTGTGAATCTCCTAATAAACACCTTCCTTTCACTGCAGCCATGAATATCAGTCTTCATTTTCTGCCAAGGTAGACAGCATTACATAACATGTAATCTGCCATCATTAAAAAATAAAGATTTACTGCCATTGGCTACTGCATTTTATTTTATTCTTCAATTTGTGGATGATCTCGATAGAATAATTAAAAATGTATTTCTTCCCAATAGAATTGTAAATGTTGTGTGTGTGCATGCTCTTTTGTCTTCTCTCTGTTCCGCAGGAAAAAGAGGCTTGATGGCGAGGAGCAAAGGAGCCCAAACAGAAATGATTATTGATTTAATCACATAATCAGCAGCCGGCACCTCAGGCCCAGATAGTAAATCCATAACAGCCTCTCCACGTAACCAACTCAACAAATTTACCATCAAAGCCCTCCGTGCACAAACTCTAAACACTGGAGCCAAGGGTCACCTTCAGTGACGGAGAGAATATTGACGTGCCGCTTTCAACATGTGCTACACTTATCAAACACAACTGCAATCTTACACGAGCTTCACACATGCGCTTCCTAGGAAAATATGAGGAAACAAAGGATGAGAGATAAAATCAGCTGTAGGAGATATCGCGTAATGACCATCTTCTGCAATTCACCTGCATTCAGGAATATTAGTCCGCAATATAGCTCAATATTTTATATATATTAGTGCTGGGCAATGATTAATCGCGATTTATCGCATCCAAAATAAAAGTTTGTGTTTGCATAATATATGTGTGTGTGCTGTGTATAATTATTTTGTATATATAAATACACACATGCATGTATATATTTAAGAAAAATGTGTTATTTATATAAAAAATATTCATATTTATATATACTATAAATTATGTATAAATATATATGCAGTATATACATTTTACATTTCTACATTTATTTTGGATGCGATAAATCGCGATTAATCGTTGCCCAGCACTAAAATATGTGTGTGTGTGTGTGTGTGATGCATATACTGGAACGAGTGAATTTGCTGAAAGAACACAGAAGTTGAGAGAGCCTCTTCATTTCTTCAACACTTGCGTTTGCGTGACTCTTCTCTCACAGAATCTCTTACCTTGATCACATGTGCAGACTGTTTCCCCATCTACTAATAACCAATGCTTTCGTTGTCATTTAACCACTATTCAACATTCAGAATTTAAGAGTTGAACTGGCTAAAACCCACACAAGTTACTGAATTGAAATAACAAGAGAAGGAATTGACTGAACTGCAGTTCATAGAAACTGAACAATTCCACTAGTCCAACACAAAATAATTACATCATTTGACCAAGTACTTGTATTGTTCCTACAGTCAGTTCTGGTCTTCTGATCTGATTGGCCAAACAGTGTTTGAAGAGTGCTGATATTTAGTATAACATCACTGGAGTGTGTCACTGCGTGTGTGTGTCAGCGCAGGAATGAGCCGGACTCGACCGCAGGACACCAGAACGGCTTCATCTCTCTCTTACAGACACAGACTGATGAAACTGCAGGATGGAGAGGCAACAAAGGCTTGTAAACACAAAGGCTGAGCAGGAGGAAGACAGACTCGACTGGAGTAGGTGGAGAAATGAAGACCAGACTCTAGAAAGAGATGAATAACCAGACCACAATAAACAAACCACAGGCGTATAACAGCCCTGGCGTAGTGAGGCTTGGCACAGTCTGGCAGAAAACCGGGGAACAGAAATAGAGAGTAATCAGCGGGAAAAGGAAACACAGGTGAGGATGAAAAACAAAAGATGATCCTCAGGTGAGCGAAGAAACCGAGAGAGGCTAGAGCTCAGGCTAACAGTACTATGAGTCTCTATGAGTCTCTATGAGTCTCGATGAGTCTCTATGAATCGTCAACTATACCCAGCCCCAGTCAATGAGGAATGTGGATGCAGACATGTAGGGCCTATTTTAATGATCTAAGCTCATGGTCTAAAGCACACGGCGCAAGTTCACTCAGGGCGTCCGAAACCACTTTTGCTAGTTTAACGACGGGAGAAATGGTCGGCGCTCCCGGTGCATGATCGTCTCTATTCTCTTAATGAGTCATGGGTGTGTTTTGGGCTTTACGTGTAATAAACCAATCAGAGTCTCATCTCCCATTCCCTTTAAACGCCAGTTGTGCTCGCGTCATGGAGGATTCGCAAATAATAATGACAAATAGGCACTCTAAACATACAAATAAATAAAGATATTTGATAACAATAAAAGTACATTATATCAAAGCAACACCAAAGATTCTTTTGTACCTTAAAATAATGTTTCCAGAATCGTTTCAGTGGTTCATCAACTCGTAACAGGGTGAACGGCACTGTAGTTCTGTAGTTCAAATGAGACATAAGAAACTACAAATTTGCTTTGCTTTACGGTAAGCGTTACAATAGCAAGACAATAGCAAGTAATGTCATTATTTTGTTTTTCTTCGTTTCTGATGTCGCAATACATCATACTTTCATACAATCATGCAACATACATCGCTATTTCCAAAGCCGGTGCCTGATAAACAAACAGCGTGCGCGTGACGGGAGGCTAACTTATTTACGACAGCGGCAATGGACAATTCCCCTTCCAACCTGTAGGGGGACCGCAGAGGAACAGTGCTTTGGTGTTGCTTTAAACACTTTGTCATGACTGTTAAACGCAGAAAGAGCCCTGTCTGAGCTGATCCTCTATAACTGTGTGTTCTGTGGTTGTCTGCAGGCTGAGACACAGGCAGGGTTTGATGGGACAGTAGGGTTATGATCTGAGCTACAGCCAACACTTTACTGCTCACACACAAAACCATCACTTCTCACACAACCTGACACTCAAACACCAGAAACACACACCAAATCTGCAAAACCATACACTAATTCTTGGCCTTCAACTTTCATAAAACACTTTTTTGCAAACCACAACACACAATTCTCTATGTAACACACACAAACAGGAAGTCTCTTGATTTCCTTTTTCAAACACAACCTATAAAAATGCCACAGTAATTCATCAGAGCCTCACACACACACTCTCTAACACACACACACACACACACACACACACACACACACAGAATAGGCCTATAAACAGGTCAAAGGTCGAGTTAAGGGTTTGTCGTGCTGTGTAATACTGTATTCACAACAGTGACAAAGTTAATAGTTTGGTTTCAATCTTGCTTTTGTGTTTACCGTGAATTTTTCAACATCTCTGACAATTACTTTCAATCTTGTACAGAAATGTACACAGGAGCTCATGAAAGAAGAGCTTTAGGTTTTGAATATGATATATCCAAAAATATAATATTATGGCAGAGGTGTTTGCAACGTAAGACAAATGTTTACTTTTGAGATGTGTGTGATATTCTGAATGCAGTGCTTCATTCAGCAAGAGATGTGAGGCATTTTGCATTTTGTGTGTGTGGTTCTTGGATGATGTGTGTAAGCAGTTGGAACAAAAACTGTAAAGGGACTCTAAAGATAAGTACAATGTAATGTAAAATAATAATGTACAATAATCATATTTCAGTAAATGTTTATGTCATAACGTTGTAGTTCAAATACGTCACATAAAATGGTTTGCATTGATGTTTCTGGAAATTTCCCAAATGTTGTTTGTTTGACAACTTGTTTATGGATAAGAATGCTGAAATATGTATTATTAAAAAAGGACACTTACAGCAGTTTATTGAAATCCTTTGAACTTTCTATTTGCATTCTGTTTGCGGCCTAATTTAAAATAATTCAAATTCAGCTTTTAGATTTAAAAGACATTCTCAGTTCACTTCTGAATGAATGCCACACAACCGCTAGCAAATATAGCATTTCATGGTCAATAGATGGATATTTATTTCCTCTGTTTTCTAACTGTGTTTTGGTCTCTTTGAGCGGAAGTGTCGTGCCTCATTGGCTGCTGAGGATCGGCTTCTAATTAGCATCGAGTTTTCTGAACATGGCAGAATCATGTCCATTCTGCTTTCATCTAATCTCCACTCTTTCAAAAAATAATGAGATAATTTACACCTCATTAACATGGCCTGTAATGTCTGCGGATATATAATAATGATCGCTTATCATTTCACTTTGCATTATTATCTCCTCTAATGAAACCGTTCACACAGCTGTCAAGAGAGCCTTAATTGGTGGTGTAAAATCACAGACAGTTCGAGGTTGCGTGTGTGAAGTTTTAATTTGCGTTACCTGCACCCGCCCGATGTAAATCCACCTTGTTCTAAGCGCCAGCCGTTTGTTCGGCCGAACAGGACGGGAATGAAAGACAACAGTAGAGAAACCTCCTGCTTTCACACACACATCTGTTCGGTCGGTGTGTGTCGCCGGATGTTTTCTCGGCTGCTCCTAATGGTGGTCAGATGGGAAGTAATTTAATTGGTGGACATGCTGTCGAACTGATCCGTATGAGAACAGCGCAAAGCGTGAAAGCGTTTATCCCATGTTGCATTCTGGTGCTGCATGAACTAGTGTGAGCGCTCATAAGCAGGAGTCCTCTAATATAGGATAAAGCCAGCTCAATCCACTGACCGTTCCGACGGATTGGCCATGCCGAGGAGGGTTAGGCGGGCTTGGCCGGCTCACAGGGACTTTACCGCGATAGCTAGCTGCTAATTGTGGCGTGTGCACAGTGAAGTGAGCAGCGGAAGGCCGTCGGTAAATTAAAATCTCACTCAGCGTGTCTGAACAGCACTAGAAGAGGCAAGAGCTCACAGTTTGACCCCGGTCGAGTGTCAGCCGCATACACACATCTCAGCACATCTGTCTGCGTCGTGCTATCCCAGTGCCATATTTAATTACGGCTGTCCCCTGTGTGCAGTCTATTGGATATAGATCTGTGGCAAACCTCCCTGCAGACGTTAATATGCCCTGTACGGGGGTTCCCCCACTGTAATATGATAACTGCTCCGTCGATTGGCCCTGTCATATGCTAATGGTCTTCTCCTGGAGCGCTGTACTTATTTATGAGCAATAATCGGCTTTAGGCTGAATGCTCTCGACCCCGCGAGCGCTAGAGCCAGTGATTAATGGTTAACACACTCTCCAGCTCAGAAACTGTCAGTTTCTTGCTGCATGAAATGAGAGATTTATGTAAACAACCCTGTGTGTGTTTTTGCTCGCTTGTTTGTCAGGTCCACATATCATCACATGGATCATTACAGCAAATATTAAACAAGACAAGCCCGATCAAACCCGAACACCTGTCAATACATCCATCGAGCAGCGGTGCCCTTTAACAGCATGTCCGGCGGAGTCATCTGTTATCATTATACTGTAATTAAATATGTATAAGCCTATCTGCTCTAGGTAAAGATATACATAAATAACTGTCTATATTATGTAATAAAGTCGTGTCTGATTTAAAATTCTAATTATATCCACCTTATTCCTATGGCGAATTATGGGTGTAACTTCTGTCAAGTTTTTTTTTAAACAATGAGATGATATTATTCTACTCACCCTTCAGCCATCGCACATTAAAAGGACATTTACAAGTGTAAAAGCATCAATAAGGGACTTTCAACAAGAGACCATGAATAACCCCAAAAGTGCTTTCCACAGTAATAGAGTTAAATATCACTGTAGTAATATACTATATCTGTATTATATAACATACGTTGCCTAAATCAGAAATGTTCATTACCTTCAGCATTGCGTGATTCTATTTCAAAGTGATTCCCATCATTTTGAGAGATAACAAATTGTTTAAAAAAAAAAGAGACGTGAGGATTTGATGAGAAAAAAAAGAGAGATTCTTCGTGCATCCCAGAGAATTATTAATGGAGAATATCGTGAATTAAATCAGGAGAACAGACCACAGATGTGCAGAATATGTCCTTTTTCATGCTTTCACAGAATGCGGCGACTGAAAAGAGCTCTTGCCGTACATATTCATGTCACGCTAAAATACCAAGTGTTGTGTTATTCTCATGAAGTCTGAGAAGAAAACATGAAGGGAAACTGACGGATCAGCTTTATTTGTCGGGAAACCTTATGATTTGAAATTATTCGTTTCGGTCTTTTTGAATGGAAGTTCCTCAAACCGGAAGTGCCACCCATAATCCACAACGCAGTGAGATCATCAGGAATAAGGTGGATAGCATTTTACAGTTTCATTGTGTGACAAAAGTAATGAGAAGCATGCAGAGGAAATCATCTGAAATAATTAGAAAGATTATCATATATCCTTTTTCGCATTGCCATCTTAATTGTGATTAATGAAAACATAATTTATCAGTCAGGACATGCCATGCATATAGAAACGTGTGAATTTAACTAAAATCTCTTGCAGTTTTCCTCTTTAAACAATTCTGTAAATGTGCTCTAAAAATGCTGGGTTGTCTTTACCCAATTTTGGGTCAAATATGGACAAACCCAAACGTTGGGTTAAAAATTTAATTAAAAAATGTAACCCAATGGCTGTGTTTGTCTAGCCTGGCAAGCCAGACCCACATCAAGATGTTGGGTCTGGAAGCACACCATTGGCAGGACTCAATCCGAGGGGCGGGATCAACGCTTGTCTTTCAGATTCCCTCTGCACGCAATAGGACAGCGCTACAACCAACCAGAGCGTTCTCCCACCAGCGGAGCTAGCTGATTAAACGTTTGCCGTACCTGGTCTGCAAAACTACGACACATCTTGCTTTTTTAAGAATGACTTCAGAGCCGTTCTTTGTTCGTTTCTCAAAGATAAGCTTAACTCCAATTCCTCTAGACTCGCGATTCGAAAGGCCGCTGTTCGCCAGCAGGAACTCTTCTTTGTTTTCAAGTAGCAGGGAACCGTCGCAACTCTGCCGTCGTTATGTTAACCCCGTCGCCGACTCTACACACGATGTGATTGGCCTGACTAGATTTTGGTTTTTCCAGCTTGAAAGCCAACGGAGAGTTGCTAGACCACACTGGCTGCAAAATAAAATGTGCAGCCGCTAGGGTGCGTCTAGATTTCTAGGCTAGTGTTTGTCCATATTTGACTCAAAGTTGGGTTGAAACAACCCAGCATTGTGTAGAGTGTGAAATCACCTCGTCATCACATGTCCTCAATCCTTCATCTTCCTCTCTGACTTCCCCTCCATGTCTGATTTGTTCACTGCGGTTTTGTCATTGATCTTTGAGGACGTTTGAATATTTACATTTGAGAAGAAATCTCGGTCTTGGAAAGGTTTTTATACATGCCCAACAGAAAGGAACAAAGCAGTGTTTGTGTGCTTCTATGACTCTCACTCACAAAAACAGACAAAAAACTTTAGCCCTACATCGTGCATTGAAATTGCAAAATTGTGTAGGATAAATGTGCAGAATTGTGTGTCGAGTGGAGGTGGGAGGAATATGGATGCTTTCAGTGATATGGCTAGTGTGCAATAAATCCACAAAAGGGTCTTTACAAATGAGCGAAGCTAAGCTCCTCTCATTACAGCCCTCCTCTCTCTTACAGTATTGAACGAGAGTCTCTCTCTCTCTCTCTCTCTCTCTCTCTCTCTCTCTTTACACTTCTGAAATTCTAAACCCAACCTGAGAAAACGTAAGGTGATGAGAACGATAAGGAAATTCTTTTCCTGTTGTCTATTACTTTTTGACTTTGCAAGGAACTTTTTCTTTATTGAAGGAGAATAAAGTAACAAGGGTGCTATGTAGCAGCTTTTTTTCCATGGTTGAAAGAAAGTGTGGGAAAAAGCTGTGTTGGCAATGGGAGCGGGTCAGACTGAGCCCCCACACATCTCGAACCCACGGCACCAGGTGTCCCGAGCATTCAAAGGATGCTCTTATTCATAGACAGGACCAGATTAAAACTCTAAATTTGCAACTGAATGCTGATATAATCCTGGAAATATATCTCCATTAGGAGCTCGCCCATTACCGGAACAATGAGGCCTTTGTGTAAGGCTTTATGTTTATCAAGAATGCTGGGGTTTTGAACGAGGCAGGGGTGTGTGTGCGTGTGTGCGTGTGTGTGTGTGTGTGTGTGAGTGAGTGAGTGTTGTTTTTTTGTTTTGTTTTTTTTTCGGGGGGGGGGGGGGGGTTCCAACTGTTTACATGTTAATTTCACACTTAACAGTCCTCGTCCATAGCTATTTATACATAAAATGCTAATCAATTTTCTTTCACCTTTCTGTCTCTTTACATCAGTTGTTCACACTTGACTGTAGATATGCTAATGCCAATAGGTGTGTTTAATATCGTGACAACTTGAAGTCCAGAGGAATCCCATGACTGGTACTTTAGAATAAAAGATTATTTTGTTAATTTGCACTCCTTTTTCTAGATCAGGGTGTTTTGAATGATAAAAGACAGACATGAAAGAATTGTTTTGACATCTGTGGAAACATATTCAAACAAACACATACATCTGAGAGCTGGACAATAATATATATTATATGACTGTCCATATGCCAGATCACAGAAAAGTTCTGAATAAATACTTTATCAAAAAAGAAGGGAGATTTTTAGGCATGTAGAAATGATAAATTTGCTCTCTCTTTCTTCAGTCTGGAACAGTAACCCTGCCATATGTTTGATGTGTGCTTATCTGTATATAAAAAAATAAAAAAATAAAAAACATTAAAATGAGAGCAAAGCATTTATGTTGAGTACTGTATAAGTCAAACAGAATAGCATTCAAGGCTGATGAGGGCACTTGACGAGTGACGATGAACACCTGGACTTGTAGAATTTGCTTGATTTTAAAAGCTCTCTTTATTCTTAGTTGATTTACATTTGATGATAAGTTTTTTTTTATAAATAAGTAAATAAATGTCTCTTTTGATAGGAATACTTGATTACCTTTTTCTTTTCTCTTTGCTGAATTCAGCTCTTTATCATCTGAGAGCATGTGCATGCAGACACCTTTTACCAAAAAAAATTGCTGTATATATGGAAATATAAAGAATTGATTTATTTATTTTATTGTGGTAGCAGCTATCAAAGTTGTTCTGTAATATCTAATGGATAGCTGTTGCAACATTAAAGTGTTATATTTAAAACATTATTTATGAATTAAAAAATGCAATAGTAATTGTAGCATCAATTAATTAATGCCACCTCTGAGCTGCATTAAACGCCTAAATACAATCTAATGCACGCAAATGCCACTTCATTTTGTTGATACTAATTAGATTTAATTTGTAACAGCCCTATAATGTCTTATTATTCTAACTGAATTAATTGATTACATTAAAGAACCACATATGGGTTCACATAGTGTTATGATGAGGACTCAGAAAGCTTATGTGGATCCATGTTCAGAGTGTTTAATGAATCAGCAGCCAGCAAACAGTATAGAAAAACAAGCAAGGTTAGTAACCAGGGTAAACAGCCCAAACAAGGCAAACAGATCCAAAACAGAAGGCAAGCAGGAAAATCACAAGAGAGTCCACAGAAAAATTAAATCACAAGGTTCAGATCTGTACTCAAAAGGAATAACAAGACTTCACAACTCAAGCTTGTGCAAGCTGGGCTAGAATGATGAGCATAATGCAGTCCAGGTGATCTGTGACCCACAAGTCAATACTAAGTCGACGGCTCCCTCCTCTGGTGAACAGGTGGTATTTCAGACGGAGGTACAGGTGTGATAGCACCCCTTGAGAAAGGGAGGTCCACTTAGATCAAGAACGGCTGCGAGGTCTGGGACATGGGTGATCCGGATGGCAGGCGTGGAAAATGGTCGCCTGGATCTTTTGCTGACGTCCTAGACATGTTCCCTGGGTCGAAGCCAATGATCCACAGCAGGAAGTTCAGAAGGTTCACTGGACCAAGGAAAGAGAGGTGGTTGGAACCCCAGTACACACTTGAAGCCAGCTGAATGTTTGCGGATGGAATTTTTGGGCGTATTCAGCCCATGGGAGGAAGCAGTTCCAATCATTCTGGTTCTGTGAGCATTAAGTGTTTAAGTAAGACTTAAATCCTAGTTGAGGCACTCCATCTTGGCAGAGGGTTCTGGTGTGGCGGCAGCCATCTTGGGACAAGACTCTGGAGTGGCGGCCATCTTGGGATGGCCTTGGGGGTGGCGGAATATAACTTCCCTAATGCGCAGATCCTCATCCCAGTTATCAACTTCCATAGGTATCTACCTAAAAACCAGGTCACGTTCCTCAATCAGATCAATGCTCATATTATCAGCACTGGAAGAACAATAGACATCCTCCCCAGCCAGTATTTTCGAACAGAGTTGGATCTGACCCATTAGACTCAAAGTACGGTCTGGGCAATGTGGAAGCACTGGTTGAGAGGCACCCGGTCAGCCAGAGTCTGGGGACCGTGGTGAACCTCTCCCAAACAAGAGTCCTTAATAAATTTGAGATGTTGGTTTTACAGAGGGGGTTATCCTTTGTTCCTAGAGGCACGGAGGTGGGAGGGGATACTTGGAATAGGTTGGAAGCGGAGGCAGGGCTTACGGAGTATCACAGGCTGCTGAAATTGGCAGCTTTTTTTTGAGGAAGAGGGAGGGGATGGACAGAGAGCACCATTTACACAGAGCTCGAGGTGGGAACCCAATGGGAGCCAGGTTGCAAAAGTGGTTCAGGAGATTATGGAGGAGGACCAGAAGATCATGAAAAGGATGAAAGAGGACGCAGAAACCTGGAACCTTTCCAAAGGGGAATGGGAGGTCCTGTAAGGACTGAGAGGGGATAGCTCTGTAGTGATTAAGCTGGCGGATAAGGGTAGTACTGTGGTCGTGATGGACAGGGAGCAGTATGTGAGGGAGGCGGTGAGGCAATTAAAAGACTTGATTAAGGGGGAGATGCAGATGTTGTAAGAGAGGGGGACCTTAAACAAAAGGCAGATCCAGTACATCAGGGGGCAAGACACACCAGGAAGAGGAGATTCTACCTACCTGGCCCTTCCCGGATGTCCCTCCTGGGAGACCGATAGTATAGGATTGTGGGAGTGAGAGTTACGGGGTGGCTGAGTTCTTTACATCATACTTGAATCAGCTCTCCACCAGACACTAGTTACATCAGGGACACTTACCATTTCTGAAGGTCCGGGGGATGAAGATCAGTCCCAACGCCACTCTGAATCTGATTTTATTGTTTGTTGTTTAAACGTGCGTGTTGCATATCTTTATTTTATATATTTGATATAGTCTATTGGTGAATTATAGCATTGATTACTGTGGAGGGGGGAATTTAAAGTAATTCAACAGAAGCAGGGATATTTAGGCCAGAAGGAAATCCCCGTCCTCCCCTGGCAAATCGCACCTTGCTTACAACCATGTTTTTAAAAACTCTCTCTCTACAGGGAACCCCATAAAGTTTTTTTTTTTCCTTTTTTATTTCTTTTCTGTTTTTAACAGAAGTGCTTTTGAAATTACGATTGGAATTATTATACAAATGTAAATTCAGTCATTCTGTTGGATACTATTTGTTCCGTAGTGTGAAATGGAAATGCATGGTCATTTTATTTTATAAAAATAAGAACACAAAAAAACTCTATGGTGTAACAGATTAGTCACACTAGTCACATCAGGGACAGCTACCATTTCTTGGAGAAGGTCCGGGGGATGAAGATCAGTCCCAAAGTCAGGCTCTTCTCTATGGAGAGTCTCTACACTAATATAGAGACGAAGAGGGGGCTGGAGGCAGTTGAGAAGTGTTTCCGGCGATATCTGGAGGAGGGAGAGACTCTTGGAGCTAAGCCTTACCCGGAACGACTTTGAGTTTAATAGTCGTTATTTCCTTCAAGTCAAAGGGACGGCGATGGGAAAGAGATTTGTACCGACATATGCAAATATTTATATGGCCGAATTGGAGAAGTCTATATTCTCGAAGTGCAAATCTCTGCCCACCCAATACTGCAGATATCTAGATGACATGTGGAGAGTTTGGGAAGGCACAGAGGGGGACTGGCTGGAGTTTGTACATACCCTGAACTCACATCACTCATCCATCCAGGTAAAATGGGAACTGAAGTTGGATAGGATCGATTTTCTGGACACAACCGTTTATAAAGGACCAGAGTTTTTGGACACTGGTAGGCTGGATGTGAAGGTGTTCTTCAAGCCCACAGATACCCAAGCTTTACTCCATCGTGGCAGCCATCACAACACTCATGTGTTCAAGGGGATTATGAAGGCTCAGCTTTTAAGGTTACTACGGATCTGTATCAGGGAAAGTGATAGAGCTGAAGCAGCCAAAACCCTGATGGAGGCCCTTAGGGGGGAGGGATATTCCCGGCACTTCCTGAGGATGGCGGCGAAAGAGAAGATAAGTATGGGTGGGGAGATAACCCAGGCCCTAAATAAAAAAGTGCTTCCTATTATCGTGCAGTTTTCAGGCACGGCCAAGGGCTTAGCTGCAGGAATAAGGAGAAATTTTGAGAGGTTGTCACAGGACAAGGCACTGGGCATGCAACACAGGATAGTGGCAGCCTACAAAAGAGGGAAAAACCTGCAGGATATTCTGGTTCACAGCAAACTTGGTCCAGCAAATAAAGGAGCTCCAACAAAAACAATGATACCTTGGTGAGAGGAGGACAGAGGACAGTGCATAGGATCACTCAGGCCATCCCTCTTAACCACAGGAATTGAGTTTATTTGATCAGATGCTCCTGGTTATGGAAGAGATACGTTGGGGAAACCGGGAAGTCTATACTCACTAGAATGTGGGGGCATAGGTACACTGTGAAGAAAGGGACACAGCGGAAGGGACACTTGGTACCTCATTTTCAAAGGCATGGGATCCAGAACCTAAAGATATGTGGATTAGAGCACAATCCAGAATGGGGGAAGAGAAACAGGCTGAAGAGGGATAGGTACTGGATCAGGAAACATGGTTTCCCAAAGGGTTCAATATACGAAATGGGTGAAAGTCAATAAATGTTGGTGAGAAATAATATGGAGTAGTGTCTTTCATTGGAACTCTAACCGGGATCCAAAGGATAATAATTTTTTCTAGGAAATGGGAGAAAGGGAGACTTAATTAGGATGCAATTGGTCTATCCCTGTACCTGCACAAGCACTAAAACCTACCCCTTACAGGGGATTAGGACCAAATTCTTTTAACATACCTAAACCTACCCCTCACAGGAGGGAGACTTAACTAGGATGTAATTGGTCTATCCCTGTACCTGCACAAGCACTAAAACCTACCCCTTACAGGGAATTAGGACCAAATTCTTTTAACATGCCTAAACCTACAGTACCCCTCACAGGAGGGAGACTTAACTTGGATGTAATTGGGCTATCCCTGTACCTGCACAAGCACTAAAACCTACCCCTTACAGGGGATTAGGACCAAATTATTTTAACATACCTAAACCTATCCCTCACAGGGGGAGACTTAATGAGGATGTGATTGGGCTATCCCTACATTCTGTACAAACACTAAAACTTAACCATTACAGGATATTAAAATAATGATATTTATTTAAAAAAAGAGGTATGGATAACTGGGAAACTTGAGAGTTGTGTGGTGGGGTGGTTAATGCGGGTGTGTCGGAAACAGAGGGACTCGGTTTTGAGACCAGCATCAGAACAAATTTGTTAAAAGGTGCAATGAATTATTGGATATAATTTAGGGTGAGTAGGTGAAGTTGAGAGTTAAATGGTGGACTGGTTCGTGCCGGTGAGTTGGAAACAGAGGGACCCGGGTTACACGTAGGTGGTGGCTAAAAAAAGTTGAGATGAGAGTTACGGGAGGGTGAAACACGAATGGCGAATCCACGATTGGAAAAAGATCTAGCAACGATGGATTCAGACAGAGGAGACAGAATTCATGATTGAAACAGCAATGGATCGATAAGAGACAGTTGGGTTACAAAGGATTGTGGGAAAAGAGAATTGGGAGGTTGCCAGGAGTGTGACAGCAGGTGCATGAAGATAGGTGGTAAGAGAAGATAGACCATCGTTAAGGTTTATGCTGCCTTGCAATTTCACTTTCTGCGGTAAGTGTGATGTCTGTTAAGGTTGGCATATTCTTAGGGGTGACGATTGGCAGAAGCTTGGTGCTTAAGTACCTGTCAATCTGAACCTCGTGACACAGGCCCTTTTCGGGTGCCCTGGGATACCTTGCAGTGTTAATGAAGGGGTTACTTGGGAAGGGAGGCAGGTATCCAACCTCTCTGGGTCCACTTGGACAGCACACAGGGAAGGTGGCCTTGGGTTGAAGGGCCATAACTGGAACCCAGTCTTCTATCGATGATCATCATTAGGGGTTATGTAATATCTAGTTGAGGTTGGTGGGGAGGCACTTTGTAGATTGAGCAATGGTATCATGGGAGATATGGGTAGCATGAGGTTGTGATCAGGTTGGCAGTCTTGACAAAACGGGATTATCATGAGGTAGTAATTGGCTTAAATCTGTAATTGTCATCAATCTGGTCCTGCTACTGAATCACTGCAAAATTTTGTTTCTCATTTCAAAGAGGTTTTTAGCTGTCCGGTGGGAGATTCCTCTGTCTGAGACCAACTTTATCAACTGCGACAAGGAAATAGTTCCATTAATGATTACGAACTCAGCGAGTGGATGGAATGAAAGAGCTCTCCTCACCACTAACTGCCAGGGGATGAATCCTGCGCTTCGTTTGCAACTGGCCATCCGATGACACCATGGGACTCGAGAGGTTTATACAACAATCCATCAATGTTGCTCGCCACATGCTAACATTTTTGAAGATAATCCCTCCTTGCATTCCTCCCTACACCATCTCCAGCCAGAGAAATCCGACCCTCCAGAACCAGAACCCATGCAAGTTAATAACACCCATCTTTCTGTGACTGAAAGAAACCACCAGCTGACCCAAAAGCTGTGCTTATACTGTGGGGCAAGCGGTCATTATATTGGCACTTGTCCCATTCGTCCTCCACGCCGCATAGAGAGTTCAGTTTGCAGTAGATCCTTTACCTTCTCACCACTGTCTACTACCGTGACACTGATTACTGCTGATCTTGTCGTTTCAGTCACTGCTCTCCTGGACTCCGGGTCAGCCGGTAATTTCATCTCTGGTGAACTCTGCAAGCAGCTCCAGCACTAGAAGACTCAAACCACAACACCATACAAGGTTCAATCAGTAACGGGAAGAGCTTTAATTCGAGGATGTCTGAGATTTCAAGTGAGACCAATAACACTGCATGAGGAAATATTTGGTTCTGGAGGAGTCCACCGCTGGACACATCAACCAGAGTTATCCTTGACCATGGGTGATGTTCTGCGATGGGGCTCCACCTGCTTCCCTACCTGTTTTCTTCAATTTCCACAAACTACTACCAAGCCTCCCATGACAGTTTCTGTGAATGTTATTTCCATGGAAAGCCCTGTGGATAAGCAGTCCCCGAATATTCCCACCTGTTATGCCCCATATACATACGTCTTTTGCCCGAAATAAGCCTAAAAAAATTACCACCACACCGACCATGGGACTGTGCCATCGACCTGGAACCGCGTGAGTCAGCACCCCGTGGACGTGCCCATCTACTCTCCATACCTGAACAGAAGGTCATGGAAGACTCCCTAGAGTAAGTTCTTCAACAAGGCTACATCTGTTCCTCCACTTATGGTGCTTCCAGTTTCTTCTTCTTGGTGTTGTAGATTTTTCCCCTATGCACCTGACATAGGTTCACTTGGGTCGTCTCCTAATCAAGGCCCTCAAAACGTCTCCTGAACGGCGTTTAATAATATTCATCCTCTAACATGTCTCCCAATTAAAGTCAGCTAAGTCTGGAAATGTGTAGTGATCGTGGCGTTCTGATTTTCTTGGGGATCCCAATCTGACATAAAGTCGAACGTGACTGACTGCTAGGGAACTTCTAGGCTAGTAATGTACCCCGTTCTCTGAAGGAGGGAATGCAGACGTTATGTCCTGTCGCCACAATCCCTGTGCCACCACTGAACCTAGACGTTCTGTCTCCAAAAACACTTCTACATTATTCAAGAACCCCCTATAAAAATGCTTTTGTCTGTTGTCCAGATCTAAACTGTTGTTATTTCACAACATTTCATATGAGCTGCAATGCTTTACTTCCAATGAATAAATTATTACTATGCCAAAAAGCAACACTCATTTATTTATTTATTTCAAATATATTTTTGACAATCTCGTGTTTCCATCTGTACCGATGAAGAACCCATAAGATAGCAGATGATTTGAGGGATAGAGCTGCAGGAACGCTGTCTAAAATTATATGAATCACATTGCTTGTTTTCTTCTCCCTGTAATTATGATGCTAATATCGACACTCTGAACAAAGTAGCAATTTCAATGACTGATGTGAGTGAATTAGGCCATCCTCTACAAAGGATAGAATAGCTTTTGCTATTGTAATGGCTATAAAACTGAGCTGTGAAAAGCCAGAAATGATTGTGTGATTTCATCTGCGTGCTTATACCATCACCTGAATTGTGCGTAGCTTATTGTGTTGAAATATCATAACTTGATGAGTGAAAGCCCTCAAATGAACCTCCTTACAATGGCATCCAAAATTACCATTTATGCCAACATCACAAATGTAGTAGAACAATTAGTCATGTTCGTATGCAAATATTAATTTAGAGTGAGATGCAGGAGATGGGACGCCAGAACAAAAGGCAGCTTTTTGTGGGTTCTTTAGTCTGACAGGGATAATTAGGTATATGAAATTGAAATTCCTCTCTGTGGGGGGTCCTGTTGACAAGGCTGTTGTTGTGTTGGAGCACTCGGACACAGCCTGATGCTTTTGTGTGTGTGTGTGTGTGTGTGTGTGTGTTTAGTTTACGCTGCTGCGGCTTCTCATCCCTTCCAGAGACACACTCAAACTCTCACAACCTCTTTGATACCAGTATCACAATGAAATGTACACATCACCATACATCAAACTTAATTTTGTTACCTTTTATCATTTATTTATGTATTATTATTTATAGCTTTCACAGTTTTGGGCAACATTGTGGACATATAACTTTGTGTGTATTAAAGTTAATTAAAAAAATCTGTCTCTGGAAAATTGAACAGGAAAATTCTACTTCGCTTGTGTTTGAACGGCAATTGTCAGCTTCAACCACAACACAATTCCCTAACACTATTACTTTCCCCAACCCTAACACTATTACTTTCCCCAACACTATTACTTTCCCCAACCCTAACACTATTACTTTCCCCAACACTATTACTTTCCCCAACCCTAACACTATTACTTTCCCCAACACTATTACTTTCCCCAACCCTAACACTATTACTTTCCCCAACACTATTACCAACCCTAACACTATTACTTTCCCCAACACTATTACTTTCCCCAACCCTAACACTATTACTTTCCCCAACACTATTACTTTCCCCAACCCTAACACTATTACTTTCCCCAACACTATTACTTTCCCCAACCCTAACACTATTACTTTCCCCAACACTATTACTTTCCCCAACCCTAACACTATTACTTTCCCCAACACTATTACTTTCCCCAACCCTAACACTATTACTTTCCCCAACACTATTACTTTCCCCAACCCTAACACTATTACTTTCCCCAACACTATTACTTTCCCCAACACTATTACTTTCCCCAACACTATTACTTTCCCCAAACCTAACACTATTTTTCTGTGGCGAAAATAAAACCTCTTGACCTGTGTCTTATTTCTCATACTATCTTTTCTAAATACAAATAGCATCTAATATCCCAATGAGTATCCCAAATCCTTTATTTTTGTTTAATAAATAAATAAGAAAATATAAATATACATAAATATATACATAATAATGCAGAAACATTTTTTTTAATGTAAAGATTCTGAAAGTTTTCAAGAAGATCCTACAATATATATAATCATATAATATTTACCATAAATATTGCTTTAAAATAGTAACAATAAATATGATATTTTATTATATAATTATAGCTATGATCATTTTGATTAATATCATATTTTTAAATACAATAGTTTAAATGCAGTAATTATCTCTAGTCTTCAGTGCTTGTTGTGTTCTGTCTTGCGGTTTGTGTTTCCACAGCACGAAGGTAAGATCTTACGGATTTATTAATGAACCGCTCGTTTTAAAATCTTCCTGGTGTACTGACATTTGTTATGACAAATCGCTTCACATTTTACAAAGTTATTTGAAAGTAATTTTTCTGAAATTTGTTTATGAAAAAAAATATAATGACATTGTTTCAATCTAGAAATGCAATGCAACTAAAGCCACAGGTCTGATTATGTTCTATTTAAAATGTGATGATAACTTTAAGACCACGTCATGTGAATTTACTGTATTTCGAGAAGACTCTAAAATGCTAACTGATATTTATTCACATCTTCTAAGTATCCATTCAGCCTGTTGTCTCTTTTGTTTCGTGTTGTAATCTGCTCTATTCATTGCCAGTCTCCCCAGCACACATTCATAGCTTTTCAGCCGGGATATGCCTATAATTACTATTCTTTTGTCTTTAATATATTTACTGATACCGTTCCATTCACACTGTTTCACTAACTCATTCCTTTGATCAAACTTCTCACTTCACCTTCTTTAACTTTGTATCAAATGTCCCTAATTAAAAAAAAAGAAACATTCCGATGATCTTTACATTTCAAAAATTAGTCATTACTCATAATAACTCCTGGTAACAGGTTCATAAGGGCTAGCTAGCATATAAGCTTAGCAAAGCATCAAACCATGACAATTTATGAGATTAAAACCTTGTTTTAGCTCCAAACTCACTTTATAACGACAGTCGAGTGTTTGAAATAATCATCTGTGACGTGGCTTCTTTTCACAGAATGAGGCAGAAAATATATTTTTTAATAGTATTCTACAGTGACAAAGGCTATGTCGATTAGCACTGCATAATACATATACTTTATTCTTATGAAAATAACCAAGATGTGTTGAAGAACACAGATTAACCATATATCGGTGATCATGTTTGACAGGTTGTGAATCCTGTTTTGCTGTCAGACAGCTGAATATCACTTTCAAAAAAGCCCAGCACAAACGTTCCTGCTGCTCATCAATGTCAGCGGCAAGAGCAGCTCTCCGTATGCTAGCCCGTCTCATTTAACAACGCTCGCTTCGACCTTTGCTGACTTCAAGGCATTGATGCAGCTTCTGAATTAGGCTGTGCTTAACTCTTAACTTTTTTATGCCCTTCCCTTGCTAACTTCCCTTTGGATCGTTCCCTTGGATATACATCACTTGCATTGCACGAGTGTTCGTAAGTGTGTCTAAAAGTGCCGTTAAACACAGCCCAGGGAAGCCGCTCATATTCCTAGAACGTCTTACGTTGTATGACTCTATGGCCTGGTTTCACAGACAAGGCTTAGATTAGGCCTTAGTTTAATTAGGACATTTACTGGTGTGCATCTTGAGATGTGACATATTTTTAGATGTGTTTTAAGTTAAAACAGCTCAAACATGTGTCTGTGTGTGAAATAAGTCTCACCTGTGGACTTTCAACACAAGAGTGTCCTCATCAACATATTATAAACATATATCACCTCATTTTGGATAAAAATGGAATAAATTTGACTCCTATTTACAGAAATTCGAAGTGAACTAGAGCAGGGGTTCCCAAACTTCTCCATGACAAGGCCCCCCAAATACCACTAGGTTCTGGCCAAGGCCCCCCTTTTGCAGGGTGTGTTATTGAACCCATCGACAATACTACGGCAAATGTAGAAAGAAATAAATGAAACATCTAGGTGAACATCAGATTATGTGATAATGTTTGATACCAGCCAATCAGAAAGATTATAGAGATGCACCATTTACAATTTTCTAGACCGATTCCAATTTGTCATTGAGTTTGACCTGCCGATACAGATTTTAGCCGATTCCGAGTTCATTTTTTCTAACCACTTTACAGCACACACAATATTTTCTATATATTTTTTTATATATATAAAACACCACTTTTACCCAAACTGTTTAATAAAAACAAGTTTAAATGGGTAAATTTTCTATAAATATTTTTGAGTCTTCATTTTCTTTTCTAACATGCAAATTATGTGCATTTTAGGTACTTTTTGTGTGAAATCATATTGATTTTGTCTATCAAAACTGTGCTTTCACTTTAATTGAGCGTGAGCAGCGCAGTAAAAATAGACTCGGCGCCGAAACTCCCGCTTCACTAATGCTCACGCGACGCTCCTGCTTGACGCTCGCGGTGTGAATGCACTCATTGAACATGCACATCGAATTAAATTTGCGCTGCTCACGCGCCGCTCGCGCTTGCGGTCTGAAACGGCCGTAATTCACAAGGTTTCCTACATGTGCGTTCCGTGTGCACGTGTGGTGCTGATGTTGCGCGATGTTAATCATGCGGCGCCCGAGTATGGAAGGCGAACGAAGCCAATTCCCTTTAAACGAAACGCGTGAAATTTGACCGTGTCAGCACGCACTGTTTGTCCGCGTTATTAACGCGCACATTATGGCCATGTTCGAACTTGTAATATTTTTTTAAAGCAGCCTTACCTTTAGATTTACCCACATTTTAATCCTTTAGTTTATTGTGGCCTTGTTTTACTGATATATTGTGCTAGAGTAAATTAATAAATGTTAGCCTACATTGTAAATTAAGTGAATGCTATATTCCATATTATACATTATCATTTATTTATATGGGTTATTAAATGTTTAAATGGACTGCATTTTATATAGCGCTTTCACAGACCTATGGCCACCAAAGCGCTTTACATAGCCTCACATTCACCCATTCACTCTCTCATTCATACACCGACGGCGGTGTCAGCCATGCAAGGCGATCCAGCTCGTCGGGAGCAGCTGGAGTTAGGTGTCTTGCTCATGGACACCTCAGCACTTGGTCAGGTGGAACCAGGGATTGAACCACCAACCTTTCGGTTTGTAGACAACCTACATGAACCACTGAGCCACTGCCACCCCATTTAAGTTATTGGCCTATCATTTTCAAAAGTATATAACTTTCACAGCATATAGGCTATATTTATAACTGAACACATACACACAGAGAGAGAGAGAGAGGGAGAGAACTTTATTCACTTTCACATAATAATGTTTTTGTAATTTGGTGTTCAACCCAAAACCTTTTATTATCTTTTTTTTTTTTTTTTTTTTTTTTCAGAGCTGTTGTGTAAACAAATTAAAATAAAAGTCAAATAAGACAGCAGGTTAAACTATGTCCTCAGAACAAGAGTAAAGTGTCTGTTTTATCAGTAAAAGCCAATAGCCAACTGGATAGAAACAAACTTCTTAAAATTCATTTTCACTTTGTGAATCACAGGTGGTGATAAATGTTTTTAAAGTCTATAAACTGTAACTATTTTAAACACAAATGGAGACATGAGTTCTGCTATGACTATGAGTTTGTTTGTGCTGTTCTGTCTCTGTGTGTTTTACAGTAAACATCGTCTTGGATGCTGCACGCTGATGAGTGCTATAATGAAATTAGTACATTATATTTAAAATATGTCATTTTACAGGCTCGACCTTTACGCTTGTCTGGGACAAGTGGATTTTTTTGAGAATTTAGAGAATTTTACTTGCCCGACCGGACAAATAGCCTGATTAAAACGTCAATAACAAAAAATGACTATTCTGCATTCATTTAGTGTAAGTTGCGACTGATAGTGAATACAATAGCCTAATATAATATATAATGTAGGCTACTGACGATAACAAGGTTCTGCGCGCCTAATTTGGAAACAAATGAAACATTCAAAATGTGGAGTTTTTATAACATATGATAAAGTTAAGCAACATCACGACCAAGAGCGCTGAATACCACCACGATTGAAAATGTGACACTGATTTCATATTACAGTTCAATAAACAAGTAATTAATATTAAGTCAGTTGAATTTTAGACACAATATTGGCATTTTTTCGAAAATAGTTTCACAGCGCATCTCAAAGAAAAACTCAACCTTGTTTCATTACTGAATGATTCAGTGTTTTAAACGAATCAGTTGAGTCAAAGATTCAATGAATCCCTATTCATTTACAACCGCCTCATCCCTGAATGAATCAGCCGTTTGAATGATTCGTTTGAATAAATGACTCTCATTAAGACGGTCGTCTGCCGCCTCCTACTGGCGGTTTATAAATATTTCAATATACAAATAATATTTCTTATTAGTATATTCAAAACATATTTTAAATAATCTCATTACATTATTTAAAGCAGTTTAATTTGATTGTTAACAGCCCTTTAGCATCTTATTATTCTATTTTAATTTATTGATCAAATTTATTGACTAACCTCCACCCACAGGAATACACAAAAAAAGGGGGCGTGGTCTTGTTGCACTCCCACGGAGAAGAGGAAGTGTTGCGTTTGTAGAGTGTGTTTGTCGCCATGTCGTCGAGACGCTGTTATTTTCATCCCGGAGTCCAATCACCTTTGTTTGGCCTGAGCGCATGCATCTCCACGTTATGGTAAGTGGTATCGTCATCTCCAACGGGCAACGTGCGCTAAGCTGCTGTCGAATCACAACACAGGAACCGCTGGCACAATCAGAACTCGTTACGTATTTCTGAAGGAGGGACTTCATAGAACAAGGAAGTCATCAGCCCGTTCTTAGGACAGTGAAAACAGCGGCATACAGATAAGTAAATTGTGTGAAAAATACTGTTTTTTTACACGCGAAACATGAACACATGTTATACTGCACACTGTAAACACAATCAAAGCTTCAAAAACACACGAAAAACGGGACCTTTAAGCTTTTCTTGGTTCACCTGTACACAGTCTGAACATGTTTTTTGGCAGTTTGCTAAAATAAAAGAGCCTTTCTAAAATTCTAAGAGCCATGGTTTACTCTGTTGACTTTTCTACCTGAGAAAGAACATTAAACGAACAACTTAAAAGGGCATGACAAATCATGACATAAGACTCACATCACTCACAACGTAACAATGCATTATCCCTCATGAACAAATATAACGTCTGTTTGCATACGTGCATACCAGGATACCATTATGACATCCTTCATGAATAAACATGACGTCTGATGTTTGTATACATATATACCAACATACCATCACGTCACATATGCAAATATAGTCTCAAATACAGCAATTTCATTGGCTGCTGTGCGTGTTGTCGCATTAACACGGACAAACGGTGCTTGTTGACACGGTCAAAATTCACGCGTTTCATTTAAAGACTTTTGACCCCGATCGCCTGACATACCCGAGTGCATTTAACCGGAATAAAATGGGCATATGTCAGACTGAAAATCACGTGAAAATCGTCCAATTCCGATCAATCAGTTCATCTCTAGAAGATTAGCATTAAAAGTATAATGTTCAGATAGGCTATGCAGCAAATTATTATAATGCTATTTCATAACAATACTCATATTAACTAATATTTTTACGTTTTTAACTTCTTCTTTTTTTCGCTTTTTTTTTTCCAACTTGCTGCGGCCCCCCTGGCGCCCCCTGGCGGCCCCCACTTTCAAAACCCCGGAACTAGAGAATCATCATCAAAAAAAAAAAAAAATCTCCACAAAAATCTCTGTGCACACTTTTGAACTAAAAGTCCTGAGGAATGCTGTTTAGTCAAGCACTTTCATGACGACCATACAGGAGTTTCATTCTCAATGGATGCGGTTTGAGCTCATATTTTATATTAAAGGTACCGACTTTTTCATTTTCATAACTCCAGAGTCTGACACTATAAGATTAAAACTTATGGGTTCGTAATACTTATAGTAAAACAGAGGTCAACAATTTAAGCTTGAGTCTTAGACTGCTCCATCCACCATGTTTCACAGTTGGGACGATGTTTTGGTGTTGGTCTGAAGTGCCTTTTGTTCCTCTAAACCAAACGCTGCGCATTGTGTCAGAAAGTTCAACTTTTGTCTATATCGTCCACAGAACATTTTTCCAGAAGCATTGTGAAACAACCAGGTGGTTTTGGGCAAACATGAGACATGAGGATTTTTGTTTTTTGGCAGCCATGGTTTCCTGCTTGTTGTCCTTTCATGAACACCATTCTTGTTCAGTGTTTTCTGATAGTGGGAACATGAACAAAGACTTCTGCTGTTTGTGGGGTTGTCTGGGGTTCTTTTGAAATGCCTGCAGTGACCTCACCCTGATGGAGGGATTTTGATGCCGGCTGGATGATGCGCCTCGCTTTGTGATGCCGCGAGGAGGCCCATCCTGGACGCTGGAGAAATACATCAACTTCGTGCTTGGATAGATGGGTCCTTGATTCCTTGTTGGCAAAGTAGAGAAAGATACCATCACCATCGTCCAGCCCCAACTCACACCTGTCCTGCAACCAGCCCTTGTCCAGAATCCAGTGAAAATGGCCGCCACGCCTGAGTCTTCATCCAGTGTGCCAGCCACAGAGTCTGTTCCTGTGAGTGAAATTCCTGAGCCTTTTCCAGTCCTTGTCCAGAGCCCAGCGATGGCTCCATCCCCTGAGTCCGCTCCACCCTGAGTCCGCTCCATCCCCTAAATCCACTCCAACCCCCGAGCCCGCTCCACCCCCCGAGCCCGCTCAACCCCCCGAACCCGCTCCACCCCCCGAGTCCGCTCCACCCCGAGCCCGCTCCATCCCCTGAGTCCGCTCCACCCTGAGTCCGCTCCATCCCCTAAATCCGCTCCAACCCCCGAGCCCGCTCCACCCCCCGAGTCCGCTCCACCCCGAGCCCGCTCCACCCCGAGCCCGCTCCACCGCGAGCCCGCTCCACCCCGAGCCCGCTCCACCCCGAGCCCGCTCCATCCCCTAGCCCGCTCCACCCCGAGCCCGCTCCATCCCCTAAATCCGCTCCACCCTGAGTCCTCTCCATCCCCTAAATCCGCTCCACCCTGAGTCCGCTCCATCCCCTAAATCCGCTCCACCCCCCCGAGCCCGCTCCACCCCGAGCCCGCTCCACCCCGAGCCCGTTCCACCCCGAGCCCGCTCCACCCCGAGCCCGTTCCACCCCGAGCCCGTTCCACCCCGAGCCCGCTCCACCCCGAGCCCGCTCCACCCCGAGCCCGCTCCACCCCGAGCCCGCTCCATCCCGAGTCCGCTCCATCCCTTGAGTCTGCTACATCCCCTGACTCCCTTGAGTCCGCTCCACCCCGAGCCCGCTCCACCCCGAGCCCGCTCCACCCCGAGTCCGCTCCATCCCCTAAATCCGCTCCACCCCGAGCCCGCTCCACCCCGAGCCCGCTCCACTCCGAGCCCGCTCCACCCCGAGCCCGCTCCATCCCGAGTCCGCTCCATCCCTTGAGTCTGCTACATCCCCTGACTCCCTTGAGTCCGCTCCACCCCGAGCCCGCTCCACCCCGAGGCCGCTCCACCCCGAGTCCGCTCCATCCCCTAAATCCGCTCCACCCCGAGCCCGCTCCACCCCGAGTCCGCTCCATCCCCTAAATCCGCTCCACCCCGAGTCCGCTCCACCCCGAGTCCACTCCACCCCGAGTCCGCTCCATCCCCTAAATCCGCTCCATCCCCTAAATCCCGAGTCTGCTCCACCCCTTGAGTCTGCTACATTCCCTGACTCCCTTGAGTCCGCTCCACCCCGAGCCCGCTCCACCCCGAGCCCGCTCCACCCCGAGCTAGCTCCACCCCGAGGCCGCTCCACCCCGAGCCCGCTCCACCCCGAGTCCGCTCCATCCCCTAAATCCGCTCTACACCGAGTACAATCCATCCCCTAAATCCGCTCCACCCCGAGTCCGCTCCACCCCGAGTCCACTCCACCCCGAGTCCGCTCCATCCCCTAAATCCGCTCCATCCCCTAAATCCGCTCCACCCCGAGCCCGCTCCACCTTGAGTCCGCTCCACCCCGAGTCCGCACCATCCCCTAAATCCGCTCCACCCCGAGTCCGCTCCACCCCGAGTCCGCTCCACCCTGAGTCCGCTCCACCCCGAGTCCGCTCCACCCCGAGTCCGCTCCACCCCGAATCCGCTCCACCCCGAGTCCGCTCCACCCCGAGTCTGCTCCACCCCAAGTCCGCTCCATCCCCTAAATCCGCTCCATCCCCTAAATCCGCTCCATCCCCTAAATCCGCTCCACCCCGAGCCCGCTCCACCTTGAGTCCGCTCCACCCCGAGTCCGCTCCATCCCCTAAATCCGCTCTACACCGAGTACAATCCATCCCCTAAATCCGCTCCACCCCGAGTCCGCTCCACCCCGAGTCCACTCCACCCCGAGTCCGCTCCATCCCCTAAATCCGCTCCATCCCCTAAATCCGCTCCACCCCGAGCCCGCTCCACCTTGAGTCCGCTCCACCCCGAGTCCGCACCATCCCCTAAATCCGCTCCACCCCGAGTCCGCTCCACCCCGAGTCCGCTCCACCCCGAGTCCGCTCCACCCCGAGTCCGCTCCACCCCGAATCCGCTCCACCCCGAGTCCGCTCCACCCCGAGTCCGCTCCACCCCGAGTCTGCTCCACCCCAAGTCCGCTCCATCCCCTAAATCCGCTCCACCCCCCCGAGTCCGCTCCACCCAGAGGCCGCTCAATCCCCTAAATCCGTTCCACCCCCCGAGTCCGCTCCACCCCGAGTTTTCTCCATCCCCTAAATCCGCTCCACCCCCCGAGTCTGCTCCACCCCTTGAGTCCGCTACATCCCCTGACTCCCTTGAGTCCGCTCCATCCCTCTGAGTCGCTCCACCCCTCTGAGTTGCTTCATCTCCTGAATCCGCTCCAGAATTCTCAGTCAGTTTGCGGTTGGGGGTGTCAGCACATGGTTTTGTTTTGGGGGTTATCACTGCTCTTCCTGCTCTTATCCTGCATGGATGGGCAGGGAGTTCTTGCCCAAAGCAGAACCATATTGCCAATCCAAATTTTATGATAATTCTTTATTATTTTTGACGGTAGTAGTCCTGACAGAAATAAGCTGGCTGGAAACCGTTGTGCCCACCGAGGGTGGGGGGGTTGGCAGAACGGCCTCCTGAGGGCACTGAGGACGAGCGGGCACCATATACTGAAATCTACACCATTCCATCCCGGAGGGGTGGCCCTCAGACATCTGATCCCATTGCTGTAGAGATTTCCTCTTTGCTGAAACCTTCTTTGTGAGAAGGACAGACCTCAGATCCGTCTTCTGCTGAGGAGGCTTCAGGTTTTTGTTGCGCCCTGTGCGAGGAGCGTGACGCCGGTGAAGAAGATAGCGTTTGAACGCTGCCACCTGCTTTTTAGCCTCACAAGACCTCTTGACGATCGCATTCTCAGTGTTGCCCGATGGCTCTGGCCGTCTGCTTGGTGGCCAGGAGAGACAGATCCGTGGTCTGACGCAACTCCTGCATGGGAAGACTTTCAGAAGACCGAGTAGATTAGCATTCCTATTGTATTATCTGTATCTGTGGATTGTGTGTATACAAGTTCTTGCATTTTTGAATTACTCAGTGCCATAAAAATTTTATAAATAAAAAAGACATATAATATGTTGACGCATACTGCATAATGTCTGATTAATTCCAGTGACATATATTGCAGTGAACTCTTAACAGTAGAAAGGTGCCCTTGTTTACAGAAACACAGTATTTTAGCTGAAGTATTTGTATCATTACTGTGTGTCTTTTGCCTCTTGCTGATTTACCTCGTGTGTCTGTAGGGTAAAAGACCTCGCCACCTCATACATTTACACCATTTTTGTAAAACACTTTTCTCATTTGTTTGCAGACAAAATCTGTTGCTCCATCAATGTTCAATAAAAACACATTTTTCTGCAAGCATACACTTTGACAGTAGTAAAAAAAAATTCTTAAGGAAAAAGTAGCTTTAATGGGAACAAGTAATTTTTAAGTTGCTCATACAATGCCATTAGAGAGAAAGTTATACAAATATCCAGCACATATAATAATTTGTGTCAAATACACTGTTTGTACAGTACATAGTGTATAGCTATTCATTCAAGGTAAAGCCAGTGCATTCATGTTATCGTTTCTCTAACGCTATACTTCTTTTTAGGAGAACTAAACTCACACAAAACACAGAGACGAAACAGAAGAACACATAGCACATAAATACCAACATCAACCAAGTGTTTCAACAGAAAACATGACACACAAGACAGACAGAAGAGCACATGGCGAGGGAAAACTGAAAGCGAAGCAATGTGCTCATGACAGAAACACAAACACACACACACACACACACACACACACACACACACACACACGACATGGAGCATGAAGAACAGAAACCGGACTACACAGATGTACCAGGATCCGCCATGCATTGAACACACACACACACACACACACACACAGCAGAACATAAACAGAAGAGCAAGACAAGCAAGTGAAACCCTGACGCCATGTGCTCACACACACACACAAACACACACACACACACACACACACACACACGCAAAACATCCTGTGTGTCAGGATCCTGTCACCTAACTATAAACAGGATTACCAAAGTTACATTATATTCATTGAAAATTAACATAAATAAATATCCAAGTGTTGTTACGCGCACACACACACACTCAGAGAGAGATCACCAGATTACATCATATGTGAGATGTAGCACATAACTTGAACTTTAGCTGTGCTACAATTGTAAAGACATTTGCTAAGCTTTTGAAATCAAACACACGAGTGATGAGAGAGAGAGAGAGAGAGGGAGGCACAGGAAGAGAGAGAGAGAGAGAAAGAGAGAGAGAGAGAGAGAGAGAGAGAGAGACAGATGATGAGTGAGGTTCAAATGGACTTGTTGTGTTGCTAATTACTGCAATTTTTAGGATGCGGGACACTGATGAGTGCTGTGTTCATTTGTGTTGGGGCATGTTGTGTGTGTGTGTGTGTGTGTGTGCTCGGGGGGTGATTAAGAGCAGGATTAGCCGGCTGTCCTGAAGAGGGGGGCGGCGCATCCAGAGACCGGCCTGACCTTCTCATTTCATCCTCATTAGTATCTCATGTCAACACAACAGCGGCTCCTTAATCATTTGCTATCATCATTGGCCCCAGTTCAAACACACACACAGACCGCTCCTTAAACCCCTGACACAAATATAAACACACACACACACACACACACACGGGGGCAAACATAACCATTTTCCTCAAGAGCACATTGGCAAATGCAAAAAAGAGAAGTTGTTGTTCAGTGACTGCACACGATTCACACACACACACACACACACACACCACTTTCTCCATGTTCTGATCATGTGTGTTATCATTGGTGGTAAACGCTGAGCTCGTCTGTCTGTGTGAGAGTGTGTGTCGTCTGTCTGTGTCAGAGTGTGTGTGAGAGTGTGTGTCGTCTGTCTGTGTCAGAGTGTGTGTCCCGCACAGCCCACAGCCCAAACGAGCTCGACTCGTCCCCCCCGCCGGCATATGGCGGCCCATTGTTTGTCCTGCTCAACTCGAGCTCTTCGCTGGCGTGTTGTGTCGCTCCTCAAGCGTCCTCCGAGACTCAGGAGAAATGAGGAGTTATTAACCTCGCCGTTGTTTAGCTCTACATTCCCATTATGGTTTAACATAAGATCAAGCATTCAAGGAATTAAACTGGACTGACATATTTAGAATTTTACAACATGTTGGCAGAGATTATTTATTTATTTATTTATTTATTTTCCCCTTTATTGAATGTCAAATATATATCAACCCTTTTTATGGGCCATCTTCCAGTGTTCATTTTGACAGAACATGTCGACTTCGTTTTAGTCATATTTTAGTCATCTGAATTGTTTTAATTCTACAGTAGATTTAGTTTGGGTTTAATTCAATTGTGATACATCAATTAAGCATTTCTCTAAAATGTCCAGGCTCATTATATACTCCCGGAGAAAACCCTAACCCTAACCCTAACCCCAAACATAACCCTAACCCTAACCCTAACCCCAAACATAACCCTAACCCTAACCCTAACCCTAACCCAACTTGCATACACCATTCCTGATCATTTAAAAACAGGCATGTTTATTTGTATAAAATAAACAGAGATTAAGTAAGAGATTATATTCATCCAGCCGTTTGTCATCTCAGAATAAACCCGACGGGCTGATCAGGTCTTCATCACACACACACACACACACACACACACACACACACACACACCTGAAGGGGGTTTATTCTGAGATCACACACACACACACACACACACACACACACACACACACACACCTGAAGGGGGTTTATTCTGAGATCACACACACACACACACACACACACACACACACACACACCTGAAGGGGGTTTATTCTGAGATCACACACACACACACACACACACACCTGAAGGGGTTTATTCTGAGATCACACACACACACACACACACACACACACACACACCTGAAGGGGGTTTATTCTGAGATCACACACACACACACACACACACACACACACACACACACACACCTTCAGTTCAGGACATCAGTTCTGACCGGATCTCTTCCCTAATCCCTCCCTAACATTTTACTTTTTTTTTTTTTTTTTACTCATTCAAGAAAATGTCGATGGATTTTCATCATAGTTTTTATTCCATTTATTTAGTAATCGTCTCATTTTCGTCAGTGAGATTTATTTTTATTTTTATCTGAAAGTTATTAAGAAAAATGATTTGTCAATGAAATGAACACTGCATCTCTTTACATATGAATCCCACTTTCCACACGACAGGAAACATCCCGCTTCAGGAATGAGAAACTGAAGTCGGCATGAACACTGATCTCTAGTGTTGGGGAGTATTTCTGAGTGAATAAGGACATGGAAGCAGATTGGTGACATTTACTATAGTAACTCCTTTATATCTAAAGCAACTTAAAAAATGAAGAACACCCCAGCAATGTGTCCTAGATCCGATAATGTACACAATTCCACGTTTAGCATAAACTATATTAGCAAACAAGCCAGAGGTGAAAAGCAGGGGGTTTTGTTACTGTAGATTTGATCACTTCAGAATGGAAAGTAAAAGCACAGTGCTTCTTCTCGACAGTGGAAATAGCTCGACTCAGAAGTACAGTCTGCTGTTTTAGTAAAGCAGAAGTGAGTGAATCCGTGTTTTCCTAGTGTGCTCTGGCTGCAGAAACGGGAAGCAGAGCTGCTGAACTTCCTCCAGCACTGAACTCTCACCAGCGTTAGACACACACAGCAGAAGAGGAGCGTGTCTAGACGGAGAGGAAGTCTGATCCGACATTATGACTGACCCCTCTCCCAGCATCAGTCACTCCTCCTGAACACACGCGTTTCCACTCGTTCTGCTGATCTGTGTTTCTCTGGGCTCGTCTGCAGCCGGTGTGTGTGTGTGTGTGTGTGTGTGTGTGTTTCTCTGGGCTCGTCTGCAGCCGGCACGGTGTGTGTGTGTTTCTCTGGGCTCGTCTGCAGCCGGCACGGTGTGTGTGTGTTTCTCTGGGCTCGTCTGCAGCCGGCACGGTGTGTGTGTGTTTCTCTGGGCTCGTCTGCAGCCGGCACGGTGTGTGTGTGTTTCTCTGGGCTCGTCTGCAGCCGGTGTGTGTGTGTGTGTGTGTGTGTGTGTGTGTGTGTGTGTGTGTGTGTTTCTCTGGGCTCGTCTGCAGCCGGCACGGTGTGTGTGTGTGTTTCTCTGGGCTCGTCTGCAGCCGGCACGGTGTGTGTGTGTTTCTCTGGGCTCGTCTGCAGCCGGCACGGTGTGTGTGTGTTTCTCTGGGCTCGTCTGCAGCCGGCACGGTGTGTGTGTGTTTCTCTGGGCTCGTCTGCAGCCGGTGTGTGTGTGGACATGTTTTTCTACACCGGTGGGGACTTAAACCTGAATGCACACAGACTCATGGGGACTCGTGTCACCGTGGGGACCTAAATTGAGGTCCCCATGGGTACAAAAGCTTATAAATCATACAGAATTAGTTTTTTTGAAAATGTAAAAATGCAGAATGTCTCCTGTGATGGGCAGGTTTAGGGACAGGGGCAGTGTGTGTGTGTGTGTGTGTGTGTGATGGGCAGATTTAGGGACAGGGGCAGTGTGTGTGTGTGTGTGTGTGTGTGTGTGTGTGTGTGATGGGTAGGTTTAGGGGCAGGGGCAGTGTAAGGGGATAGAATATACAGTTTGTACAGTATAAAAACCATTACGTCTATGGAGAGTCCTCACAAAGATAGTGCACCAGACGTGTGTGTGTGTGTGTGTGTGTGTGTTTCTCTGGGCTCGTCTGCAGCCGTCACGGTGTGTGTGTGTTTCTCTGGGCTCGTCTGCAGCCGGTGTGTGTGTGTGTTTCTCTGGGCTCGTCTGCAGCCGTCACGGTGTGTGTGTGTGTTTCTCTGGGCTCGTCTGCAGCCGTCACGGTGTGTGTGTGTGTTTCTCTGGGCTCGTCTGCAGCCGTCGTCGTGTGTGTGATCCAGTCATTTGCTCACACAGAAGCAGTGCGCTGGTAAAGCACAGGTCCCATATGTCCAGCCGACCTTCTCTGATGCCCTGCTCTGTCACTCCTCAGCTTCCCATGTCAATCACCGCGTGATGGATGAGGTCAGAGGTCACGATCCTCTCCCTGGAGTCCACATCTCTGACCTCCACACACAATGTCTTCCAATGGCTCCTTCAAAGCATGAAATCAAAGTCTCAGTGTTCAAACAGGCATGAAGCGGATATCTACCTAACCCTCCGCGGGAACACCGGGAGGAGCGTTACAGGAGCAGTAAACAACTGTGTGTGTGTGTGTGTGTGTGTGGTTCTTGACAGACCCCGTCCCATTTTCCTTCAATTATATGGAAAAGAGTATCCGCTGAATATTCTTCAGAATATTACCTGTCAGTGCTCCAGGGAAGAAGGTGAATAACATTATTACTGAACTATTCTATGATACTGTAGATAGGCTCACGCCAGAATGGATACACACCTACACCAGACACTCTCTCTCACACACACACACACACACACACACACACTTCTGGGCTGAGCTATAGAATCATATCATATGAAGCTCAGATCCGCTGATGTTCTCCACATATGCAGAAGCTTCTTCAGAAGTTTTAATCAGAGCGTTCCTGCAGTCACACTTGCTCTCGCCTTCGTTTGCTTTCATCACTTCCACCCTGACATTTAATGCCATTAGAATTTTATGTTTTTGATATACATACAGTTTGATTTAGCTGTAGGATTCATAGTGCGGTCGGATGGCATCCACGGAAACATCCACTCAGTGTGATTATGGCGGCTCCTAAATGAATGAAATCAATCTAACTGAAGGTCATTTCAACACGAACACACACTGGGAGATTTGTCTGATCTTTATTGTTTCGGTACCGCAGGATCTTCAGCTTCACACTTCACACACCAAACCACAGCAGAATCATCTAACCTGAACAAACAGACAGTTCTGCATCTAAACCACACCGTGTCTGAAGTCGATAAACACACACAGAGTTATGCTAAAATATAACAGATTTACAGAACATATCTCTGTTGAAGAATATCCTCCTCCTGTGTAGTTGCCGGAGACCCTTCAGTTACCCTGGAGATTACACTAAACTGCTGGAAAATGCCTTATTATGAGCCATAAGGGCATAGAGTTATGATGATGTGAGGATGTCTCAGACATGGATAGGAAATGTCGCTGTAGATTGAGGAACACAACACACCTCTGACCGGCTGCTTTGTTAAAGCTTGCTGTTGTCTGAGGCCAGTGTTATCAAGGAGGACTGAAGATGAGTGATGTGTTGGCATGGTCACTAGTGTGTGTGTGTGTGTGTGTGTGTGTGTGTGTGTTGTCATGGCCACTCTGCCTCCACTCAAGGCATGTAGACATTTAGAGTTTGTATTTGATTATTTACGTGTATCTATTAAGAGCCCTGATGCACACGAGCTGTCAGAGTCGGACCAGGAGGAGGAGAAGTTGGTACTTCTACAATCATGGGAATCAATTTGATTTAAGAACTGGGGAAGAGAATCATGTTGAGAAGAGAGGAGAGAAGCAATGGGTTGTTGTGATGTCAAATAATATGTTGCACAACCACAATAACTGTAATAAAATTAATCATAAATCCATACTGTGCTGTTATACTACAAATTAAGTGTGTGTCCTTCACAGTGACACACCACAACAATGACTATCGACGTGAAATATCAGATCTACCAGCTCAAATTAATCTTTGACCTTATTGATATTTAGTCCGTGATGCATTGACCATCAGATCAAGTCCAGGAATAGTTTACCATTTAACATAATGTACAGGAAAAATTACAAAATCATTTAAATCATTACATAACATTTATTTATTTTATTTTTTCCCTATCCTTCAACAGTGTCTATTTACACCAAGTGCAATTGGCACCTTGTTGGCACAGGCTGTTTACAGCACTGACTGACTACATGTCTGATGACAGGAGCTCTGCTGGGAAGAGTGAGACGAGTGGCGTCGGCTTCTGATGCGACTGACCCGAGATTGAATGTTTTTATAGTGGGTTCATTTGTTTTACAACTGTGATTTATCTTTAAAACTTTAGTCGGATGTTAGTTCTTTTCTTGTTGCCCCAAGAAAGGTGAATTATAAATTATCTCTAAAAGATGTTATATGTTCTTTCACACACAGAAGCAAAATGTTTGAATATGTGGTGAACTTCTACATCTTGCATGGTAAATATTACATCCATAAACAAAAATTTGCAAAATGCATACCTAAATGTAATTTATTCTTAATCGAGATGGAATCGATAAAGAAGTCGTTAAAGTTAATTAAAAATAAAAAGAATGACATTTTGTTAAACTTTATGGAGAAATTCTTTATATTGTAATGTTTATATTACAATTCTTTATATTGTAACCCCACTATGTTTATTAAATTCTATGAATCTTGAAAGTCTCAATAGGAAAAAGGGTTAGGGTTTAGCTTTTGTTTTATTATTTTTATTATGACTTGTTAATTTGTTTAAAGATGTGATATTTGTCATGTGAAGCATTGTTGTTGTATGTTGGTATGCTGGAATCAATGTTCTTGAGTCATTTGCTTCAATAAAAAAAAAAAAAGTAAAAAAAAGAAATTTTTATAGTGTGAATAAAGTCTACATCGGCTGTTTACTAATGGTAAAAAGTGTTTATCGGGTGTTTAATTGTGTGAAAACCGTGTTTATCAGGTGTCTGTCACAACAGTTGCAATAACAATGAGAAATGGCAGGATCTAATCGCAGTAGGTAAAGATTTTATTAATAAAAACTTCTTTTTTTTTTTTAAACACAAATTGACTACACAACCATGAACAGAACAACTGTGTAACACTGAGAACAGACAATGAAATAAACAGGGCTTAAATACTAAAGCAAACTAATCAAGGAAATGACCAACAGGTGCAACTGATAATTAAATCAATGATTGATGCAGGGTGAATGGGGCAGTATGTGGGGCAATTACATTCCCCTACTTCATATAACTCTCTCGTTAACTGATGGGTGTTGAAGTAGGGATACAGTTGGTACTGAACCAGAATAATACTTTTACTGACGCCGTTCCCGCGGCGGTAAAATTAGGATGTGTAGTTGCTGCCTTTTACCACTAAGAGGCGCTACAATCACAAACTTTGAAAAGTGTCAGTTAATTCCCTCTATTGCGTAATCTGAGGCGGCTCGTTGAGAACTGGTAGCAGATCAACAGTTAAACGAATTCACAATCCCCAATACTGAAGTTACAGTACAAATTTAGAACTGACACAAATGTAGGCTTCTATTATTGCAGAAAGTTTAAGCAAAGTAGGCTAAACGTTAACATTGTGTGTGTGCCCAGTTTTCTATAGGCTAATTTAGAAAGGCTATGCATGTCAAGGTTATGCGTCTTATACTTCGTGTTATTTTAATTTGTTAGTAGGCCTAGATTTACGAACTGAAACATAACTGTGAAATAAATTAAACCATTGTCAGGACTTGCTAACCGATGTTAGTCGGCAGCATTTTTGCTTTAGCATTAATTAATATTTAAATAGGCGTACAGTAGGTTGTTATGATTAGCAGAATTTTCTTTAATAAATAATGAAAACATTTCAACATAAAACATTGTAATAGAAAAATGTCACATCAATGAGGCTCAGCGTAAGCGTTAGACGTTAAGCTCATGCTCGTAAGACAGCGTTCAGGCGATAGTGGTCAACGCTTTAACGTGAGTCGCGGTGCTTCAAACGGTCTGAGCTCGAATCTCAGCTCTACTATCCTCATCATTTTGTAGTTGAATAGGCTATTTGTCAAAAATAAAAATTTCTGAAATGTTCATTTATTGATCCGAAACACTTTTCGGAGCTTTGTTATTCATTGTCCTATATTTTTATTAATAGGCGTTTAGACGATAACATTGAAGCCTACATACTGTTAACCGATGTTGGCCGACAGCGTTTATGATTTACCGTTCTTGATGCTTAAAACGGTCACAGATTATTAAAGTCAAGCGTTTTGTTTAATTAATAATGGCACTTTACAACATAAATTTGCTACAATTTGGTCCTGTTGATCAGCCGATCGCACCAGAAAAGGAAGATGATGAAGCTCGTCTTTAATCGGTTTCTGTTAAATTATTGTTTCATGGAATTGAGATGACTGACAGTGATTCTACAAAAAATAACAGACTAACTAAATAGTATGGCTTTCAATATAAAAACCAATGAAAATGTAAAAGAACACCAAAAGTAATTCAGTTTAAAACCCCATCGCACATTTCAAGGTTTAAATAAAGAGTCAGGACAGGTTTTTTTTTTTTTTTTAATTTAAAACAAGTGGAGTTTAGCGTTTCCATACACATCAGACAGCTGATAATACTGTACATGTCGCTGCGTGTCATCCACACCATTTACAAACAACAACTGTGACAAATTATTTAGACCTTGTTGCTTCAAAGAAAAAGAATGCCTTGTTGAATTCACCTTCTACAATAAAACAAGGCTGATCGCGAATTAAAGCGCTCTGTATCGTTTAGTTAGCATGAACGTGTTTCGTCAACTGGGGCCCGTTCTTCGTACGTTGCTTATTACATCCGAGATCAAATGACACATCCAAGATGATATCATCGTGCGAATCATGATCTGGCTAACTCGGTTCTTCGAACACACTTGCCGGATATGATTAGTATCGCTGGATTGAGTTATCTGAGATAATTGCGCGTTCATGCGCTGGTTAAAAGGGGATATGTATCGATAGTAGAAACATTGATCAGCAACGCTGCTATTGGCTGTTCAGCGTGACCAAAGAGCGCGGTCAGCTTTTCTCCTCAGCAGAGCAAGAACTAATAGTCGAAGTTTATTCAGAATTTTAATGTTTAATCAAAACGCCAGGGAACACCTCAAAGTCTGCAAAAGCCAGGAGAGAGGGCTGGCAAAAAGTAGCAGACAATTTAAATCCGTTAGAAGTGGCCATGTTAGATGTTTTTATCACTTAATAGCCTATATTTTTGTATTTTAATAATTGCATAATTACGTTGTTCATTGTAATGTCAGAGTCACCACACTAGAACATGGGAACAAATAAAAGTGAAGTACAAAAATATTCTACATTATGGTAATTTTTAGTTATATTATAGTCTCTTTTATAAAAGGCACTGTTAAATAAATGGTGTTCTATAAAAGCAACCAAGAAAAAGGCTGAGAAAAAAATAGAAAAGATCTTAGTAGCCTACACTGTAAAATAATTTTTGCTGCATTAAATTAAGGCCGTATAGTCATTTCAACTGTTAAAGCTTGAGTAATGATGAATTACTTGTGAAAGTGAAAACTGATAAACTTATGTTAATGTAAAAATATTTTGCCATGAGTTATTGATCACATTTTTCCCCAGTGTAGTTCATTGTAATGACATTGTGTTTTCCTCTTTTGTGCACTTTTACATAATACACACTTGTATCTGTTCCCAAGAAAGTGGTGGCTGAAATATGTGCAGTAAGTGGAAAGAAAGTATAAGACTTTGTAATGTCCTTTTGTTTCCATTGCACTGGACAGTGAATAAACCCTCTCAGATAACTGTCATATGGAGGAACTAGCCTACCTGCAAGTGCATAAATAACTTTACTTCATTTATACTTGTATGCTTTATGGCTGCAATATAAGTTGCAGGATTCCACATCTACAGAAAGGCCTACAGAAGAGTCTGCACAGACAGAGGAGACATAGGCCTACAGGTGGGCAGTGTATAGACAACTTTTCCTTTTTATTTGTTGCATGAGGCATGTGTCTAATATCTCTTGTTGCAGGCACTTGACCACTGGCTTTTCTTTACCCTTGAAATAAAACTCAAGGAACTAAGCATATTTGTCTTTTATTAAACATTTAATGAAAAGTGTTTTTTTTTTTGGCAATGTTGTGTAATATGGCACATGCAACAATGTCACAGGCCCTGTCAGGTGTGCAACCCTCAGACTTCTCAGACACTGAAATCTTCCCTTTAGCCAAAGTTCATTTCATTGTGTGCCCTTGTCCTGGCTAGAGCTGCACTGTAACTGGTTTGGGTCAGGGAATGGGGTCATAAAACACCTGTCTGCAGGAACATGTCATAATCACCTATGAACAAATGCAGTTCTGTTAGGATCAGCATAAGTGTATGTAATACAGTGAGCTTGATATTTAATTGTGGAACTTTCCTTACCACTTGCAAATAATGTGCATAAATGTGAATCTCTGAAAATTCTTAAGTCATGCACAGATCCTGGACATTTTGCTTTCACATTTGTGATATGGAAGATTTTAGTCAACTGCCTTTTTTTTTATTTGATATAATATTACTAATCTGGAATATTAAGAATCCCAATAGTAACTGGGCTGCACATTTACATTGTGAACCCCCTTTCTGTTCACATAATCCGCTTCATTGAGGCCTTGATGGCAGTCTATGGTAGCCTATAGTCTATGGTACAAATCACGTTAGTGAAGCCTGAGTGACATATACTGTAATGGGCATGGTCATGATTGTATGATCTTCATAAAAAATTATGATAGCCTAAAAAAAAAAAAAACTGCTTTACAACATTGGGTCTTAAGTGGCTTGGAAATGCCACAAAAAAAAACAAAAAAAAAACCCCAAAAAAACTAAAACTGTTTTTTAAACATAAAAGCGACAAAAAACGACAATCTCACGAATCACGAGAAAAAATATATATCTCAGAAAGAAAGTGCACTATCGCGCTGCGCTGGACTTCCCGTATCAGCTCCGCTTATGAAGCCGGGATCTAATCCTGTTTACATGAAATAAGCTGCTCACGAGCAGGTTTAAGTTTGCGCACCTGTTGCTATGACAGCAAGTCCAGGATGAGCGTTGAAGAACCAAACAATCCAAGATCATGCCAAATCGCCAACAATCAAATCCAGCTAAGTGAGTTAGCGACGTACGAAGAACGGACCCCAGGTCATGTTTAGATAAGGCCAGATTGTTGACAATAACACACACTGCTCACACACTCTAAAACTGCGAAACCAGTTGAAACAACGGGATTGAACACGTCAATTGACATTTTTAATGAAAAACCTTTAAATACATTAGCTACAATATTTATAATTTAATGAAGATAAGGCCTATTTGGACACATCGAGAGATTTATTCTGAAAGGAATTTTGCTTTTGCCTGCTCTGTATCATCAGGCTGGCTATCCGACACTCTCCGTATGAAAGACGGGACATTAACATCTATAAGCTGGTGTCCTGCCCATGGATTCCTGCCCATGGATTACATAATCAGATAACATTTATTAAATATTTAGACATTTAAAGCTTTAGACTTATTTCTTATTGTGACTGAGCTGAGGTGACGCGCAGTTCCCGGAGACAGAGACCACAGAAAACGTTTTGTCGTTAGCCTATATTGAGTGTACATGAATAAAAGTTTACAGTTTTGAATTATGTACTCTTATCTGTATGACCATAACATGGTGGAGTATAGGCTATTAGGTTCTTTTGAAAAAAAAAGATTTGTAAAAAATATAAGCAAAAAAACAAACAAAAACCAAACAAACAAAAAAACGATATGGTGTAACATAGTTTTAGAACTAAACAAATATCTTTACATTAATAAATTTAAAAAAAATACAGTAGTCCATGTTTGTTCGGGATTTTAACCCATGTCATCTAAATCATTGAAACCCAAGTTCTACCACTCGACCACAAATTTACTAGAAAGCCCAGAAGTGGAGAGAGAGGTCTTAAAGCGACAACAGCCTAATATACCGGCTGCCAAATTATGAGATAATATTAAAAATATCTATATGGTATTTTTTCCCATATGGTATTGATGTCAAAACTGTGGCCAGTGAAAATGCTGAGTGGCTGGTAACTTTGGAAAACCATATAGCCACAGTGGCTGGTGAGCAACACAGTTAATGTCTAGCCCTGATTATTATTATTATAGCTCTACGTCACTGAGGCAGAGCTGCATTTGTTGTTTGCATTTTATTTTGTAATATTGCTTGAACAATGACTGACAGAGAAGTGGAGTATATACTCCTGAAGGCTGAGTGTACTGGAGAACACTGGAGACACAAACACACTCCCCGACTGTTGAGCATCTTCACACAGCACACACTGCAGCCCAACATTAGCAGCACACGTCTGGAACATAACACATTTAATAGCTTGGCTTCAAACTCCCATGGGGACATTTTCACATTTGCTCTTAATTGAGAGTGTTCTGGAAAAATCATTACTATATTAATGATTTAACACAAAGTAAGTAGCTGCTGTTTTCTGAGCAGAGGGGAGATTTGTTTCAGATCAATAATCGCATATTATAAAGTTACTGTAATTAGGCAGCAACTGATAAATTCAAATTATCTTAAGTTTAAGTTGTATGTATATGAGATCCATTTATTTACTAAATAAAAAAAGAATCTTGCTTTCCTCGTTTATTATTGCACACGTTGTCATACGTGTACACTTTCTTACACACTGATGTAGAGAACAGTGTGTGTAAATAACAGCACAGCTCTTTTACAAATCTTTTTCAATTAAAATAAACTGTAAAAAGGACAAACCCTGATGGGGAAATAGTGAGCCCAACCTCAGTAACCTAAGCATGACAATGAAGATGGTTAGAAGTGTCCATCTGTTAGCTTTGTGGAGGAGTGACCCCACACACACACACACACACACATGCTCAGGAATGCATGGTTGGCACTTTTGCTTGGCGTCGAGAGCGTGTCAGCCAAGAGTGCCGGCCGGTAACTCGACTCATCCTCCCGGGCTCTCGAGGACGCTGTGGCAGATTGCAGACTCAATTATTCCCCTGTCAGGTGATTATCAGGGGGTCTTAATGTAATCTTCTGTTCACACACGTAGGACATTTCAATTACGCCTGCCGTCGCCAAACAAGCTGCTTATTCAAATGGCCAGTCACCTCATCGCCACAGAACAATGTCAACTGTAAAAGAACGCCAGCTGAAGGCAATTACACATGTGTTCAGAGCCAATTATGATCACTCTCACGGCGGCATTTATGCCATGAACAAGGGAGTGTTCGGAAAAAAAAATATTTAATGACAATATGCTTGCTGTACGATTCCCGATGCCCTGTAAGCGCCCCCTCCCTGCTGCTGTTGTCTGTTCGTCCAGGCTGAGGATCATTAAACCTGATAGGAGCCCATTATCAGCCTGGCGAAGGGTTGGACTGGGAAAGTCAAATCTCCGTGTGCTTTTACTGACGCTGCCAGCTGAAGCGGTGTTGTGTTGCAGCGCCACTCCACGAGCCGGTCCTCCACAGCCTTCATTACTGTGGTGTGATGTTGTGCGGATGCTGGGAGACCAGAGACGGCTGCAGCACTCCTTGCCTTTACGGCTCTTTCTTTTATCTATTTATCTCAAAATTGTATACAATTTTCCCACATTTATCTGCTGTTTTGAAATCTACAATGTAGATTAATTTCAAGTAAAAAGAGTGTGTGTGTGTGTGTGTGTGTGAGAGAGAATTGACATGATCACTCAGTCCCACTCCAGGCATGTAGACACTGTGTGTTTTACTGTGTGTTTTACGGTGTGACACTTGCAGGTGTGTGTTTTAGAGAGCCCTGACGCACTCGAGCCGTCATGAGAAATACTGTGACAATCACCGGCTTCATGTTGCTTTGAAAATGAATAGGGAGAGTCATACCAGATGGGCCGTTGCGATGTCAAATAATAATATGATGCATGGCCATAATGACTGTAATATTAATAATAATAATAATGATAATAATAGTAGTAATTATTGTAAATGCATGTCTTGTGCTGATACACTCTCTGTTGAATGATCCGCCCTTCCATATGATGAGCCACAACAGCTTCAGACTGACCAGCTCAACTTCATCTTTCCTGGGGATCAATGCTAAAACGAAACATTACAATTAGAAATATGTACAGAATTATCACAACAATTACAGAACATTGTTGTCCTTTTCTACTCTTTGATTGTTAGGAGTCCTGGAGTTCAAATCCTGTGTAATGTACTTTTTTGTATTATTAAACAAAATCACTGAATCAGTATTCACATTTTATTTTGTGATATCACTCATACACAGACTGAGAGAACAGTGACAAGCATCTGGGAGACACAAATACTTTTACTTTTACTCACAATTTTTTTTCAGTTTTGTCATTTAAAGAACATTAATATATTCACAAATCAAATAATAAACAAAAAAATATGATTTTCTGCCTGATATGGTGTTTTGTCCTGTAAATCCTGTAGAGTCTGTGAACTGTGGTCATGGACCAGTGACCCAGATAAAGACTTTTTATTTATTTTTTTAATGTTAAAATGCGTATGCCAAGCTGTTAGAACTGAAATGTGTTGTATTGTAGTGAGCAGGGCAGGGGAACAAAGAGCAGCAGACACGGATTAGAGGGAGGCCCGTAGGGCTCATTTATTCATGAGCACAATTCGACTGGTGGAGAAGTGGAGACCGGCGCTGGAGTGATTCCCAGTGCTCTTCCCTGGATCAGCGGCGAGTTTCCCAGAGCTCTTCCCTGGATCAGCGGCGAGTTTCCCAGCGCCCTTCCCTGGATCAGCGGAGTTTCCCAGAGCTCTTCCCTGGATCAGCGGTGAGTTTCCCAGAGCTCCTCCCTGGATCAGCGGCGAGTTTCCCAGTGCTCTTCCCTGGATCAGCGGCGAGTTTCCCAGCGCCCTTCCCTGGATCAGCGGAGTTTCCCAGAGCTCTTCCCTGGATCAGCGGCGAGTTTCCCAGAGCTCTTCCCTGGATCAGCGGTGAGTTTCCCAGAGCTCCTCCCTGGATCAGCGGCGAGTTTCCCAGTGCTCTTCCCTGGATCAGCGGCGAGTTTCCTAGAGCTCTTCCCTGGATCAGCGGCGAGTTTCCTAGAGCTCTTCCCTGGATCAGCGGTGAGTTTCCCAGAGCTCCTCCCTGGATCAGCGGCGAGTTTCCCAGTGCTCTTCCCTGGATCAGCGGTGAGTTTCCCAGAGCTCCTCCCTGGATCAGCGGCGAGTTTCCTAGAGCTCTTCCCTGGATCAGCGGTGAGTTTCCCAGAGCTCCTCCCTGGATCAGCGGCGAGTTTCCCAGTGCTCCTCCCTGGATCAGCGGCGAGTTTCCCAGTGCTCTTCCCTGGATCAGCGGCGAGTTTCCCAGCGCCCTTCCCTGGATCAGCGGAGTTTCCCAGAGCTCTTCCCTGGATCAGCGGCGAGTTTCCCAGAGCTCTTCCCTGGATCAGCGGCGAGTTTCCCAGAGCTCTTCCCTGGATCAGCGGCGAGTTTCCCAGTGCTCTTCCCTGGATCAGCGGCGGGTTTCCCAGAGCTCTTCCCTGGATCAGCGGCGAGTTTCCCAGCGCCCTTCCCTGGATCAGCGGAGTTTCCCAGAGCTCTTCCCTGGATCAGCGGCGAGTTTCCCAGTGCTCTTCCCTGGATCAGCGGCGAGTTTCCCAGCGCCCTTCCCTGGATCAGCGGAGTTTCCCAGAGCTCTTCCCTGGATCAGCGGCGAGTTTCCCAGTGCTCTTCCCTGGATCAGCGGCGAGTTTCCCAGCGCCCTTCCCTGGATCAGCGGAGTTTCCCAGAGCTCTTCCCTGGATCAGCGGCGAGTTTCCCAGAGCTCTTCCCTGGATCAGCGGCGAGTTTCCCAGAGCTCTTCCCTGGATCAGCGGTGAGTTTCCCAGCTCCCTTCCCTGGATCAGCGGAGTTTCCCAGAGCTCTTCCCTGGATCAGCGGCGAGTTTCCCAGAGCTCTTCCCTGGATCAGCGGCGAGTGTGTGAGCATGGGATCGCTTCAGTTTACGCTGTGCATTCACTGATGTCAATGAGAACAGTGCAGTAAACGCTGAGAGAGTGTTTAACCCTCTGAGGTCGGCAAACGCGCGGGCGCGTTTTGCTGGATTTTCTCCACATTGTAGCACTATAAACTTAAATTACTCCGTCATTTATGGTCATACAGAAAAAAGAAATATAAAAAAGAATCTGTGATATTTCTACTTTTGTATGTGTCCACTTACAATCAAATCAAAACATTGTGCTTTTGTAAAATAAAGAAAAGAAACAGGGTGTGCGTTCTGCCTCTCCGTCGCGGTGAACTTTTTTTTCTTGAGCACGTCTATAAACTGAAACAAAACTCAGCGAATACTTGTCACACATTTATGAGCCATACACCTTTATAAACATTTAAGTGTGTACTTTTAAATGATCGGGTTCAAAACGAAAACAAATATTTTCTGTTTAAGTAATTTGTATAAAACCAACAAGATGTCCAGCTTCTCAAACGCTTGCGCATTACAGTTAATTTGGCCACGCCCACTCGCGCAAAAGATATTCACATGCAAATCTCCACATGGAACGCGAACGCGCTCATTACCTCAACAACAAAACACCAAAACACTTCACTTCACTTTTCGTCGAGTTTGAAAGACGCGCCTGAGCTTACATTGGATTTAGGCTACCTCAGAAGAAGAAGAACGCGATTTGAAGACAAGAAAGATGTAAGGTAAGAAATTCTTACATGTTTGTTATTGTTGCATAAATGTCACATTGCAGTTGAACTGTTGCTAGATATATGGGGAATATTATAATATTTAGACCCGTGTTTACTGTTAGGCCTACTGTGTTTGTGGATATCTGGTCAAACGTAGATATGTATATGGTAACCATAATGTTTTATATTTGAGCGCGATCGCGTTTGAATGTATCAGATTTTGCAGCGCGATCGCATTTGAATGTATCATTTGAAAATCTGAAAAGCAAAACACACCAAACGGCTTCATGTTTTTACTATTATCTCATTTCATATCATAACGAATGGAAACATTTGAAGTAACATGATAATCAATATATTTTTCTCTAGCTTGGTTGTTACTGAAATATTTTGGAAGATTTATAGGCTGATATGGTTACTGTTATTATTATTTTACCCAGCACTGCGCATAGCCTATGCCTACAAGGCACAACAAACCTGGTGTTCATTATATTATATATTGTTGGAAACATTTGTGTGTGTGTGTGTGTATTTTGTGAATTTTAAAAAGCAATTTTAACCAGAAAAATCTAATATTTATTTCCAAAATCGTGCAGGCCTTTCTCTTGATATCAGTATGTTCACTTTTTTTTCAGGGCCCAGATGCCACTGAGTCCTGCCGACTTCAACATTCACACGAGTCTCTGGAACATGAACATGGTAAAGTGAAAATCAAACACCTTGGAAATGAAAGGTATACAATGTTTTTAGGAATGGCACAAAGGTCTCTGTCTTTCAATAAGTGCTTTTTTGCCATTTGTTGTGTCTATTTGGATTATGTTGTGTAAATAAATCCAAACAATCTAAAAGCCATTCTTTTTTAAATCTCCTCATTTACAGTATTGTGCAAGGTTGCTCAGAATGAAAGGGGCCTGATAGCTCCTAATAGGGCCGTTAGGGGAGTGTCTTTGTCTTTCTCAGGTGAGAAAATCCATACATATTAATGAGCTCTCGCATAAGGCTTATTCACACAAAACACGTCGTAAAAATTTTAAATCAATATATTGTCTTCTCTGAATGAGCAGTCAGGGTGATTTTCACATAGTTTTGCAGCAAATATTCTAGGCTACGTCATACAATTTTCAAAAGTCTTGTGAAGAAATAATCAGTAGGGGTTTCATGGCCTTATTTCAGTGAGAATTTTTTTTTGTATTTTCACAAACCACGCATAAATGTCATTATCTCAAAACTACAAACTTTTACATACATGCTGTTGATATATTATTGTAGCAGAGTTTGTGCTGAATACAGTGTAATTAGACTTTAGCCATGAAAATGTCACAAGTAACAGAAATAACCAGAAATGTCAGAGCATGTCAGAACACCTCCAGGGCCCAGAAAACAGCTCAGACCTCAGAGGGTTAAGTACATCTGCACTGGACTTATCGCTGGCGAGTGAAATATAACTATTTATTAGCCAATGGATAGCGACAGAAATGATTTAGTAGCCAAGCATGAAATCTAGTTGCATAATTCAGCATCTCAGTTGTTTTGATCAAGTTGAACTGTTTTAGCAAGCATTTACTCATCTGGAGCCGGAGAAGATCGAGTCCAGCAAGACCAAAAACATTAACATCGCCATATTCATTAACGCGCTAAGAGTTGCCATGATTGAAAAAATAAAATAAAAAATCTTGTGTTAAATGGCCGAAGACAAACGAAGAGTCCTTCTCTCCACAGTGCAGATATGATACAGTAAAGAGTGTGTGTTTCAGCTCTTGTGTGATGTGTTGTTGAGCTCGTCTGCTGAATTACAACCCTTACACTGAGAGATGAAGGATGGGTGTCTTGTAAACAAGCAGCGAGTGCCCCGGATGACAGTTCCTAATCCATCATTGAGCTGTCGGAGCGCAGGACAGGGCCGGAGAGACAGCGGACACACGTCAGGCCTCATCATAATCTGAGCAGCTGAGAGAAAACTCATTACAAACACACATTCTCACACAAACAAAGAGAAAAAATCATGCAAGCACCAAACATGCGGTCTTAAGAGGCCAAGATCCGCTTCTCCTCGACTCGCTTCACGCCGATCATGACGACATTGCTAAAGGACACTTCTCCTCTTAATGGCCATTAGCACATCTGCATTCAGGGCCCGGTCTGGTTCTGGCCTTGTGTTCTGGCATGTCATTGTGCTGGTTTGACTCACACTACCTAGTTTAATTGCAATAACATACATTTTACACAAAAAAGTCATGTTGTACTTCTAAAGAATGCAGTCAATGAGTGTAAATGCAAAGAGAGAGAGAGAGAGAGAGAGATTCCTCCCACCCACAACAACAAACACTAAGGGCAACGATATGCCTAAACACCCACAACACACACTAAGGATATGTTTGCACGACAATGATATGCCTAAAACAACGACACGCCTAAAACATCGACACGCCTAAAACATCGACACGCCTAAAACAACGACACGCCTAAAACATCGACACGCCTAAAACATCGACACGCCTAAAACATCGACACGCCTAAAACAACGACACGCCTAAAACATCGACACGCCTAAAACAACGACACGCCTAAAACACCGACACGCCTAAAACAACGACACGCCTAAAACAACGACACGCCTAAAACAACGACACGCCTAAAACAACGACACGCCTAAAACATCGACACGCCTAAAACAACGACACGCCTAAAACATCGACACGCCTAAAACAACGACACGCCTAAAACATCGACACGCCTAAAACAACGACACGCCTAAAACAACGACACGCCTAAAACATCGACACGCCTAAAACAACGACACGCCTAAAACATCGACACGCCTAAAACATCGACACGCCTAAAACAACGACACGCCTAAAACATCGACACGCCTAAAACAACGACACGCCTAAAACATCGACACGCCTAAAACAACGACACGCCTAAAACATCGACACGCCTAAAACAACGACACGCCTAAAACATCGACACGCCTAAAACAACGACACGCCTAAAACAACGACACGCCTAAAACATCGACACGCCTAAAACAACGACACGCCTAAAACAACGACACGCCTAAAACAACGACACGCCTAAAACAACGACACGCCTAAAACAACGACACGCCTAAAACATCGACACGCCTAAAACATCGACACGCCTAAAACAACGACACGCCTAAAACATCGACACGCCTAAAACAACGACACGCCTAAAACATCGACACGCCTAAAACAACGACACGCCTAAAACAACGACACGCCTAAAACAACGACACGCCTAAAACATCGACACGCCTAAAATAACGACACGCCTAATCTTTTTGTTAATAAAACTCCTTTGTGTTGATAATGTACTGTTAATGTACGTCTTAATGTATAGTTACGTCGTAACGTAAGTTAAGATATTATTAACTTGTAGAGCCTCTTACTGTGTTATCAACACGAGGGCGGATGGACGGATGGATGGAGGAGTATATGCATCAGACGGTGCCTTCCCTTTTTCTAGAAAACTAATCAAAATCATCTCTTAAACATGAAATGCTTTTTTCCTGCTTTTGTGTGTGTGAGTGTGTGTGAGAGTGTGTGTGAGTGTGTGTGTGTGTGTGTGCGTGTGTGAGAGTGAGTGAGTGTGTGTGTGTGTGTGTGCATGTGTAGACCTACAGTCACCTCACTCATCAGAAACACTTGAAATTTTGTGTTAATGAATCAAATTTAGAATAGTTTTAAAGCCGTTGACTGCATAATTTGACTGGTTTCACATTGCTTACTTAATCTGTTCCCACAGGATCACATTATTGACAGCAGTGAACAGCCCTGACCTTTCCACGACAATCCAAGCTGTTCACGTGCAGAAACAGCATGTTTGTTAAAGAGATTGAAAGAAATCACAGCGGAAAATAATATATATTTTTTCATGTTAGCTATAGCATTTATTTTTTAAAATATGTTATTTTTGTATCAATTGATTAATTTTATTCATTCATTTTTTTGGGATTTCAATTACATTTGTAGTTTGGCGGCAATGGCTGTACTAATTATTTAAATTTCTGTTTTAAGAAATTAAATGTTCACACATGTTTTGATAAAACAATTTTCAGACTGAAAAATCATTAGTGTGTTTTACAGTGCAGAGGAGTCACACTGCCCACTGATCCCTCAAATCTGAATCGAGTTGTAAACGAACACTAGCAGCTCAGCCGTGTGTGTCCGGCCAAATCATCTCTCTCTTCTGCAGAAAGCAGGTTTCACAGCAAACAGAACAGCTCTCACGGCCATTCCCAACACTCTGAAGGTCAAGGCGAACGCTGGAACAGAAAGCAAAAGGCAGAATGAAAAGCAAAATGTTTTGATGTATTGGTTTATGTATGTATGAGGGAGCTCAGAGGAGAGCAGGGCAGAAAAATCAATAGCAGCATAAAACTGATTTAGTGCGTGTCATAAAACATAAGTAAGTGTTCCGAGATGGAGTAAAGCAAAGTCTCAATTTAATCTACACAAAAGCTGCACTGTACTGATGAACTGATACGAGAGAGAGAGGGGTACAATAAAATCTATAGACAGACACATAATTGTCATATTAAGACTTTCTCTGGCTGCTGTCAGGGGTTGCTAGTGCTCATTCATCTTCTGGCTAATGGCCAGGGGAATCAAATCACAATTAAAATGTGCTCAATATTGTCCCTAAGATGTTTGGCAAGCGTTCATTTTTTTTCCATCGATACTCCGCCCCATAAATCAGAAATGTTGTGACGCATGTAATGGTTTATGGGGAAGGGATTATGGTTTTATGGAGCTAATGCAGCAGAACCGCTCATTTACACAGAGCAGCAGTGGGTCTCATCAGGCAGTTCTCGCTCCGTACACACGTGTGTTTGATGTCATGAGTGTCCGTGTGCTCCGTACACACGCGTGTTTGATGTCATGAGGGTCCGTGTGCTCCGTACACACGCGTGTTTGATGTCATGAGGGTCCGTGTGCTCCGTACACATGCGTGTTTGATGTCATGAGGGGTCCGTGTGCTCCGTACACACGCATGTTTGATGTCACGAGGGTCCGTGTGCTCCGTACACACGCGTGTTTGATGTCATGAGGGTCCGTGTGCTCCGTACACACGCATGTTTGATGTCACGAGGGTCCGTGTGCTCCGTACACATGCGTGTTTGATGTCATGAGGGTCCGTGTGCTCCGTACACATGCGTGTTTGATGTCATGAGGGGTCCGTGTGCTCCGTACACATGCGTGTTTGATGTCATGAGGGTCCGTGTGCTCCGTACACATGCGTGTTTGATGTCATGAGGGTCCGTGTGCTCCGTACACACGCGTGTTTGATGTCATGAGGGTCCGTGTGCTCCGTACACACGCGTGTTTGATGTCACGAGGGTCCGTGTGCTCCGTACACATGCGTGTTTGATGTCATGAGGGGTCCGTGTGCTCCGTACACATGCGTGTTTGATGTCATGAGGGTCCGTGTGCTCCGTACACACGCGTGTTTGATGTCATGAGGGGTCCGTGTGCTCCATACACATGCGTGTTTGATGTCACGAGGGTCCGTGTGCTCCGTACACACGCGTGTTTGATGTCACGAGGGTCCGTGTGCTCCATACACACGTGTGTTTGATGTCACGAGGGGTCCGTGTGCTCTGTACACACGCGTGTTTGATGTCACGAGGGGTCCGTGTGCTTCATACACTCGCGTGTTCGATGTCATGAGGTCCGTGTGCTCCGTACACACGCGTGTTTGATGTCATGAGGGTCCGTGTGCTCCATACACACGCGTGTTTGATGTCATGAGGGGTCCGTGTGCTCCGTACACATGCGTGTTTGATGTCATGAGGGTCCGTGTGCTCCGTACACACGCGTGTTTGATGTCACGAGGGGTCTGTGTGCTCCGTACACACGCGTGTTTGATGTCACGAGGGGTCTGTGTGCTCTGTACACATGCGTGTTTGATGTCACGAGGGGTCCGTGTGCTCCGTACACACGCATGTTTGATGTCATGAGGGTCCGTGTGCTCCGTACACACGCGTTTTTGATGTCAAGAGGGGTCCGTGTGCTCCATACACACGCATGTTTGATGTCATGAGGGTCCGTGTGCTCCGTACACACGCGTTTTTGATGTCATGAGGGTCCGTGTGCTCCGTACACACGCGTGTTTGATGTCACGAGGGTCCGTGTGCTCCGTACACACGCATGTTTGATGTCATGAGGGTCCGTGTGCTCCGTACACACGCGTGTTTGATGTCAGGAGGGGTCCGTGTGCTCTGTACACACGCGTGTTCGATGTCATGAGGTCCGTGTGCTCCGTACACACGTGTGTTTGATGTCATGAGGGGTCCGTGTGCTCCTTACACACGCGTGTTTGATGTCACGAGGGTCCGTGTGCTCCGTACACACGCGTGTTTGATGTCATGAGGGGTCCATGACAGGGCCAAACCAGGAAAAACGTCTGTTTGAGATTATCCATAAGATTGTCTGACATTGCAGGGAAAGCGCAGCACTGACTGCTCCACAGACAAAAGTGCATCATTACATCATATGCATCTTCTAATTTGCATTTTTTATTTGTGTGTTGGCTGTCGTGTCGATGAGGCCTTCACAGGGTAGAGTCTAGTTGACACATTCTCTGCTGACACTTCAGGGATGTGTTGTGATCGTGTCTAGGCGCAGGTCCACCATCTGATCTGGATACGGCCCGGATCCGGCTGACTACATCAATGCGTTGTGGTCGTGTCTAGGCGCAGGTCCACCATCTGATCTGGATACGGCCCGGATCCGGCTGACTACATCAATGCGTTGTGGTCGTGTCTAGGCGCAGGTCCACCATCTGATCTGGATACGGCCCGGATCCGGCTGACTACATCAATGCGTTGTGGTCGTGTCTAGGCGCAGGTCCACCATCTGATCTGGATACGGCCCGGATCCGGCTGACTACATCAATGCGTTGTGGTCGTGTCTGGCGCAGGTCCTCCATCTGATCTGGATACGGCCCGGATCCGGCTGACTACATCATGTGTTGTGGCCGTGTCTAGGCGCAGGTCCTCCATCTGATCTGGATACGGCCCGGATCCGGCTGACTACATCAATGCGTTGTGGTCATGTCTAGGCGCAGGTCCACAATCTGATCTGGATACGGCCCGGATCCGGCTGACTACATCATGTGTTGTGGTCATGTCTAGGCGCAGGTCCTCCATCTGATCTGGATACGGCCCGGATCCGGCTGACTACATCATGCGTTGTGGTCGTGTCTAGGCGCAGGTCCTCCATCTGATCTGGATACGGCCCGGATCCGGCTGACTACATCAATGCGTTGTGGTCGTGTCTAGGCGCAGGTCCACCATCTGATCTGGATACGGCCCGGATCCGGCTGACTACATCATGTGTTGTGGTCATGTCTAGGCGCAGGTCCTCCATCTGATCTGGATACGGCCCGGATCCGGCTGACTACATCATGCGTTGTGGTCGTGTCTAGGCGCAGGTCCTCCATCTGATCTGGATACGGCCCGGATCCGGCTGACTACATCATGCGTTGTGGTCGTGTCTAGGCGCAGGTCCTCCATCTGATCTGGATACGGCCCGGATCCGGCTGACTACATCAATGCGTTGTGGTCGTGTCTAGGCGCAGGTCCACCATCTGATCTGGATACGGCCCGGATCCGGCTGACTACATCAATGCGTTGTGGTCGTGTCTAGGCGCAGGTCCTCCATCTGATCTGGATACGGCCCGGATCCGGCTGACTACATCAATGCGTTGTGGTCGTGTCTAGGCGCAGGTCCTCCATCTGATCTGGATACGGCCCGGATCCGGCTGACTACATCAATGCGTTGTGGTCGTGTCTAGGCGCAGGTCCTCCATCTGATCTGGATACGGCCCGGATCCGGCTGACTACATCATGCGTTGTGGTCGTGTCTAGGCGCAGGTCCTCCATCTGATCTGGATACGGCCCGGATCCGGTTGATTACAGTAAACCTCAGAATAAACAGAGAGACTAACATTAGCATAGATGCATTCTTTTTATGATAAAACAAGTACATCAGGTGTTATAGGAAGTGTTCCTGGTTCCGGCTGACCTGATCTATGCAGCCTTACAATCATTTATCTAATTTGAATAATAGAAATTGATAATGTTTAATGTGTATGCTAGGTTAAAGAGATGTGTTTTCTGCTAATCTAACAATGCTAGGAAGACTATTCCAGAGTTTACGTGCTAAATAGGAAAAGGATCTACCACCTGCAGTTGATTTTGATATTCTAGATATTATCAACTGGCCGGAATTTTGAGATGGACGTGAAGGACTATAATGCGTTAAGAGCTCGCTCAATACTGGGGAGCTAAACCATTTAGTGCTTTGTAAGTAATCAGCAAGAACTTAAAATTTATATGATATTTAATAGGGAGCCAATTGCATTTCGTCATTGAAAGCAAATGTCGTAATTTAGATATTTTTAAGATGTAAGAATGCGGATGCTAGAAATGTGGCTTTCAAATGAAAGATTGGAGCACACCCAGGTTCCTAACCGATGATGAAGACTTGACAGAGCAGCCATCAAGTGTTAGACAGTATTCTAGATTATTATGTGCAGAGGTTTTTTGTCCAATAATTAGAAACTCTGTTGTTGTTGTTTTTTTTCAGAATTAAGTAGTAGGAAATTAATAGTCATCTAATTTTTTATGTCAGCTATGCATTCCGTTAATTTTGTGAATTGGTAAGTTTCGTCTGGGCGTGAAGAAATATAGAGCTGAGTATCATCAGCATAACAGTGAAAACTAATGCCATGCTTCCTAATGATATCTCCTAATGGTAGCATGTACAGAGTGAACAGCAGCGGTCCTAGTACTGAGCCTTGTGGTACGCCATACTGAACTTGTGATCGATGAGACATCTCTTCATTTGCTGCGGTCACCCAGTTGCCCTGCTGCACGGGCTCTACTTCAGCCGGAACCGAACCTTGCACTCTTACTATCCTCGATTAAAGTTAGAATGTGTGTCTCTAGTTCTGAAATCTCCATCAGCCTGACTATCTCCCTGCATTTATCACATTTGTGCATATATATATATATATATATATATATATATAATGCTGTAATTAAACTCACAGCTTTACTATTAGTAGAGAAATGGTACACAGATGCAGGTAATTTACACAAACAAAAATTACCAAATATCAATGACAGCTTTATATGTCTATGAAGTGACCATGGTATAAGCGGGATAATTCACAATTTTAATGTACAAAATGGAGGCAAAGAACAACCCGATGCATTTATTTATTTAAAAATGTCAGTGTGTGTGTAAATAAGACGGTTATTTTGTGTCAGTCTGTGTGTGTGTGTTGATCATGATAAAGCTGTAAGCTGTGACATCTACCAGCCTGGGCCTGTAATTCAATCTGCACTTGAGATTTCTCTGTGCGAATTCTGGCTTTCAGCATCAGCATCAGATAGCTCTGCATCTGCCTAATAAATTCACATGACAGTCCGTGAAACGCTCCCATAACCAGCGACACCAGATGATTTTCCGCTTCTGACAAGCTCTTGTATTGAGTATCATAACAGTTACTTTGTCTTCATCCAGAGAGGGAGAGTAATATCAATCCATTTGATGATCCAGCAAAGCGAGTCAAGCACTTCTGTATCAATCTTCATACACTGCTGCCGGTTGTCTAACAAAAAGCCCAGAAATGGGATCATTCAATCAGCGGGCACTGGCTGCCTGACTGCCTCTCTCTCGGCTCGAGTGCTTATAGCGCGCTGTCAGGTTTGCTCTCGTGTTCCTCTGCTGTCTGCCTGTCTCCTTCTGGAAGGCCTGAACGATGCTGTTCAAAAAAAAAAAAAAAAAAAAAAAAACTCTAACACTGTCCTTGTCCAGATGTTTGAAGTAAAAAAATGTGTAGTTACACTTTATTTCGATATTCCACTTTCATTCTACTAACCATATGTCAACTAACTCTCATTAACTTGCAACTGCATGTCAACTATTATTTAGGTTCAGAAATATAGCACACAAAAAATCATAATATAGCTTATTTTGTCAAAAGAAATGTCATTTTAGTTTATGATCATATGCCACATCTTAAAAAAAAAAAAACACACTAACACTGTCCTTGTCCAGATGTTTGAAGTAAAAAATGTGTAGTTACACTTTATTTCGATATTCCACTTTCATTCTACTAACTATATGTCAACTAACTCTCATTAACTTGCAACTGCATGTCAACTATTATTTGAGTATTAGTAGACTGTTAGGTTCAGAAATATAGCACACAAAAAAATCATAATATAGCTTAGTTTGTCAAAAGAAATGTCATTTTAGTTTATGATCATATGCCACATCTTAAAAAAATATGTAATCGTCCAGATGCTTGAAGTAAAAAAAAATATATAGTTACACTTTATTTTGATATTCTACTGTAAACTAACTCTCATTAGCTTGCAACTACATGTCAACTATCATTAGAGTATTAGTAGACTGTCAGGTTCGGGTTAGAATAAGTTGACTTGTTTCAAAGTTACTTATAGTCAGTAGAAAGTCTGTTAAGGAGCATCAGAATAAAGTGATAGCCGATATTAAGCATCAGTCTACTAATACTCTAATGACTGCTAGTTGACATGACAGTCGCAAAGTTACTTGTAGTTAGTAGGGCGTCTAAAGTGGACTATCGAAATAAAGTGTCACTAACATTATTCATCAAAAGAGAATGTTTAAATGAGGAAAAGTTTATATTTCCAACCTAAAAAAAAAAAAAAAAAACTTTTCTAGATCCAGCACTCATTAGGTCGAAATATAGCAAAACATCGCAATCTAGCTTGTTTTGTCAAAAGAAATGTAATTTGAGTTGATGATCATATGCCACATCTTAAAACAAGTTTATTTCCCAGTGATTTCCGTCTGATTTGAGGTTCTCCTGCTCCACTGGATGAGTGTTTGTGGTTCTCCATCCCGCTGTTTTGTGGCTGTACAGGAGGACGGAGATGAGAAGATGTGTCCGGGTAAAATACGACTCAATCAACAACAACAACAATCATCTTTAACCCTTCGCTGTAGATAGATCTAATCGTGGCCTAATGTTCTGTGAAGATGGCCTTTCATATTCTGTAATGTTGCTCTCTTTTCCACAAATCACTAGATTATTTTTGCTTCTGAAACCACAGGCTAAAAGAATAGATGGGATTTGATGAAAAACTGAAATTGAAACCCCTCTAATACATAAAAACCGCTTTAACGCAGTCCGTCATTGGTTGGCGGGACCCGAGGGCTGCACTCACATCAGCACAGCAGTAATTGGTTCCTCTAAATCTGCTGAGTGCAAAAAAAGCAAACTATTTTTCATCAGAGCCTAAGTAAGAGAAACATCACACACAAAAAGAGCTGTTGTCTTCACGGTTGTCTCCGTGCTAACCTCTGAAAAGCAGCTCTTCCCACTACAGGCTGGTGTCCATAATTACATAAACGCCTCATGGTCGTCCAGAGAGATGTTCAATATCTGGTTTAGATGGAGACACTTCATACAAACTCTCAACCGTACGTCCCCTGCGATCAGTCGCGTGTCCAGGGCATTTGCACGGCCTTGTCTTCTTATACTTTTAAGTGCTTGTGGATTTTTCTCAGCGAGGCTGCGTTGGCCTTTGAAAATCTGTGATTTAGCTCTGTGGTATTAGCTCATTTTTCATATCCATTGTTGGCTTGTCATGGTGTCATAGCTGCTCCGCCAGCCTGTTAGATCAGTCCAGATGTATAAATCACTGCAGATCTGACACACTCATTTAATTTGCGCGGCTCTGGCGAGGTGGCGCAGTCATTAATTGAAAAATCCCCGCTCCACCCGCTGAGTGAAAATATTCCCTCCTTTTTATTTTATTTTTATTAACAGATATTCAGCGTGATTTCCCTCAGTAGCCTATCGACTGCCCGCCGGGCACTTTGTCATCTATCATTGTATATTTTATTAGTCGATTGCCTGACTTTCTTTGAGCTCAAAAGTTCTTAAGAAAATCACTTTCCATATAAAGACTTCATGGATATTTATAGCAATCTACATGCATGCAATTCTCTATGCTATGCTGGTTCCAAACCCCAGAGCCGGCATTATTTTTTTCCATCTGTGAAATAAAGTAACAGGTACTTAATGTAGCAAAAACAATTTGTCCAGTGGTTATTTTCCCCATTGAAGGCGTGCGTCACTCGCTAAGGGCTCTCCTTATCACAGCGAGGCTAATACATTTTCTCACTGTGCTCCGCTGCTTTCATTTTACAGCTGAGGAACTCAGTGGCTTCACGCTGCGGATGAAATAGGACCCCAGTTACCGCCGCAGCCCCACAGAGTGTTTAGGTAAGTGTGCAGAACAAATGCTGAAGTCTTTCAAAAAGTTTTCAATCGTTTCAATCGCTGTTCTTCGCCGGCTTTATGGACTACATGCACACACGCTGCAATAGGAAGTTTCATAATCTCTGGAGTCGACGATAACGCAGCGGCCTTTTACAGTATCCGGCCTGAAGCACAATCCTGATATTGGAAAATAATACACATGATATCTGAATAATAATAATAATAGAAAGTTGAATGGAGCAGGAAATTGTGATCTAGACAGCATCAACATCTTATTATTCCTTATATGAAACATCATATTGGCCAAATTCTAAGACAGAACTGAATCTACCCTTTGAAGAAAAGAATGCTTTCAAATAACTCTTTCCCCGCCAGTGTTTTTGATCATTTTCACAAAAGTGTCATGGCCCCCAGAATATTTTGCTGTATGAATATCTGTAATTTATAAACAGAAAGAACACATCCTCTGTTTTTAAATGGAAAACCCCGTTTTATTCTAGCTTCATGCATTCTTTATTTATCAACACTTGAATGTGGGTAAGTTTCAGAAGAAAATGCAACATTTTGAGCAAAAAGCTGAGAAAATCATGTTTTTGTCAAAGTCTTTGTCCGGATGGGATTCAGAACAATGATTACAACAAAGATGGAGTCCGTCAACACTCTCAGAGCCTCTTCTTTCTGCTGCAGTTTGCTGGAGTTTATGGATTATTGCCCCACACGTCATCAGAAGAGATGTTTCCGCACAGGAGAGGGGAAGATGATGATGATGATGTGCACAAATTAATCATTCATAATAAATTCTCAAATTATTACTAAATGCTTAAAAAATAAGAATTGTCCATTTTGGTTTCATGGCGAGTGTAAAGACTTCATGTCTGTTCCAGATCAGGCACTTCTGAGGCTCATGACATAGCAGTTTTCTGTTTCATCAACCTTTGATCTAAAGCAGAGATTTTCAAGTTTGTACTATTACACATATATTCCATTTGATGGTATTTTATTCAAATAGGTTTTTTTGAGTCTTATTTGTAATATCTAAATAGAATTTTAATATATTACTATGCATCTATGACCGTTTCCACCTCGTATTAATATGTGTGTTTGGTTAGTCGGTTATAAGAGATCAACCGATGCATTGCTGTTTCCAAACATCTCAAATGTGTCCTTTGGGAGCTCCTGAGATCGGATTTTTCCTCTCCTGTTTGGTCATATTTTGTCACGGGAGTCCCAACAGCATGTCCTGCGTACACACACACAAAAGCCATCGAATGGATGAAAGCATGTTAATCAGCTTATTGCGAAGGGAAAAGGATGTCACTGAAAAGAATATAGGCAGCCGTGTGTGTGTGTGTGTGTGTGTGTGTGTAAGGCTTGAATCCCTTGTTTTGGAGCAGTTCCGTCATGTTTGAAGCGAGTGTGTGCTGTATCTCTGCTGTCTGCGACACATTCAGCACGGATTGAGCTCCACTACAGATGTTATGTGCTCAGATGTGTTTTCGACTACCTCCGTTTGGGGTTTCAGTGTCATAAAACCATTCAGACCCCATTTCCACCCACATGTAATGCTGAGCACAGGGCCTGTAAGACTTCTGTTTACATCAGTGTGGGACGGGAATAGGTTTTGTTCCTGTTAAAGTTGTGCCTACAAGTGTACAATCACATCACAATCATATTACACGAAACAAAACAACAACCCTCAAACTCAGAAACACGTGATTCATCACTGATAGAGAGAGCACTTATAGATTACAGAGAGACTAAATTGCTTTAAATTCATTCAAAATTGTATTTATTGTATATTAATTTTGCCCTACATTTCTTCTCGTTCCAGAAGCCGTTTCACTTGGATATACGGCACAATAGAGAAGACAAATGCAACTTGCGTTTCATATCGACTTTACAGTAATATCTATTATTAAATTATTGGTAATACTTTATTTTACAGTCATTGTTACACACTTTACATGTAGTTACTATAGTAATTTTGTACATAATTGTACACAAATAAACCCAAACCACACCCTAATCTTAACTCCAACCCTATAGTAAGTACATGTAGTTAATTAATATTACTCAGTCCTTAAATGTATAATTACACTGTAACACGAAAACCTTAAAATAAAGTGTAACCAAATGATTTATCTCTAACTAAAATCTGTTTATGTACAAATGTTTTATGTTTTATGTTTTATGTTTTAAAATAGAGCAGATGTCCCACATCCTGCAAATCACAACAAAGCAGATCAAATATTTTAACCAAAATTTTTGTTCACACCAAATATTTGTTGTAAAACACAGATTCATTCGTGAGTGAAACATCATTACTGCATGCAGTGCTGTAGTAGAATTCTATTAGATAATGAGTTGGTAAAAGTACCCTGTAAATGCTACTGTCGTGGTGTATATGCAGGGCGGAACAACTGGACCTTCAGTCCTGGGCCGGTCTGGATCATGGAGGAAAGTCCTGGATTTCGACTGATATGGTGAATCCTCCTCGTGAAGGTGTACCTTATATAATGTATAGTGTGCTTTTAGTGGCCCTGCATATACACCACAATAGTAGTATTTATAGGTTGCTTTTACAAATGTAAACACCATATCTGAAGGTGTAGAAGCCCTACAGTCGAGCAGCTCTAACTGGACCTCAGTACTGGGAAACCACGAGGCGAAGAGTGTTCTCCTCCAGCTCACTCACAGCTCTAACTGGACCTCAGTACTGGGAAACCACGAGGCGAAGAGTGTTCTCCTCTCAACTCACTCACAGCTCTAACTGGACCTCAGTACTGGGAAACCACGAGGTGAAGAGTGTTCTCCTCCAGCTCACTCACAGCTCTAACTGGACCTCAGTACTGGGAAACCATGAGGTGAAGAGTGTTCTCCTCCAGCTCACTCACAGCTCTAACTGGACCTCAGTACTGGGAAACCACGAGGCGAAGAGTGTTCTCCTCCAGCTCACTCACAGCTCTAACTGGACCTCAGTACTGGGAAACCACGAGGCGAAGAGTGTTCTCCTCTCAACTCACTCACAGCTCTAACTGGACCTCAGTACTGGGAAACCACGAGGCGAAGAGTGTTCTCCTCCAGCTCACTCACAGCTCTAACTGGACCTCAGTACTGGGAAACCACGAGGCGAAGAGTGTTCTCCTCCAGCTCACTCACAGCTCTAACTGGACCTCAGTACTGGGAAACCACGAGGCGAAGAGTGTTCTCCTCCAGCTCACTCACAGCTCTAACTGGACCTCAGTACTGGGAAACCACGAGGCGAAGAGTGTTCTCCTCTCAGCTCACTCACAGCTCTAACTGGACCTCAGTACTGGGAAACCACGAGGCGAAGAGTGTTCTCCTCCAGCTCACTCACAGCTCTAACTGGACCTCAGTACTGGGAAACCACGAGGCGAAGAGTGTTCTCCTCCAGCTCACTCACAGCTCTAACTGGACCTCAGTACTGGGAAACCACGAGGCGAAGAGTGTTCTCCTCCAGCTCACTCACAGCTCTAACTGGACCTCAGTACTGGGAAACCACAAGGCGAAGACTGTTCTCCTCTCAGCTCACTCACAGCTCTAACTGGACCTCAGTACTGGGAAACCACGAGGTGAAGAGTGTTCTCCTCCAGCTCACTCACAGCTCTAACTGGACCTCAGTACTGGGAAACCACGAGGCGAAGAGTGTTCTCCTCCAGCTCACTCACAGCTCTAACTGGACCTCAGTACTGGGAAACCACGAGGTGAAGAGTGTTCTCCTCCAGCTCACTCACAGCTCTAACTGGACCTCAGTACTGGGAAACCACGAGGCGAAGAGTGTTCTCCTCCAGCTCACTCACAGCTCTAACTGGACCTCAGTACTGGGAAACCACGAGGCGAAGAGTGTTCTCCTCTCAGCTCACTCACAGCTCTAACTGGACCTCAGTACTGGGAAACCACGAGGCGAAGAGTGTTCTCCTCCAGCTCACTCACAGCTCTAACTGGACCTCAGTACTGGGAAACCACGAGGCGAAGAGTGTTCTCCTCTCAACTCACTCACAGCTCTAACTGGACCTCAGTACTGGGAAACCACGAGGTGAAGAGTGTTCTCCTCCAGCTCACTCACAGCTCTAACTGGACCTCAGTACTGGGAAACCACGAGGCGAAGAGTGTTCTCCTCCAGCTCACTCACAGCTCTAACTGGACCTCAGTACTGGGAAACCACGAGGTGAAGAGTGTTCTCCTCCAGCTCACTCACAGCTCTAACTGGACCTCAGTACTGGGAAACCACGAGGCGAAGAGTGTTCTCCTCTCAGCTCACTCACAGCTCTAACTGGACCTCAGTACTGGGAAACCACGAGGCGAAGAGTGTTCTCCTCCAGCTCACTCACAGCTCTAACTGGACCTCAGTACTGGGAAACCACGAGGTGAAGAGTGTTCTCCTCTCAACTCACTCACAGCTCTAACTGGACCTCAGTACTGGGAAACCACGAGGCGAAGAGTGTTCTCCTCCAGCTCACTCACAGCTCTAACTGGACCTCAGTACTGGGAAACCACGAGGCGAAGAGTGTTCTCCTCTCAACTCACTCACAGCTCTAACTGGACCTCAGTACTGGGAAACCACGAGGTGAAGAGTGTTCTCCTCCAGCTCACTCACAGCTCTAACTGGACCTCAGTACTGGGAAACCACGAGGCGAAGAGTGTTCTCCTCCAGCTCACTCACAGCTCTAACTGGACCTCAGTACTGGGAAACCACGAGGTGAAGAGTGTTCTCCTCCAGCTCACTCACAGCTCTAACTGGACCTCAGTACTGGGAAACCACGAGGCGAAGAGTGTTCTCCTCCAGCTCACTCACAGCTCTAACTGGACCTCAGTACTGGGAAACCACGAGGCGAAGAGTGTTCTCCTCTCAACTCACTCACAGCTCTAACTGGACCTCAGTACTGGGAAACCACGAGGCGAAGAGTGTTCTCCTCCAGCTCACTCACAGCTCTAACTGGACCTCAGTACTGGGAAACCACGAGGCGAAGAGTGTTCTCCTCTCAACTCACTCACAGCTCTAACTGGACCTCAGTACTGGGAAACCACGAGGCGAAGAGTGTTCTCCTCTCAGCTCACTCACAGCTCTAACTGGACCTCAGTACTGGGAAACCACGAGGCGAAGAGTGTTCTCCTCTCAACTCACTCACAGCTCTAACTGGACCTCAGTACTGGGAAACCACGAGGCGAAGAGTGTTCTCCTCCAGCTCACTCACAGCTCTAACTGGACCTCAGTACTGGACAACCACGAGGCGAAGAGTGTTCTCCTCCAGCTCACTCACAGCTCTAACTGGACCTCAGTACTGGGAAACCACGAGGTGAAGAGTGTTCTCCTCCAGCTCACTCACAGCTCTAACTGGACCTCAGTACTGGGAAAACACGAGGCGAAGAGTGTTCTCCTCCAGCTCACTCACAGCTCTAACTGGACCTCTATACTGGGAAACCACGAGGTGAAGAGTGTTCTCCTCCAGCTCACTCACAGCTCTAACTGGACCTCAGTACTGGGAAACCACGAGGCGAAGAGTGTTCTCCTCCAGCTCACTCACAGCTCTAACTGGACCTCAGTACTGGGAAACCACGAGGCGAAGAGTGTTCTCCTCCAGCTCACTCACAGCTCTAACTGGACCTCAGTACTGGGAAACCACGAGGCGAAGAGTGTTCTCCTCTCAACTCACTCACAGCTCTAACTGGACCTCAGTACTGGGAAACCACGAGGCGAAGAGTGTTCTCCTCCAGCTCACTCACAGCTCTAACTGGACCTCAGTACTGGGAAACCACGAGGCGAAGAGTGTTCTCCTCCAGCTCACTCACAGCTCTAACTGGACCTCAGTACTGGGAAACCACGAGGCGAAGAGTGTTCTCCTCCAGCTCACTTACAGCTCTAACTGGACCTCAGTACTGGGAAACCACGAGGCGAAGAGTGTTCTCCTCCAGCTCACTCACAGCTCTAACTGGACCTCAGTACTGGGAAACCACGAGGCGAAGAGTGTTCTCCTCCAGCTCACTCACAGCTCTAACTGGACCTCAGTACTGGGAAACCACGAGGCGAAGAGTGTTCTCCTCCAGCTCACTCACAGCTCTAACTGGACCTCAGTACTGGGAAACCACGAGGCGAAGAGTGTTCTCCTCCAGCTCACTTACAGCTCTAACTGGACCTCAGTACTGGGAAACCACGAGGCGAAGAGTGTTCTCCTCTCAGCTCACTCACAGCTCTAACTGGACCTCAGTACTGGGAAACCACGAGGTGAAGAGTGTTCTCCTCCAGCTCACTCACAGCTCTAACTGGACCTCAGTACTGGGAAACCACGAGGCGAAGAGTGTTCTCCTCCAGCTCACTCACAGCTCTAACTGGACCTCAGTACTGGGAAACCACGAGGCGAAGAGTGTTCTCCTCCAGCTCACTCACAGCTCTAACTGGACCTCAGTACTGGGAAACCACGAGGTGAAGAGTGTTCTCCTCCAGCTCACTCACAGCTCTAACTGGACCTCAGTACTGGGAAACCACGAGGCGAAGAGTGTTCTCCTCCAGCTCACTCACAGCTCTAACTGGACCTCAGTACTGGGAAACCACGAGGTGAAGAGTGTTCTCCTCTCAGCTCACTCACAGCTCTAACTGGACCTCAGTACTGGGAAACCACGAGGCGAAGAGTGTTCTCCTCTCAACTCACTCACAGCTCTAACTGGACCTCAGTACTGGGAAACCACGAGGCGAAGACTGTTCTCCTCTCAGCTCACTCACAGCTCTAACTGGACCTCAGTACTGGGAAACCACGAGGCGAAGAGTGTTCTCCTCCAGCTCACTCACAGCTCTAACTGGACCTCAGTACTGGGAAACCACGAGGCGAAGAGTGTTCTCCTCTCAGCTCACTCACAGCTCTAACTGGACCTCAGTACTGGGAAACCACGAGGCGAAGAGTGTTCTCCTCCAGCTCACTCACAGCTCTAACTGGACCTCAGTACTGGGAAACCACGAGGTGAAGAGTGTTCTCCTCCAGCTCACTCACAGCTCTAACTGGACCTCAGTACTGGGAAACCACGAGGCGAAGAGTGTTCTCCTCCAGCTCACTCACAGCTCTAACTGGACCTCAGTACTGGGAAACCACGAGGCGAAGAGTGTTCTCCTCTCAGCTCACTCACAGCTCTAACTGGACCTCAGTACTGGGAAACCACGAGGCGAAGAGTGTTCTCCTCCAGCTCACTCACAGCTCTAACTGGACCTCAGTACTGGGAAACCACGAGGCGAAGAGTGTTCTCCTCCAGCTCACTTACAGCTCTAACTGGACCTCAGTACTGGGAAACCACAAGGCGAAGAGTGTTCTCCTCTCAGCTCACTCACAGCTCTAACTGGACCTCAGTACTGGGAAACCACGAGGCGAAGAGTGTTCTCCTCTCAGCTCACTCACAGCTCTAACTGGACCTCAGTACTGGGAAACCACGAGGCGAAGAGTGTTCTCCTCCAGCTCACTCACAGCTCTAACTGGACCTCAGTACTGGGAAACCACGAGGCGAAGAGTGTTCTCCTCCAGCTCACTTACAGCTCTAACTGGACCTCAGTACTGGGAAACCACGAGGCGAAGAGTGTTCTCCTCTCAGCTCACTCACAGCTCTAACTGGACCTCAGTACTGGGAAACCACGAGGTGAAGAGTGTTCTCCTCCAGCTCACTCACAGCTCTAACTGGACCTCAGTACTGGGAAACCACGAGGCGAAGAGTGTTCTCCTCCAGCTCACTCACAGCTCTAACTGGACCTCAGTACTGGGAAACCACGAGGCGAAGAGTGTTCTCCTCCAGCTCACTCACAGCTCTAACTGGACCTCAGTACTGGGAAACCACGAGGTGAAGAGTGTTCTCCTCCAGCTCACTCACAGCTCTAACTGGACCTCAGTACTGGGAAACCACGAGGTGAAGAGTGTTCTCCTCTCAGCTCACTCACAGCTCTAACTGGACCTCAGTACTGGGAAACCACGAGGCGAAGAGTGTTCTCCTCTCAACTCACTCACAGCTCTAACTGGACCTCAGTACTGGGAAACCACGAGGCGAAGACTGTTCTCCTCTCAGCTCACTCACAGCTCTAACTGGACCTCAGTACTGGGAAACCACGAGGCGAAGAGTGTTCTCCTCCAGCTCACTCACAGCTCTAACTGGACCTCAGTACTGGGAAACCACGAGGCGAAGAGTGTTCTCCTCTCAGCTCACTCACAGCTCTAACTGGACCTCAGTACTGGGAAACCACGAGGCGAAGAGTGTTCTCCTCCAGCCCACTCACAGCTCTAACTGGACCTCAGTACTGGGAAACCATGAGGTGAAGAGTGTTCTCCTCCAGCTCACTCACAGCTCTAACTGGACCTCAGTACTGGGAAACCACGAGGCGAAGAGTGTTCTCCTCCAGCTCACTCACAGCTCTAACTGGACCTCAGTACTGGGAAACCACGAGGCGAAGAGTGTTCTCCTCCAGCTCACTCACAGCTCTAACTGGACCTCAGTACTGGGAAACCACGAGGCGAAGAGTGTTCTCCTCCAGCTCACTCACAGCTCTAACTGGACCTCAGTACTGGGAAACCACGAGGCGAAGAGTGTTCTCCTCTCAGCTCACTTACAGCTCTAACTGGACCTCAGTACTGGGAAACCACGAGGCGAAGAGTGTTCTCCTCCAGCTCACTCACAGCTCTAACTGGACCTCAGTACTGGGAAACCACGAGGCGAAGAGTGTTCTCCTCTCAGCTCACTCACAGCTCTAACTGGACCTCAGTACTGGGAAACCACGAGGCGAAGAGTGTTCTCCTCTCAGCTCACTCACAGCTCTAACTGGACCTCAGTACTGGGAAACCACGAGGCGAAGAGTGTTCTCCTCCAGCTCACTTACAGCTCTAACTGGACCTCAGTACTGGGAAACCACGAGGCGAAGAGTGTTCTCCTCCAGCTCACTCACAGCTCTAACTGGACCTCAGTACTGGGAAACCACGAGGCGAAGAGTGTTCTCCTCCAGCTCACTCACAGCTCTAACTGGACCTCAGTACTGGGAAACCACGAGGTGAAGAGTGTTCTCCTCTCAGCTCACTCACAGCTCTAACTGGACCTCAGTACTGGGAAACCACGAGGCGAAGAGTGTTCTCCTCTCAGCTCACTCACAGCTCTAACTGGACCTCAGTACTGGGAAACCACGAGGCGAAGAGTGTTCTCCTCTCAGCTCACTCACAGCTCTAACTGGACCTCAGTACTGGGAAACCACGAGGCGAAGAGTGTTCTCCTCCAGCTCACTCACAGCTCTAACTGGACCTCAGTACTGGGAAACCACGAGGCGAAGAGTGTTCTCCTCTCAACTCACTCACAGCTCTAACTGGACCTCAGTACTGGGAAACCACGAGGCGAAGAGTGTTCTCCTCCAGCTCACTCACAGCTCTAACTGGACCTCAGTACTGGGAAACCACGAGGCGAAGAGTGTTCTCCTCCAGCTCACTCACAGCTCTAACTGGACCTCAGTACTGGGAAACCACGAGGCGAAGAGTGTTCTCCTCTCAACTCACTCACAGCTCTAACTGGACCTCAGTACTGGGAAACCACGAGGCGAAGAGTGTTCTCCTCCAGCTCACTCACAGCTCTAACTGGACCTCAGTACTGGGAAACCACGAGGCGAAGAGTGTTCTCCTCCAGCTCACTCACAGCTCTAACTGGACCTCAGTACTGGGAAACCACGAGGTGAAGAGTGTTCTCCTCCAGCTCACTCACAGCTCTAACTGGACCTCAGTACTGGGAAACCACGAGGCGACGAGTGTTCTCCTCCAGCTCACTCACAGCTCTAACTGGACCTCAGTACTGGGAAACCACGAGGTGAAGAGTGTTCTCCTCCAGCTCACTCACAGCTCTAACTGGACCTCAGTACTGGGAAACCACGAGGCGAAGAGTGTTCTCCTCTCAGCTCACTCACAGCTCTAACTGGACCTCAGTACTGGGAAACCACGAGGCGAAGAGTGTTCTCCTCTCAGCTCACTCACAGCTCTAACTGGACCTCAGTACTGGGAAACCACGAGGCGAAGAAGTGTTCAGGGAAATCACGAGGTGAAGAGTGTTCTCCTCTCGGCTCACTCACAGCTCTAACTGGACCTCTATACTGGGAAACCACGAGGTGAAGAAGTGTTCAGGGAAATCACGAGGCGAAGAGTTTTCTCCTCTCAGCTCACTCACGTGAGTTCAGACCGAGTGCTGCTTTGTGTCTCATATGTTACATTTGTGGAATAATAGGAATATGAAGGCACATCCTTTATCTTCTTTCTCAGCATGTATTGACTTGAGAAAACGTTCACACATGACCTTAAGAAATCCCTTAACCTCTCTATCTTCTCTCCACGAGGGATTTCATCTGTGCAAACTCAGTTTGAGTCGCTCAGTCTATTTTTTCTGCTGTTAGGGTCTTCTTGGACGGCCGATTTACTTTGGAATGGAGCTCCCCTCTCTCATCATGTCAGCTCATTCCAGGCATCTGTGTCGTTCCTCTGGCAGCTGTGTTTTAGCCCTGCCCTGAATACCCCATCAGCCCCCTGCTGCGCCACACACCACCACAGACGCCAGGCCAGTGCCCTCTCTGGCTCTTTCACACACACACACAACATTAGCAATCTTGGAATCTTCCTTCATGTTGTAGCAAATACTGCATTTGTTAAAAGAGAGTCAACCAATGCTTTCTGGATGTGCTTACCCTCCATAATACTGCCGTATATACACATGTATAAGTGAAAAATCTTACTCCATAAATGAGTTATTGCAATAATCTGTGCTGTTTTTACGCTGTTATTGTTACTTGTCATATACAGAAAACCAATTTATTTTTGTGTTTAATGTGAAAACATGAATAGATGAGCACATATGGTTAAATTATTAAGGGAATTGGTTAACTTTCCCTTTATGAGGTAAGACCTACAGTGACTGAATGCAAAGACCCTATTCTGTACCCCACACACACCTGTTATGAACATTATTAACTGCCTTGATTAAATTCCCAGAACACTAATTTAAACTTGATTCATTTGAAAGCTTTAACGTCCCAATATACTTCAAGCGGAATCAAAAAACGAACTGGTGTGAAGTCATTTTGAGCAATATCCGGCCAAAACAAAGTCCGTTTGGAGTTGGTTTCGGAGTTTGAAACAACTTGCCAAAGTAAACTTTCTGAAAAAAAATGGTCCAGCTGGTAAACACCTTTCCCAACTTCCCTCTCAGTGTGGCCGGTGTTGGGTTGTTCACTAACAGTATATTGCTTGACATGTATTTCAAACTTCTTTTTACTCCTAAAGCAAAAAAAAAGAAAAAAAGAACTTTGCAATCAGTAAATCTGGGCCTTTAGAGGAAACTCTGGCACGCCAGTAGCTCCACACTCCACATTAATGCAACTCAGGGTTTTTTCTTAAGGTATAAGTATCATCTTTAGGTTTTGTTAATTGTTTCTTATTAAACTGACACAATTTGCTTGGTAAAAACACTTATGTGGACGAACTGAACAGAAACAGCTTTGCATTCAGTGAAGTCTTAGAACAGAAGAATAGAATAGAATAGAATAGAATAGAATAGAATAGAATAGAATAGAGCTAAGTTGTGATGTAATTGCAGGTAACGGTGATGTGTGAACTGAGTGTCCATATTGTATATATCCTTCTTCCAAACCGCTTATCCTATGTATCCCGGCATCTCGGTCAGTAGGCAGGGAAACAACCTAGACAGAGAGACATTTCAACGCAGGGCAAACACACACCTACAAATAATTTAATATAATAATATGCTTTATTTCTATAGTGCCGTTCCAAGGCTCAATGATGCTTTACAAGAAAACAAAGCACAAGTAGAATAGACAATAAAGCAGACAATAGAACAAGCATCGGTATAGATTACTACAGGTGGTAGATAAGAACAGAGATAATACAAAGAAATAAAAGAGGGCATCATATAAACAGGATATCACAATGCAACATAGATTTAAACACATAAACATAGTACAGAACATTACTTAGGAATGATAACGTTCAGAAAACAAGTAGGTTTTATGTTGCGATTTGAAGTCAGAAATATTATTAATGCAAGAAAGTGACTGGGCAGAGAATTCCAGAGTTTCGGTGCAGCAACGCTGAATGATCTACACCCAGAGAAGAGAGGCGATACCGAGAGACAGAGAGAAAGAGGAGTGAAAGACTCGTGTGTAGGGGATGAGCAGGTTGAAAAGATAACAGGGAGCCAAACCATGTAGAGATTTAAAGGTAAGCAGCACCAGAAATACCTACATCTGATAGGCGAGAAATAAGTAAGTCGTGACAGACAATATCAAAGGCGGAGCTGAGGTCAAGTAGTAGAAGTATAGAAAGAGAGCCAGAGTCACCAGAGAGTAGAAGGTCATTTACTACCTTTACTACAGCGGTCTCAGTGCTCTGAAGAGAATGAAACCCAGATTGAAAGGGGCCGAAAAGATTATTTTCACCTAGAAAAGTCTGAAGCTGGAAGGCGACAGTACTTTCCAGTAATTTGACAATAAATGGTCGATTTAAAATAGGGTGATAATTAGAAAGAACTGACGGGTCAAGGTTGGGCTTCTTGAGAGCTGGAGTACCAGAATTCCCCTACAGTAAACCCAGAGGAACCCCAGCCCGACACGGGAGAACATGCAGACTCCACCGAAGTGCTCATCCAGGACTCAGACTGGATCCCCTCGAGCTGTGTCATTACACACTGTCTGCATTCATGATTAGTTCGCTTTTTCCTGATAATTTAACTGCTAAACTGATAATGTGCAATGCTATCAGTGCTATTTTGTTAAAAACAACAATTGTGTTTAATGGGGAATAGGTCATATTCTCAAATATTTGTGTGCACATTATTATACAATTTTATTCTAAGATATTTATCTCTGCCTCAACAAGAATGTTTCAAAAAATAACTAATAACATTATACAAATTGATACCTTTTTAGCCTTTCAAGATATTCGGTGTCCCTTCTTTTCAATGACTTTCATAAGCCGCCAATCCATAGAACCAGTCAGTGACTTGATTTGTTCTTGACCGATTTTATCTGAAGCAGCAACCACAGCCCCCCAGATGCTGTTCAAAGATGTGTATTGATTTCCCTCACTGTAAATCTCACACTTGAGAAAGATCCACAAGTTCTTATTTAGGTTTAAATCAGTTGAGGAAGGGGGTCAGGTCATTACACTTGAAGGCTTTTTTTAGCTATTCAAGCAATAGAGTGCTTGGTATATTGGCCTACATAAAGTTCATGCTCTTTTTGAATGCTACTGACTTCTTGTATGACTATTTGAAAAAAGTATCTTCCAGAAAATGGCAGTAGTTTTGGGAGTTCATTTTCAGCCGATCTGGTACCTTGAAATATCCAAACAACTCATTGTTTTTAGCGGCTCACACCATGACTCCCTCAACACCTTGCTGTTGTCTGTCCTGAACTGGTCCTCTTTCTCCCTCACTCCTTCCATTCATTCTCCAAACCGCTTGTCCTCTGTAAGATTGCGGTCTCCCTTATTTCTCATAATAAATGATTATACTCGATTATTAAGACTGATGTGGTTTGGAATTGGTAAAAAGTGCTTGGGAAAAATATTGGATCAAAATCTTGACTTGTGAGAATGCCTCATCTCTGTGTGTTCAAAAAGGTCTGGTGGCTGAGGCAATGCATCCAAGAGAAATGAGTTGTTAAACACTGGTCAAGCAGAAGTTTCTGTTACGCAGAGGTGTCAAAAGTATTCACATTCATTACTCAGGTAGAAGTATAGATACTAGGGTTTAAAAAGACTTCTGTAGAAGTTGAAGTATCAACTCAAGCTTTTTATTCAAGTAAAAGTATAAAAGTACTTGTTTCAAAACTACTTAAAGTATAAAAGTAAAAGTAATGTAAGGAAAAAAAATCTCTCTCTCTCTCTCTCTCTCTCTCTCTCTCTCTCTCTCTCTGAATCAATATTTGATGCGATTTGCCCCGATTTCTCCCTCGCTTACCGCATCTAGGTTTCCTTCGGAGGACTTTTGCCGCTGCGCACAACCAAATGTGACTACAGCCTCTCACAAGTTAGAAAGACACCACAACGCCAATCAGTTTAGCGATGTGTATTTTTTTTTTAACGACGACAAGCCGGAATGAAAACAAGCCGAAATTAAATAAGAGTAACGAGGATATTTTTAAAATGTAAGGAGTAGAAAGTACAGATAATTGCGTCAAAATGTAAGGAGTAGAAGTAAAAAGTCGTCTGAAAAATAATTACTCCAGTAAAGTATAGATACACCAAATTTCTACTTAAGTAAGGTAACGAAGTATTTGTACTTTGTTACTTGACACCTCTGCTGTTACGTCATAGCACTAATAACATCAGTCATAGAGACAGCAAAGAGCTGTCCTTGTTTTTCCCTTGCGAGCATCGTAGATCGATGACAGGAAATGATTGGCCAGTGAAATTGCCGTTTCGTGTCATGTACAGTATGCTGAATGTGTGTGTGGATGTGTGTGGGGTAGGGAGTCTGATCACCATCATGATAGTTTGTGGGAAGAACCTGTTGGATCTACAGCAGAGACTGCAGATAGGGTGGAGAGGATCCTTTATGATGGGGCACCAATGATCTTCACTATCCTGTCGAGCTGCTGTTGTTCATGAGCCTTACAGCTCGCAAACCAGAAAGGGAGGCTGTAGGTCAGAATGCTCTCAGTGGTTCTCCTGCAGTAGGTGGTGAGGAGATGAGTGGGGAGACCTGCTTGTCTAAGTCTACGGAGGGGGTGAAGTCGTTTTTTAGCAATTTTTAACAAACGATAACAGTTGACACCCGGTCAATCTGAGCACCTTTACCCAGATTTAAATGCAACATTACGGGCCCTCAACAGCGAACACACTGCAAGATGAGGCTCCAAGAAGATACACTGTCAAAACAAACATTTAAAGAGCTGGGAAGAGTCTGGAAAATTAGCTGGAGAAATATTTCCCTACTGGTGATGGTGGGTGCTGACAATATTCACAGACTACAAGACAAATTTAGGAAATAATTTGTAAAAATTACATAATTTTTTAAAAAAAATTTACAGTGATACTTTTGTTTTTAAACTAACAGTTTAGACAGGATATAAACAGTGTTACATTGTTAAACGTTGTAAATTAATAAATGTTTACATTAACTGTGTGATTTGTAGATGTACATTTCTGAAATACATAACCTCTGAAATTGTAATGTGGACTCATGCATTTTCTGTAAAGCTGCTTTGAAACGATGTGTATTGTGAAAAGCGCTATACAAATAAATGTGAATTGAATTGAATAACAACATATAACAAGCCAACAATGTATCAGGATTTAAAATACACAGATAATCTTAGCTGTTTCTTTTGTTCACACTTTCATGAATTCAAAAAGCTGTCTTCCCAGCAAATCAGTTTCATTAGGGATCATTAACTTGATTTTTTTTTTTTTTTATCATTAACTGTATTCCTTCATGTTTTCTAATTATCTCAGAGGTGGCCACAAATTAATTACCATCTCTTAGCCTCTGTGTAACTGCAGTCTGTTTATGTATTCTACCAATGTTCAGTATAACCACCAATTAACACCATTTAAAAACAATTAAGAAAACTATTAGTATTTAACCAGAACTTTGTGCTACACGTCAGTACCAGATTTCACTCATGACTTCACCTAATGATATATGCCTATCTGCAAGATAATATGCTGATGATGGTTGATAACCACCAATGCCATAACCTTAGACAGCTTATTCAGCTTGGCTGGAAAGACATTATAACACCATGGTTCAGGAAAAGAGGCAATTAAAGTATTATTAAAATAGTCCATCGAGACTCCCCTGCATAAATAACATGCGCTCTTGAGTTGGACATAGTTGGTATAATTCCTCAAGCTGAGCCTGAGACGTAAAGTCCAAGGGTTGCCTTCCTTTAAATCCACGTTTCATAGTCTGATCCACTTTCTTGTGTCCAGTTGTCAGTGTAAATTCTACATTTGTATGTGTCTGTATCTCCAGTGCAGCTCTCTGGCCGAGGATCTGAGCCTAGCCCTGCATCTACAACCATCAGACCAGCAGGTCCTCTTCCTTCCTTCCGCCTTCCATTGATGTGATCTCATATGGTCTGCTAGTGTACAGTTTTACCTAGCCATCTCTAGCCACTCATGACAGTAATATGTTCTATCATTTAGCATCCAAGACTTTGGGCCATGTGAATCTCTTTTTTCTTCCTGTCATGTGAATTGTGCTGACGTATCTCCGCTGTCTCTGTGTATACATAAGCCTAGAGTCTACTCTGGACTCAATAATGGATATACAGGTATTGCTGATAATCTATTGGTTAGGCTTGTATAACACATGGTTAGGTTAGCCACAAGCTACATAACTAACATTATAAGAAGGGCATTCATTGTGTGTTCTTGATGGCTTCCTCTCCTCATTCTACAAACTAATACTTGCCTTTCCATCTATCTTCTCTTCTGCGTAGTGCGTTTTGGTACATCATGGTGTTGTATTTACATGAGCCACTGGAAGGGAATCCGGCTCATTAGAGCATTGATTCATTAATGCAGCGAACACAACCGTGACAAAAGCAGGCAATAGTGATGATAAGTGCGACGTGGCTCTGGTTCGTGTTAAAGTGCAGGGGGGCCTATCACCTCTGATGAAGAAACCCATTTATACACTGGCGCACACAAGAGGTCATCCCTCTCCGTATTCCGCTATTGACCCAGGTTGTTCGTTTATTATGGGCAGCTTTTTTATTGAAGGATGATTACCCTGAGTGATGTCAGGCTGGAGGAGAAAAGATCGACCCGAATAATGGCATTCCAGAGCGGGGGAGTCAATGCACGCTCTTTTCTTCTGTGCTGCTCACAAATTGAGTCACATCCTCCCCTCATCCATTATTTACAGCTGATCAGCCTTTCCTGGCATCTATGGATTTGATAATCATCCCCATGTCCATATTAAATATGTGACATAAATTTCACCACAGGGGCCTGTCAATAGAAGGCCACAGGAGAACAAAGGCCACAGGAGAAAGATTAAAGCAGAGAACATGTTTCATATGTATGGAAATGACAGTGTGATTTGGTGATGTAAATAAATACGGTTTAAGTGCACAAAACAAAAAAGGGAGGGGTGAAAAATAAATAAACCATTACTATGCAGGTGTATAAGAATGAATGCGGGGTTGACTGGGTGCCGTATGAATACGAGGTCGTGCAAGCCAAAATTACAGTGATAGCAGATATGATAACCCAAATACCCTTTGATACCTTACAGTTACTGGCATTTGAGAGAGAGCCTTTGACAAAATAAGTTACGTATACATTTGAGTAGTTTAGAAGTTAACTTTTTACATTCACCAACTATGCTGATAAAAGCACCTTTTGGTATCTGGACATATTAAGGGTGGGTTGGGTGATATGAACAAAGTTTATTTCTTGATATGAGTACTTTTATTTCACAATAATGATATACACAATAAATATATATACATTTTATATAATAATTTGCATATATTTAAAAAAAACGAAATCTGAGTATTGGATAAAGCCAGGTTCAAAATGATTTTTTAATTGTGTTCACATATTAGATGGGGAAAAAATGACAGAGGGATTTATGGATATCTACTTTTGATATCCTGTAAATCAGAATATACTGTCAATAGCCTTAAAAAAAATGATTCTGTTTTGTGGAATAAAATGTTATATAAATCAGGCTAGGAATAATATATTTACAAATCCCTCTGTAAATGTCTTCATAATATAACTAGGTACAAGACTGGAAAGTGTGGTGTATATCGGTGCTCCTGAAGTGGAGATTTCAGACTTGGAGAATGAGAGAAAAGTAGAAAAGTACGGAGCAGCAGGATGATTTACAACGCCAACTTTTGTTGAATATATGAGAAATCTACAGACGCAAACAGACAAAGTGTAGTAAAATAAAGACCTAAATGTGTATTTCTGACTTTTTTTCACCACAAGTCTGAAAGAAGACATGTTCATGGACTATCATTCATATATATATATATATATATATATATATATATATATGAAATCGGAAACGTGATGCAACTTGTATTCCAAAATTACTTTTATAATACATTCAACATCAAGTAAGCAAAACCTAGACACTTAAAGGTTTTTACGGATGCAGTTCTTATGTCGGTGAGGCAAGTACGAGTTTCAGTTCATTTTTGTGGCGCTCTTTAGAAAGCAGTTCACAGAAACAGAGACGGCAGAAAGTGCATTCTGTTTGCTTTATTTTACAAAAGCAAAACTGTGCTATCTCTCAGGAGTTATTATATAATAAAGTACACGAGACAGGAGTAGCGAACTTCAATCTTTTTTACTTTCCACGTCCATTCTCACACACATTATGTCAGAACACAGCAGTTCAGACCTCTTGTTTTAAATAGTAGTCACAATACAATTCACTCATGAACACAACATTTTCCACTTTTTTTATAAAATAGAATAGAATATTGGAGTCGCACCAACAATGCAGAAACATCCACACATATCCAGAACAGCACGTCAGATCCAAGTGACAGTCCTTCAACCAACTAGGCTTCCGAACATCACGTTTAGGTCTAGTGGCATGAGTGTGGGTGTGTAGTGAGTAGTGTTCTCCGCTGGACTTTATCCCCATCCGGGAAACAAGGAGTGCGAGCATCAGTGTGGTGTTCATCAGTGTTTTTCACTTTGTGTTGTAGTCTGGTAACCATTCGGTGAACAGTCATGTCAGTTGGCAGGTGCACAGGAGATGATGGCATAATGGACAGCCTTGCCTACCATGGGGGAGCTAGACGTATGAAGTACCAGTTGCATCATGTGCAGTGGCACGGGACGCCTGCAACGAGTCTGTTACCACAGGTTTCCATGGCTGATGTTGAACCACGTGGTTGAACCTCTCCATAGCACCATTAGCTGACGGGTAGTAGAGAGAGGAATGATGGTGACAAATATTCCTCCCAAAAAGAGCAGAGAAAGCAGCAGAGGTAAACTGAACACTGTAATCAGTAACAAAACTCAATGGATTTCCAGATTTCCATGGCAGCTGAAGACGTTATAGCAAATCTGCAGTCGGATACAGCAGTGTCTAATGCCCCTCTATATCCACAGCCACTTTCTGGCTGGGTCCATCTGGCAGACGTACAGCATCATGAACCTGAGCATCCATCCCTGGCCTCCAATAGAGATAGAGCATTGCTTGGTCCTCACCTCTCCCTGATGTCCTTGTTCAGATCGAAGAGTAGGAGGTGAAATCAGGCGTAAGGAACAACTCAACGTCCAGTCTCTTAGGTGAAGGAGGCCAACCATTAGAAATCTGTGTGCGAAGTTTGTTTAGAGCAGGACAAGAAGCACATGCAGCATCAACATCATCTACAGGAGCTGGAGCAACAGCAGTATCTGCAGGAGAAGCTGGTTAGGGCAAAGTGACAGATCATCAGCAGGAGCATTTTGAGAACTTGGGCGGTAAACCACATCACAGTTGAATGACATGAGACGCGCAGACTACCTTGCTACACAAAGTCCAGCACAGCCAACACCCTTGGTGGTAATCAGGGTTGACAGAGCCTGATGATCTGTACACAGATATACGTACGCCACCCATCAACGACCCACATTCATGCTAGCGCTTCCTTTTCCACCCTGGCATATTTACACTCCGCAGTGGACAGTGTGCGTGATGCCAAGGCCACAGTTCATTCAATGCCATCTTGGCTGAGTATTGCTCCCAGTCCATAGTCAGAATAAACTGTGGAGACAATTGTTGAGTGGGGTCGAATAATGCCAAAGCAGGGCTTGATTGTTTTCGATCTTCACATGGCATCAGGGTCCCTCCCCATGAGTGGTGTATAATTGTCCACAATGAAGAACGTAGCAGGAACTGAGTAGTCATGTAGGGAAACGTTCGCTAACAAACATCCAACCACTGGATTTTGGCCTTTTGAATGCGTCACAAGACTGGCTGTGGGTTACTGGAATGGCACACATAAGTGCTATAGGGCAGGACAGATATACGGAAGACCCACTGTCAGTCCCAGAGGGGATCCTAATGACGGCCCTGGTGATGTAGCTCGGGATCATAAGCACACTGTGTTGGTTTGTTGGGCCAGAGGAGAACTGAGCAGACTGAGTCTTGTTCCTCCCAAGTGGTGGAGTTTGGGTTGCTTGCCAGTCGCCTCTGGCTTGCTTAGTTGGGGACACTTAGGGCCAGACTTACTAAACAGGGCAAATTAGCGTGAGAGCGCAATTCCACAATAGCACTGATGGGAGTGGAAAGTCCAACGCAAACTACCAGGTAGAGTCTCATTTAAGACGTACCTTTTTTGGGCGGTAAATAATGGCGCAAACATCTGTAAATTGACGAGCGCAAACTTTAGTAAATCACGTTGCATGATTCATTTAAATACTCTCCCCCCATGAATCCTGCGTCTGAAAGGGAAACTCCTACAAATGCATATGAAATAATATCAGCCAGAGAAATATCCCTGTCCTTGCCTTTTCAGCACTGATGTTTCACTGCGTGTCTTTAGTGAATCCTGACTGTAGTTTTTTAAAGGTCTTCAGATGACGTGCCTCCTGCTCCGTTCATATGCGCCTTTAGTTTGACCTATCCTGGACACAGAGCTGCGGGAGCGCCGGCCTCCTCATAGTCTACTAAAATAATGATTTCAGAAAACTTCAGAATGAATCAAGATGTAACATTTATTTGTCAGGTAAAAATGTATCATGCCAATTACAGAAGTAAATGATTAAAAGCCAATTCAGAAATAATAAATACATGACATCATTTACTCAAAGATGACTCGAAAAGTAAGTAATGTTTTCCTGACAGAGACACACAGTGGTGTGTGAGGGCTCTCCAACAGTAAAACACTGAAACATCACTGTATGGGGGATCCTGGTAAAGAGTCCCAAAGACTGCTCTGTCCCCTCGCCTTAAATACCAGAACAAAAAAGGGTTATGCAAATGTTGTTTAGAGTTGTTTGGGTCAATCCGTGTACCCCAGGGGGTAGCACCTGGTTTCAGGAGATATCGTAAAGAGATATCTCTCAGAAAGGAGAAACAGGATTCTCCTACGTTCTCAATCTTTCTCATTAAACCAATGACTGCAATGAAATTAAGACCATTTTACCAATCGCACTGAGACACTTAAAATGATACCAAACATGAAAAAGAAAAACAATATATTCACAAGATACACCATATGTGTTAAATAGACATTCTTAATGAACTTTCAGTGACTTGAGGAGGGAGAGGGGGGATGAGTTGAAGTCAAACAAGGGGACAAGGAGATAAGTTTGGGCAGGACAAGGTCCTGTGCTCTGTCTTTGCTATCTGCTGTCCAGGGTTCTTACACACAACTGAAAAGCCCCAGCTTAAATACACAGAGAAATAAGGGATAATTAACTGCAGAGCTGTGTCCGAGACCGCTCACTCGTTCACTCGTTCACTCATCCCTATATAGTGTAAGGCATTAGAGTGCACTATATCTGCAAGGAGTGAACGAAATGAAGCGAGTGAATTCAGACGCTAATGTTTACGCTGTGTGTCACAGAAACGGCTTCGTCACAAGTGATAAAACATGTTACGTACTTTATAAAATAATATTTACAACAATAACAATCATAATGACTTTATTTTGTTATTATATATACATCCGTGCCAGCTTTGTAGTTTCATCGATAGAACTAGAAACTCTCGCGCTCACAGATGACGTGGTCGTTGAGTGTCCTCAGGCGACCGTAATGATTATATGCAAATTAATGCTTTACCTACAGATGATTAAACACAAATTATTAAAACACCTGGCTTTTAGTAAAACACATTACATTGAGTTAATGCCTAAATAATATATTTTAATTTAAAAAAAAAACTATATAATTTACCTTATTAATATCAGTTCATTTAATTTTAACATTCATCTATATAATATTGTCTCAATATTTTAAGATGTTTTATTCAAGTTAAAAACTAAAACTAGCATGAAATAAATGTTAAAGCAGAAATAAGAAAGCTGTAAAGTAATCTCTGGTTTAAACTCGTGCGCTCAGTCCTCGCCGCATTGGATTGTGGGAAATAGTGCTTCAGCAAGAGTACATCGAATATACACTCATATTCAGAGAGGATTGTGGGTAAAGTAGTGAATGAATATAGGGAATGATGTCGTTCACTCAGAATCCGGACACCACTAGAAAATGGCCGACTCCTGATGCAGTGCACTATATAGTGGACAGGGAGCGGTTTCAGACACAGTGTTCAACAACGGTAACTATGGTAACAAAAAACAACAGAGAAAAGGAAACCAATCACAGGAAGTGAGCCTAGAAGCAATGGTAACCGAGAACACATTTCAACAAAAGAGCCCTGACAAAACATGACAAAACCAGGATCGGGACACACACATTACACCTGGTAAACCATGCCTGGACCCCAAAAGCTTTTACATTCCCTGAGAAACGCATCATAGAGATGCACTAAGCTGAACAGGCCACAGAAGCATTGATAAAGACCTGTTGTTCAGGAGTCCACCGGAGAGACCCTGTCTGTGAACCCGTCTGGAAGAGCATCAGGGTTCAGTGCTGCTCAGGCTCTGGACACCAACAGCTCATTCAACAGTTTATGAGGACGCTTTACAGGAGAATCTCAGGACAGGGTTCATGACTTCATGCTCAAGACAACGAACCAAAGTACATCCACTCAAAAGTAAAAAACGTTGTGCTTGGTTGTTAGTTGTTAGGATGTTCGTAACACAGATTATGTTAAATAAAAATATGCAAAAATACTAATTATTTCAAAGGGTAAACGTATTCTTGCCACTGCGTGTGCGTGTGTTTGTGTGTGTAAGTGTGTAAGTGTGTGTGTGTGTGTGTGTGTAAGTGTTAAGTGTGTGTGTGTGTGTCAGGGCCGTTTGAAGGAATTTGGGGGCCCCAAGCAAAATGGACATGGAGGCCCCCCCCCAATAAAAAACATATTATAATTCCGTCCGTTCGAAAAAAAAGTTGCACTAACTGTTTGTTACAAGCAGCATTTGCCGTCAGGCAGGTAGCTAACATAAACATATTTTTTCTAGCCTACCTGCTGCAAAATTACACCATTTGTACAAGACAAGTGGAGCTATTTTATCCAGTGTAATTTATCACTTACCACTAGGGGTGTAACAAAATTCACGGTTCGGTTCAATACGAT